>NW_004955409.1:37448380-37455223 GCF_000276665.1 Chinchilla lanigera
GCCGAGCGTGAGCAGGGGGAGCAGCAGGCTGCGGGCGCCGCGGGGGGCGGAAGACATGGTCCGAGACGTCGGGGAGCCGGCCGTGCGGCTCCAGGCGGAGCCCGCGCCTGGGGTCCGCGCCGCTCCCGCGGGCGCCTTTGTCTCCGAGAGGCGCCGAACTTGATCCCCAGAGCGCGGTCGGCTTGGAGGCGACGGGACTGTTCCTGAAAGTGCCTGTTTGCTCTTCTCCTCTTTTCCGTTTTTTGATCTTTCTTCTGCTTAGTCGGCGAAGTGGGCCGGGAGGCTGCTCCGCTCTCTCCTTTGGTCCCTCCCTTCTCCCGCAGCCTCTCCTCCGTCCCCGCCCCAACGCCCTCCTTTCCTTGTGGGGACGTGGTTGTTCCAGCCTGAGTCCAATTACAGCCGGGGAGGTGGGGGGGGGCGGATACAAAGTTGCTTTTCTGTGGTGCAGACTGCCATCTGCAGGGGTTGAGGCCGCAGCGGACAACTAGGGGCTGTAGGGGCGCCCAGGGCTGAGCTGTGGGAGACTCCTCCCAGCACGTTTCAGGTGGCTCGATACCTGTGGTGTTCAGCACTTGCCTCATTTCGGAGGGGAATACACCAGGAGGAGAGATGGCTAGGGTAAACCAGGCGCTCGGGTCTGGGGCGGTGGTGGGAGTGGTCTTCCGTGTCCCCACACGGTGCCTGTTGGGGCCTGTTCACAATAACCTCCCCTCCCAAAGCAAACTGTAACAAAACCCAACTATCTCCTGAACCGCACGACTACGTTGGGTCTGGGGTCCAACCTTGGAGAAAGGCAAGTGTGCTCCCCGCTCTGCTGTCCTTTACAGTCCGGGTGCTCCCTAAATTAGAACTGCCTGGGTAGGGAAGGGGTACAAAGCCATAGAATCTGGAGGAAAGCAAATTAAGTTTAGTGAAATCGTTGGAAAAGAGGATGGGATTGGAGGTTAGGACTTTGACGTTTAGTTCAGCCTCTTCACTGGAGAAGGAGGCAATTCCTTTTGCGGGAGATACCAGGAATCAAACTCAGGACCTCACGCTTGCCAGGCAGAAGCTGCGCCACTGAGCTAAATCCTCACCCCTGCCTTTTTTGTTGTTGTTATTGTTTTTTTTTGTTTTTTGTTTTTTGGTTTTTCTCCGGTACCGGAAACCGAACTCACGACGTTGCACTTGCCAGGCAGGCGCTTTTGCCGCTGAGCTAAATCCCCAGCCCCTCACCCCTGCCTTTTGAGACAGGGTCTCAGTGTGTAGTCCAGGCTGGCCTTGAATTCACTGTGTAGCTCCTGCTGGCCTCAAACTCACAGTGATCCTCCTGCCTCAGCCTCTCCAGCGCTGGGATTACAGGCTTGTGCCACCACACCCACTGGCAATGACTTAGAGAGTAAAATCTTCAAGGACGAATTGGACTCTGACAACTAAAGGTGAGATATGCAGGAAAAGGAGGCAATTCTTTAAAAAGTAAAATCTTCAACTCTAGAAGAAACAGGAGTATGGTGTGAACATGGGGAAACAAAAGAAAGCAAGAAAGTATTCAGCCATGAATTGAGTGCTTAGTCTCAGAGATGAGACTCAAAGAGAGCATGGATGAAAACCTAAAAAGGAAGAAAAGAAAGATCCCAGTGCTCTGAAGGAAAGGAAGGCTCCCAACATCCTTCCTGCTTATTCTGCCAATGTATTACCCAGTTGGGCCTACCTTATCATATCCTGATACCAAATTTATCAACTTTTCCATGAAAGCCAAACTGGACTTAGTACAATCGATGATAGACTGTCTGTATGCCAAATGTATCCCTTGTGTAACTGATTGTGTAATGGCTGAAGTTGAGAAATTGGGACAGAAGTACCAAGTGGCTCTAAGGATCGCCTAGATCTTGCAGTGATCCTCCCAAATATGCATCCTGGGAATGGAGACTTCCCAAATATGTATCCTGGGAATGCCTGCTTGTAATGCCAGGAGGCATACTTGGGAGGACCACTGTAAGATCTGGGCCATCCCACTCGGTACTTACTAAGGTATGCTGCTGTCCTCAAGACACTTACATAGGAGAGAAAAACACGTAACTGAATAAATACAGTAAGTCAGGCATGGTGGTGCCTGCTTGGAATGACAGGAGGCGTATTTGGGAGGATCACTGCAAGGTAATGTGAAAGATTACCTTGTACACATATGGGGACCTATGCGGATGACTGCTTAGTGCAGAGAAACTCAGCACAAGTGTTACACTGTGGCAGAAGGTCCCTAGAATTCCTATCACGTACATTTGTAACCACAGATACAATATCCAGCGGATGTCAGATGATTATGGAGCCCCATAGTTCTATTCTTACAAGCAAAGTTCCTCTGCCTTCCTCTGACCAACTTTGTGTTTTCAGTTCATTAAACATGCTAGAGCATGAATTACGTGTTTTCAAGGTTAGAGAAACCTAGCCTAACTCATACAGCACTCATACAGAAACCTTGCCTAACTCATTATTATTCATCCATTTGCTCTATTATCAGCTGAGTATGGTTATACATCACTTATTTTTGAGACAGGATCTCACTATGTAGCCCAGGCTGGCCTGGAACTAGAATTGATCCTCCTGCCTCAGCCTCTCCAGGGCAGGGATTACAGGCGTGCACCACTATGCCTGGCTTCAACAAATATTTATTAAATTTATGCTACGTACTTATTAAGGTATGCTGCTGTCCTCAAGACACTTATATAGAAGAGAAAAACACATAACTGAATAAATACAGTGAGTCAGGCGTGGTGGTGCCTGCTTGTAACGCCAGGCGGCATATTTGGGAGGATCACTGCAAGATCTGGGCCAGCCTGGGCTACAGTGAGTTCAGGGCCAGCCAGAATTACATAGTGAGACCCGGTCTGAAAAAAAATGTGGCCTTCTCTTTACAGGGGCAATCCAGAAGGATGTATGAATCATTTTCATTCTTAGCTCACTGGCTATGAGTTCTAGCTGCAAGAGAGGTTGGGGAAGTCTCCATTCCCAGGATGCAGCTAGAAACATGGATGCTGTATTACTGTAGAAAAGGGGGGCACAAGTACCCCAGGGTGTGCGTTTAAATGGAGGTAATGGTCACACGGTGTGACTGTTCTTGACCTGTTCAGATGACTGCCAGGCCATTTTTATGACTAAAGCATTGAACTCATGGGGTGATAGGGCCTGTGCCCATAGCTGAGAGAGGGCCTGATATAGCATTTCAAAGGATTTGGACTTGATCCTGAGAGTTCTAATCGAGCAAGCACAATCTAAATACTATAAAAAGACTAAGTTTGCATTTAAATTATAGATTTCTGTGCAAGTTACTTTGCTCCTTGACATGACAGGCACATATATTTCCAACACATACATTCAAGGGTGTGGGGAAATGGGTACTCATGATTTTTTTTTTTTTGGTCTTTTTGAGACAGGGTCTTGGTATGCAGTTAAGGCTGGACTTGAGCTCACTTGGTAGCCCAGGCTGACCTCAAACTCCCAGTGATCCTCCTGCCTCAGCCTCCTGAGTGCTGAGATTATAGGCGGTGCCACCATGCCTGGCTAAAAAATTTTTATTAATACACATTTATTATACATGTTGATCCCATTTATCATAGGGAATTTGTTCCTGTATATATCTTAATTCTTTTTTTTTTTTTTTTGAGACAGGGTCTTGATATGTAGTCCAGACTGGCCTTGAACTCATGGTGATCCTCTTGCCTCAGTAATTCTTTTCCTTTCCCATTTCCCTCCCTTCCCTTCAACCCTACTCCCCCTCCAAGCAAGCTTCGCTTCTTTTTTTCCCCATCCACATTCTCTGTATTCATGTTGACAAGTGCAAACAGGCATAACCACTTTAGACTGCTGCTTGACAGGACCCATTAAAATAAAAATTATTGCTATCTTGTTGGGGGGGCAGGAAAAGAAAGAGTAAAATCAAGGAGTGACTGGGCTCAGAATAAAAGATGAGGCATGCAGGGAAGGGGGAGGGCAGCCTAAAGCTGTTGGTGAGAAAGGGAGACAGATAAGAGGCTGAGAACTAGATCTGGAAAAGCAGCACAACAGAAGCAGGAAAAGTGTGGGAGACGGAAAACTCGACCATCAGCGAAATCTAAGCTCCAAGAATTGCATTTGGTCAGCGAGAGGAAGGACGTAGTGGGGGGAAGGGAGGGAAAAAAAGCAAAGAAAAGATAAAGCGGAGTGGGTGGATAAAAATGAGGTCAGGTAGGAAATGCTAGGGATCGAAGAACTGTCACATTTGTGGCAGAAAGATGGTTATCTAGTGCTCTGTCCTGGAAGGGGGACAGAAGTCCTTCACCTTGGAATCCAGAGGGGACATGATCAATAAAACAATAGGCTTCCCATGTCCCGGGCAGCTGTGAGTCTGCAGGTGGTAGGCAGTGGGAATTAGACAGATTCCATAGTGACTGTCTGGGGCTGAGCCCCTGTGTAGGGGTGAGGAGGTGCAGACCCTTCAACCAAACCCTGGAACTCATTCCAAACCGCTGTAGGTCTCAGGATCCAACGCCCAAGATCGGTTCTTCCCCTGCCAGCCTTGCAGTGGGGTATCTCCCTGGAGCTCCGTAACTTTAGGGAGCCTGACACCAGCTATTTTCTAAGGAAGAGAACTCAGCTAGAAAGCCTTTTTCATCACTGCTTGCATTTATTTAACTATCTTTTCCAAGCATTAGTGAAAGAGCAACAGCATGCAGTTGAGCTGTGCATAGCCATGCTTGAGTGCAGGCTAAAGCCAGGAAAACCACTGCCCACTTTTCGTGTTCACAGAGCAGCTGTTGCTCCTAAGTTAGGCCAGTCCTGTGGCTGGCAAAGGAGGGGTAAAAGCCCCAGAGCAACATTCAGAAGAATGGAGGGGGGAGGGTGTGGTGTGGTGTGTGTGAGCCAGGGATCAGGGCACTGCGCCCCGCCTCCCAGACAATGACCTCACAGCCTGTTCTTCCTGGTGTGCCAGCTCTTTTGCTCCAAAGATAAATGGGAGGGGGGCACACAGTCTTCCAGCTGAGATGAGACATCCAGGTGATGGAAAAGAAAGCTAGAGGCTAGGGAAGGGGACAGGAGTCCCTCTTTATTGACTTGGGAGTGGGTTGTGCAGCAAGGTCCCTTTGGGCTTAAGAGCGTTTTTCTGTTTCCGTTGTTCCTCCTGCAACTTCTCCTGCTGCCTGAGCTGCCATGCCTGTAACCCAGCATCCATTTCCTGTGACAGCAGTACAACTCGTCTCTGAAACAGACAGGAAAAACATGGATAGTCTCTGGAGCATGAGCACTACACCACACATCCTTTCTTTCATAAGATCCCAAGTTTCAGCTAGAAATTAACACTGCTCACTTGGGAACGAGTGGCACCAAGTCCTGTGCTGGGAAGCAGAGGGAAGAAAATGTGAGGCAGCGTGCCCACTGCTAGGTTCCTCCCTTCTCACATGCTAAAATGTTTACTTGAGCCGGGGATAAAGCTCGTTAGCACAGGGCCTGCTTGGCAAGTGCGAGGTTGTGAGTTTGATTCCCGATACCAAAAAACAAGAACGTTTAGTTGTTAAATGGTATGTAGCATACACATTAGCTTAGGTGTAACATAGCTCAAGACAACTTTTTTTTTTTTTAACGTTTTTGAGCTGGGTGTGGTGGCACACTCCTGTAATCCCAGCACTCAGGAGGCTGAGGCAGGAGGATTGTTGTGAGTTCGAGACCAGCCTGGGCTACAAAGTGAGCTCAAGGCCAGCCTGAACTGCACACTGAGATCCTGTCTCAAAAAGACAAAAAACAACAACAACAACAACAAAGTTTTTTGAGACAGGCTCTTGCTGTGTAGTCCAGGCTGGTCTTGAACTCGTGGCAATCCTCCTGTCTCAACTTCCTCAGTGCTGGAATTACAGGAGTGTGCCACCACACCCATGATTTTTTTGAGACAGGGTCTTACTAGGTAGTTTGGGTTGACTCTGAACTCACTAATTTGTAGCAATTCTCCTGCCTCAGCCTTCTGAGTGCTGGAATTACAAGCCTGCACCACCATATCTAAGACAAATTTTTATCTACAAGTATCCCTCCAGTTGTACACACACAGCCCTGCTGGAGCTCTAGCCACTCACTGCGAACTTCTCCCTTTGAGCTTTTCTTTGAAGCTGGCCTTTCATTGGGGGAGCAGGACGGCCATCTACAGAGAGAAGTAAGAGAAAAGGCAAGTGTGAGCAGCACCTTGTCCAAACACCGTGACAGGAATGCAGATATGCTCTAGCTCTTCCCCTGTTCCATACCCACTGTAGCTTAATTCCTCTAAAATGAGTCCCTCATCTTCAAGAGTGGGGTACAACAGACCCTCCATCACCAAGTTCCGAGGCTGCTCCTACTCTTATTTACTTACTACTTGTTAGCCTGAATCCACTGTGTATCTTCAGAAGCCCTTCATGTGTTGGGTGTGGACTACAGGCCCAGAATCCCAGCAGGGAGGCTGAAGCAGGAGGACTGAGAGCTTGAGGCCAGGCTGGGCAACACAGTGAGTTCAAAGCAGGGGTCGGGGTCGGGTGCGGTGCACCTATGATCCCAGCACTCTGGAGGCTGAGGCAGGAGGATCGCCATGAGTTTGAGGCCAGCTTGGGTTATACAGTGAGCTCAAGGCCAGCTTGAACTGCATAGTGAGACCCTGTCTCAAAGAACCAAAAAAAGTATCAGGTACACAGCTAGTACTTGGGAGGCTGAGCAGGAGGATTGTGAGCTCCAGGCCAGTCTGATTACACAGTGAGACCTTGTATCAAAAAAAGGAAAAAAAAAAAAAAAAAAAAGTAAGGCACAGAGGAGTCAAGAGTGTACTTCAGGGGTAGTGTCTGCTTAGTATGCACGTGGCCCTGGATTCAATCT
>NW_004955409.1:37455688-37466502 GCF_000276665.1 Chinchilla lanigera
TTTTGAGACAGGGTCTCACTATGCAGTTCAGGCTGGCCTTGAGCTCACTTTGTAGCCCAGGCTGGTCTCGAACTCGCAACAATCCTCCTGCCTCAGCCTCCTGAGTGCTGGGATTACAGGCGTGTCCTTTCTTCTCTTTTGAGATACGTTCTCCCTATACCACCCCGGCTGGTCTCCAACTCAAGATGCTCCTGTCTCAGCCTCTTAAGTGCTAGACTACAGACAAGTGCCACTATACGCGGCTTCATCTTTTAAGGGAAAATCCTTTTTTTTCTCTTTTTTGTCGTTTTTTTGAGACAGGATCTCCAGCTGTAGTTCAGGCTGGCCCTGAGCCGCTGGTGATCTTCCTGCCTCAGCCCCTCAAGTGCTGCGATTACAGCTGTGCACCACCACGCGGGCGGGAAAGACTTCGAAAGGCTTGTCCTCAGTCTTTATCCTGCTGCTTCTGGTATACGTTCTCACAAGTACTCAGCACACAGGGTGTGTTCTTCCTATTTGAACATCGCGTCCCCTCTGAGCAGCGGCAAGTCTTGTGACCCCCGCAGTCCCAGGACGGCCGGCGTCGGAATTAGCTTCTGTTCATCCCCACAAACCAGGACGACCCTTCCTGTCTTTACTTTCCGTGGTCAGAGTTTACGTGACAAAAACACCCCCCGGGGAAGAACCGCGCAGGAAAGCCGGCCCGCGCTCACCCGCGTAGGACCAGTCCGGGAGCTCGGTGAGCGGCCCGTACCCGGAGGGGCTGGCGGCCAGGCCCTGCCTGCGGGGAGAAGAGCAGTGCGTGAGGCCCCGTCCGCCCGCCCGCGGGACCCGCGCCCCCAGCCCAGCACTCACCGCAGGCGCCACCGGCCGCCCGCCCGGGCCGCCGCGCTGCAGTGCAGCCTTCGGACACCTGCGGGGAAACAGGGCAGAGTTAGAGGGCTAGCCGCACGGCCATGGCAGGGGTGGCTGGCCCGCGCCCTCGGATCGGCGAGTGCACAGACCCTGACCCACTCACTCCAGAGCAAAGTTCCCAAAGCAGCCATGCCCGCGTGGGGGGAGCCGGAAGTGGGCGTGGCCTCGGCGGCCACGTGCGGTCTACCGGGGGCGGGGAGCTGCGAGCCGCCATCTTGAATCGGTTTTCAGTTACGGGCCCCGCCATCTTGGGCCGGTGTACGGAAGTAAGGAGCCAATGCAGCTCTGGTCTTGGGCCAAAGGAATTGCTGTCCAGCGCTTGCAACCTCGGTGGTGGTTGTTTCCTCAGCGGTAGTCGTGATACCCTGATAGAACTGTTCTGAAAGGTTCCCAGTGAACTCTGTCCAGCGGACTGTAGTCTTGAGGTTTATAGTAACTTTTTTTTTTTTGAGACTGCCTCGCCAGGCAGGGCAGGCTGGCCTTGAACTCACCAGGTTGGCCAGGCTGGCCTCAAACTCGCGGCAGTCCTCCTGCTTCAGCCTCCTGAGTGCTGGGGCTGCAGGCGTGCGCCACCACCTCCTGCTATAATAACTTTTACCTCAGGCACAATACCCACATTACCTCATATAGTATCCCGCATCACTAACATATTTTTCCCATACTAAGTGGTCAAATCTAAACAATCCAAAAATTTTGTTTTCAGATCTCATTTATCCAACAAAATTGAAGTTCTATTACTAAGTGCAGCGGTAGGAGCAGGAGATTATGTGGAGAGCAAAACCAGATGTCATCACCATCACAGAGCTCTTCCAAGCAGTAATCAAATCACACACGTGATTGCAGTATTGCAATGAATGCCAGGGATGGAACCGCAGCACGTGTTTTTTTGTGAGCATATATAACGGGAATGTAACCCTGTTGTGCCGGGTCAATGCAGGTAATCCCAGCTACTCCAGGAGAGAGGAGGATCACAAGTTGGAGGTCTGCTTGGGCAGCTTAAGGGGACCCTGTCTCATAATAAAAAAGGGCTGGGGATGCAGCTCAGTATCAGAGTGCTTATGGAAGGTCTGGGTTCAATTCCCCAGTACCAAAAAAAATATTTTTTTTCCTGTGCTGAAGACCTGGGTCCCATCTCAAAGGAATCTCATTATTTATATGCAAGCACTCAAAAATCCGAAATTGGAGACCCCCCTCCCCCGCCCAAGTACTGGAGATTGAACCCAGGGCCTTCTCATTGAGCTCCATTTCAGCCCTTTTTATTTTTTACTTTGAGGGTCTCGCTAAATCACAAAAGTTGCCAACAGTGCTGGGCTGGAACTTGGAATCTGCCCCAGCCTCCCAGAGATTACAGATGTGTGCCAGCTTGCCTGGCTTCTGAAGACACTTTTGATACCAAGCATTTCAAATAAAAGATAATCTGTCTAGTCAATGGCAAAGCCAGATCTGTGGCTCTCCCTCCTTTTTATCATGAGCTATTCAGTACTGCTGTTGGGAGACATTTGCCCTTACTGTATTAATTTTTAAAAATATCTAACATTGGTGAAAACAAAACTTTTAAGGGTCATAAATGTAAGTAAAAGTGCTTTATGATGCTCCTACAAAAGTGCCCATTACTGTGAACCAGGCCAGACACTTAAACACATGCTGACCGAGGAAACCTGAGGGAGTGGTGTAATCGCCTCTTTGGAAGTTTATCATTTCCTTCTGCAGGACTGAAGTTTTTCCACAGGAGGTGGCTTTGAGTTGTGCTTTGAAAGAGGGGAAGGGTGGATCCTGGTTTAAGAAGTAAAAGCAGCTATTTCAATAACAATAAGAATGGTATAGGCTAGGGTTGAACGGGAAGAGAGGAAGGGAACAAAAGAAACTTGGCTAGCAGCCAAGCAAGGGCACTAAGACAGAGAACCACTGCTATCTTCCAGTCCTCTGCTTATTATTTTCTTTTATGGTGCTGCGGATTGAACCCAGGGCCTCATGCATGCTGGGCAAGCCCTCTACTACTGAACTGCACCCCAGCCTCACACACGTCATTTTTATTTATCAAAACACTTCTACATAAATGATTTCCTAATTAACCTGTAAAGTAGGTAAGGCAGTCTAGGGAGCAATTGTCACACAAATTTGCTTGTAGTTTTTAGGGATCTGGAAATTGCACCAAAATGTGGCTGTTGGGTGGGGTAGAATGTGTGCTTGGCACGTTTGAGGCTGTGGGTTCCATCTCAGGCCCATGGGGGGTGGGGCAAGGAGGTTGTGGATTTATTGTTTTACAATAAATACTGTAGTTGCAGAATAAAGACAGAGTGACACTGGGCTGGGGATATAGCACAGCGGCATAAGCGCCTGCTTGGTAAGCGCATGGTCATGAGTTTGATCCCCGGTACAGGGAAAAAAAAAAAAAAAAAAGACAGTGACACTGATCCCAAACTTGGCTCCATGAGCCTTTGGCTGTTCTGGACGTGGTGTTATAGGCTGGAAGGGCCATGGACCCTATCGATTAGGGATTATGTACTTTCCAGCTGCCTTGGGATTGTGGCTTGTGGCTGGGTTGAGGGAAGAAAAACCTGTCAGAAAATAATGAGAAAAGAGTTAGTGACCCTTAAGCTACCTGTTTGATGGGAGAAAGAAACTTATTAGTCCAGATGTGAGGAGGAGGTCAGACTTCCACGCTTCCTGTACAGAAAAACGTATGTGAGAGAGGTATGTCAGATAAATTTATCAAGAGTCTAAGGGCCTTGGCCTTAGCAAGGTCTTGTTTACTTATCTGTAGCACCGCTGGGGCTTTCTGTTTTGAAGGGAAATTTCAAGTCTTCCAGAGGCTCACAGGAGTAGCTTTTTTCTTTTGGGTGGTCTTGTTCTTCAGACAGTTCAGGTGGGACTGGCCTTATTCTAGAAAGATGAACCCAACCATCTCTCCCACATTAATTGCAGTGGGTATTGCAAGGGCCAGGGATCACTGAAAAGGGGCCTTTCCATGTTGGCTTTCGCTGGTCGTTGTTTCCTCTCCAAGTTTTTATAAGCACTTGGTCTCCAGGATGGACACTGTGGTTCCCCTGGGCCAGGGGCTACAGCCCTTTTTTCCTTGTACATTTGGATAGCCTGTTGTTCTTGGTCCAGACTGATGAGCTACTGTAAGAGTCTCATAGTCTGTGGGCCTGCCATCATGTCAGAGGATAGAAATGGCCTTCCGGATAACATCTCAAATGTGCTCAAATTTAGCCCAATTTTGGGCGTGTTACAAATCCTCATGAGTGCTGTGGTAGCAATCAGAGCCAGGACTCATCTCTTGGCAAAGTTTTGCTAGAGCTTGCTTTAGGATCTGGTTGGCTCGCTCTGCCTTTCCAGAAGATTGAGACTGCCAAGTGGAATGACACTGGTACCTTATTCTTACAGACTTCCCCACTCCCTGAGCTATTTGTCACTCTGAAGGATAATGACACTGGGGTAGTCCAAATCTAGGGACAATTTCTTTTCTTTTTTTGAGGTAGGGTTTTACTGTGTGGTTTAGGCTGGTCTTGAACTCACTTTGTAGCCCAGGCTGGTCTCAAACTCACAGCGATCCTCATGCTTCAGCTTCCTGAGTGCTGGGATACAGGCATGTGCCACCATGCCTGGTCCTAGAGGATAGTTTTCCAGAGAAGGAAATCAAAACAGAATGAGCTACTCTTGTATCTAAAAGCAGTTGAATTGGCTCACCGATGGTGATGTTCTTGGATAGGGGTATTGCAGCTTCCCCTGGCCTTCTCAGTCATCAGAGCAGGAAATGAGAGTTTGGGGTGGCCTTGCCTCTCTCTGGGAGCAGAGATAGTCAGACCTCCAATGTCAACAGGCACATCAGCTGCCTCACATTTAGAACAAGGCCCAGGTACAAGCTATGATAACTTCTTCATATTTGGGTCACCTATTCCAATGAAAACAACTTATCCCAAACTGTTCAGATCAATCTAAAATAATTTTTAGACTTTATTTGGCAATATTAATTAGTTCCATCCATTTTTGGGCTAATTTCTCTGGTGTTATTGTCATTATTCTTCAGACAAATTAATTCAATTTGCTCCACTCATACCCTTTGCCTTCCCTTCAAAAATAAGCTCAGTCCCCGTAGCAGGAGGCATGTCTGTCTTCATGGATGGGTCCGCTTCGGGGCAGGGAGGTTATGTAACAGCAAGTGGTCATGGTTACAGGATACAGGATACAGGATACAGGATACAGAATACAGGATATGGGTTTCTGTCCTGCCCAAAGACTGAATTACAAGCAGTCATATGGGCCTTGCAAGATCATTTATCTGTTCCAACTAACCTCTTTCCAGATAGTGCTTATGTCTGCGGTGTAATGCACCACACTGAAACCCTCACCATACACACTGGTCAAGAAGACCTTTTTCATCTACTTCACACTCTCCAAGTTGTTGTACGGCCACGTCACGTTCCCTGTCTTATTGGTCATATATGTTCTCATTCCCAATTGCCAGGGCCTCTCACTGAGGGGAACACTGCTATTGACAGATTGCTGGGTGCTGTCACTGTCACTCCCTCACATACCATTCAACAGGCTTCTGCTTCTCATGCCACCTTTCATCAAAGTGCTTCTGCCTTACGCAAACAGTTCCATCTGATGCAGGAACAGGCCCGAGAAATTGTTAAACCATGTTCCTCATGTATAATACACCTTCCTTCGCCTGCTATGGGGGGGTCAATCCCTGAGGGTTATATCCCAATCATCTTTGGCAGATGGATGGCACTCATTTTCCTGAATTTGGTTTTTTGTGCTGGGTCCACGTTTCAGTGGACACTTCCTCAGGGTTTACTTTTGCTTCTGCCCGCACTGGTGAAACGGCCAAACATGTCATTGCTCATTGCTTGGATACCTTTAGTGCATATGGACACTTAAGACTGACAATGACCCAGCACATGCAAGTGATACTTTCCAAAGGTTTTGTAAAACTTCGTATTTCCCTTATTACAGGGATTCCTCATAACCCTCAATGTCAAGGTATTGTTGAATGCTTTTACTGTAGAATCAAAATTAAATTACAAACACAAAAGGAAGAATCTTTCCCTTCAAAATTCACACTTTATAATAGACTTCGCTTGTCAACATTTACTATTACATTTTTTTTTTTTTTTTTCGAGACAGGGTCTCGCTATGCAGTTCAGGCTGGACTTGAGCTCATTTTGTAGCCCAGGCTGGTATCAAACTTGCAATGATCCTCCTGCTTCAGTCTCCTGAGTGCTGGAATTACAGGCATGCGTGACCACGCCCGGCCTAAGGATTGCTTACTCTGATAAGACTTTTCTTTTGGATTCAGACCTCTGCCTTTAACAAAAACTTGTGATGTACATTCCATTAAGGGACAACAAGTTCGGTAAAATCTTATGTATTAGATAGAGATGATTGATTAAAAGGGTTACGTTATGTCAAAATGAAAATTTATGTATGTTACAAAATGTCATCATGATTTTCATGCTGCAATGTTACGTATGGTTTTGATTTCTAAATTTCTGTGTGAAAATATGTAACTGTTGTCTGTTAATATTCTATAGTGATTTAAATATTATGATATTCATGGCTGTTAGAAAATAATGCTTCCATCTTATGTTCTTAGGTATTTGATGTTCTGGTAAGATAACAATATCAAGCTTACTGCCTCCCTTATAATGTAATGTCATTAATCTTCTCTTCTGGATGTTCAAAGCTGAGGTTTGGAGACCAAAAATTAGAGGTAGGTTGGGCTAAGAGGATAGCCTATATATATATATATATATATATATATATATATTTTTTTTTTTTTCTTTTTGAAACAGGTCTCAATATGCAGTTCAGGTACGCTTTGAGCTCACTTTGTAGCCCAAGCTGGTCTCAAACTCTGCAAGGATCTGCCTGCCTCAGCCTCCTAAGTGCTGGGATTGCAGGTGTGCACCACCACGCCTAGCAAGGATAGCCAATATTTTGGTCCTAGCCCTCCAAGGTCAGTGAGCACTCAGGACAAAAGAGAACCTCAGCGGTGATATCCGGTAACTTGGTTGAGTCCCTGATTTTCTTTTTTTTTGTTTTTCTCCGGTACCGGGGACTGAACTCACGACCTTGAGCTTGCCAGGCAGGCGCTTTTGCCGCTGAGCTAAATCCCCAGCCCCGAGTCCCTGATTTTCTGATCAAGGAAGGTATGCGACCACAGAGGAAAGTTTCTATGATATATAGTGTGCCTAAGGAGAGTCACCTGGAAAGGAAAAATCTCTCAAGCTTTCACAGAAAATGACTTGGTCAGGCAATGGCCGTGACTCATCCAGATGGCTGACACCGACAGAGAAACTTAGAGGTGCTGTTCATGCTTCCAAGGTAAATCCTGAGGAGACTTAACTGACCTTGATAGATAGCAAGAAGTTAATTTTTATTAGTGCAGGTCTTACTTTAACTTGGTCTTAAACATCCAGCAGAAAAGTGTAACCACAAGATATATAAAAAGCAAAGCCATAGTAATATATTAGCTGTAAAAGGTTCAAATCATCAACAGCTTCTGACATTTGCCAGTTAAACTGGTAACTGACCACTGTGATGGATATTTCAACTGTATTCTCCGAGCACAGCTTTTCCAGCTTCAACTACACACCCATCATTTACAAAACAGAGAAGAGAGAGATGTTGGGAATGGCTGGCACTGGAAATTGGTTATATGTGTGGTGATAGACAAGGCCACAGTGCCTAACGCAGTCAAGCTACCTCATTCTTGAGAAAAGCATCCTGCCTGGACAATTTCAGCCATTAGTCATTAGGCAACCTCATGTCTCGTGATACTAACTTTGCAAAGGTATAAATAAACACCTCTAGTGTTGTTCAGGTCCTCTTACCCATCTGGTAAAGAGGCCTCCACCTGACCCAGCTCTTATTTCTTGTCTATCTTTTCCTCATTCCCATCACTGTTCCTCTCTGGGACCAGAGTCCCTACATCTAGTACCTGAGCTTTACTCTCGTGTCCGGCCAAACCAAAGTGTATTCTCCTGGCTGGCTTGCCGACTGTTACAGGGTAGTTTGTTTGTTTCTTTTGTTTTATTTTCTTTTTTGGGAGGGATAGTTTCTCTTTTTTTTATTTTTTATTTTTTATTTTAGAAATTAAAGGAGGAAAATACTAACAGACTGACAACATTTTACAAAATAGCATGGGAGGGATAGTTTCTTTAGAAATCACTCAACAATCAAAAGTGTTCCAGGTTCTTGCCTTGAATAAAAATTAGATGAGATAAGCCAATAGTGATGCTAAAAACCACCATTTGAAAAGTCTGAGGTAAATGGGTATGGGAGAAACCAGCTCTGCAGAGAGAACTGGGGCTGAACAAAGAGAAAAAGACGGTAAAAGCAAAAATAAAACTACACACTGAATTTAGATGCAGCATAGGGGTGCTGGGGATTTAGCTCAGCAGCAAAGCTCTTGCCTGGCAAGCATGAGGTTGTGAGTTCGATTCCCGGTACCAGAAAAAAAGCAAAAACCAAAACCAAAAACAAACAAACCAAAAAAATAGATGCAGCACTGGCTACTGTGCACTCACTTAGGATGTTGGCTTTCCATGATGGCCACTCTTCTTTTGTGCCTTCCATGTCTTCATGGGTGCCCATGAGAAGTCCTTATATGGGGTCCTCGTATTGCCTGGGTGTCTTGTAGTTGACAGGTCCTGCTCATTTTCCAGCTACTTTTCCCATGCCATATCTCCTATAACAATAGCACAGACATCCCATTGTTGACAGTTGAAGAATCAAGTAGAAGCCAAAGGTTTAGAGGGTATAGTAAGAGTTAGTGTCTGGGATTGACATGAAAGATTACAGTTTTACATGACAGGCTTGCACTACCACCTATATTATATTAGGGAAAGGGAACAAGAAACACTTGAGTCTTAGCTCACACATAAGGACACCAGCAATTTGTAAAACCACCCAAAAGGGCACATGGATTTAGGTGAACAAGAATGTGGACGATGTGAATGCTACATGCAAAAGTGGACACCTGCAATCATTCAATAGCTGTGGACATCGAGGAACAAGAGCCAGAGTACTGGGGCAAGAGGAGAAATTTGATCATTTGATCAGAACCAGGAAATTCGGGAAGGGAAGGGTCTTTGGAAGGTTGACAAGTTCAGCTTTTGACACAGTTAGCATGACGTGGCAGGAGACCATCCACAGGCTGTAATAGCAGGAAATATGAGTTAGGATCTTGAGAGGAGGCATGGGACACTGTCAGCTCTGGGGACCTCTTGGAATACAGTTGAGGGAGCGGTCTGGCACCTGGACAGCACTCAGTGACTTCATCAGCCTCAACAACCACAGGAAGGCAGTGTCATCGCAAACTGGACATCCTTTGGCCTTTGTACTGCATCAGCAAAGGCGGGAATTAAGAGGGAAGTGAAGCACTAGAGTCTGGGCTTCAAGCCTTTCCTCTCTTAAACTCCTCTGCCTTTCAAGGACATGTTATCCACTCACGTTTTTGTCTAACCTATTTACTCTAAAACCCTTCTGTTCTGTAGGCCGACCTTCAGCTGCTTTTGTGCCAGGGCTTTGCTCAGGGGAATTAGGTGCCTTTTGACGGGTGTGATGACAACGATGACAACGGAAAACCAACATGTGAAGCTGACTCTGGAAGTCCAGTTCCACCTTGTTTTGTGTCCTCTTCCCCTTTCTGCATGCAAATGACAAAAAAATTTTCTGAGACTGAAGTTGTGGAGGGAAGGGTGGGAACTTTTTCATTAGCTTCCTTTTTAGGACAACTGGAAGATCAAATCATTATTACCTCATGAAGAAACTGAAGAAATGAGGAATTGAGCTGGGTGCGCTGGTGCACGCCTGTAATCCCAGCATTGGGGGTCTGAAGCAGGAAGATGGTGAGTTTCAGGCCAGCTACAAAGGGAGACCTGGCTAAGAAAAGGAAGGAAGAAATAATGTGGGAACTGAGGGGTGTAAACAACTCAGCCATACAACACACTGCTTTGCATACTTCCTCATTGTTTTTGTAATTTATTGTAACATAAAAGTTGTGAAATCCCTGCTAAATCAGTATTGGCTAAATTTTTTGTTAAATAATCCAACTTCAAAGTGGGTGAATTACGACCTCAGGCCAACTTTTCCTTGTTGCTGGATGGCTGGGAAGTCCCTTCCCTGGGTACCCTTCCACCAGATCGGCCTCAAAGGTGGGGGCTCTATGTGCGGAGCGGCAATGTTGACTTTAAAAAATGCCAACGCTGGGCTGCGCAAAAGTATTACTTATGTACAAGCCCCTTTTAGCGTTAAATGGCATGAAGCTTTTCAGATCCCTTTTCTTGAGCTAGCCCAACAACTTTCCCCCCTCCTCTTTTTTTTTTCTTTTTGAGACAAGGTCTCGCTATGCAGTTCAGCCTGGCCTTGAGCTCACTGTGTAGCCCAGGCTGGTCTCGAACACCCAACGATCCTCCTGCCTCAGCCTCCCAAGTGCTGGGATTATAGGCGTTCACCACCACGCCTGGCAACAACGCCCTTCTGTTAGGGATACGCGTGGCGCAACCTCTTGGCAGGAAGGTGCTCTGGGCACTCCAGCCCCTAGGCCGCCCTCGCCCGGGACGTTTTTGGTTCAGCGCTGCCTCCTGGCGGCACTGCCCGGCCGGCACCTTCCGGGCCGGTGGAGAACGCTTTCTGCAGCGTGGTCTCTCGGGGCTGCCGCAACCCCCGGGCGGGTCGCCGGGGGCCTGGGAGGAGCCGCTTCCCGGGGACCCCGCTTCCAGGGGACCCCGCTCCGCGGAGCTTCCTAGCCCCGGGTCCCTCCGCGTTTGTGCCCACCGCGGCTGGAGGCGCGGTTGCCAGCGTTCGGGCTTCCGCGCAAACCCTGGGAGCACCCGCCCGGGCCCGGAGGGCGGGGACGCGGGTCTGGGGTCTCCGGCAGCGCGCCGCGCCCGCGCGGGGAGACAGCC
>NW_004955409.1:37466606-37477104 GCF_000276665.1 Chinchilla lanigera
GCCCGGCCGGGGCGGGGGACGGAGGGGGGTGCCCTGTGAGTTGGGGTCCTGGTCTCCCACGAAAGCCGGGTCGGCGCCCGCAGCCAGCCGTGCACTGCGAGGCGACCCGGCTCTTCGGGGAGCCTGGGGGCGCGCGCGGGTCCGGTCGGGTCTGGACGGGGCGCGGGCTCAGGACCCGCCTCAGGGACGCGAGTGGGAGTTGGGGGCGGCGGTGTGGGAGTCGGGCAAAGGTGAGCGCGGCGGGCGTGGGCGGAAGGGACGCGGCGGCGGGAGCCGACGGGAGAGGCCGCGCGCGGGGCCGCCGGGCCCGCTTGTATGGTGCGTGAGCCGGAGTGCTGTCCCCGTCCAGGTACTTCGATGTCGCCACCTCCGCGCCACACCTGAGCCTGGGCGTGGGAGAGAGCGAGCCAGAACTTCTGGAACCTGGTAAAGAATGTTAGAGGAGGGCCTTTTTGTTTACTTATTTTTTTTTCCCCATTAGTGAAACAAAAAAATCGATTGCAAACCATTCTGGGCCTCCAAGTGGAAACCGTACTGTTCCAACACAGTACTATCAAAAAGTTAAGTACCTCCTCCTTGTGCTAAGAAGCCCAGAGGAAAGTGGCACAGCGGGGTCTGCAGGGGGAATTCAAGGACCTGCCCAGGAGCCCAGCGGGGAATCAGAGGGGAGCAATGTTCATTCATTCACTCACACTTCCGGCAGACACTGTTGACGTCTCCCTGTGAGCCCGGGAGTGGAGGACAGGGCGGGAAACAAACCCTGTGGTGCTTATGTTAACACGGGATGAAAAATGTCCTAGCGAGGAATATTCTCAGGAAGGAGAGCCAGCAGAGAGGTACCAAACAGGCACCGCAGCTCCGCCACAGCGGGGAGAGGACAGCTTCTGTCTCATCCTAGTGCTTCCCTTCTAACCTGGACCTGATGCCAGAGTCAGATTAAGGGACAGGTCGGCTGGAAAGCAGCCTGGGTTTGAAAGGTCTCTGAATTACTCTTGGAATAATTCAAATATTTGGTGCCAGTGAACTCTGATGTCTATGACTTAGTGAAAGAGAAGTGGGCTCCCATTCAGTGACAGACAGCCCACTAGGACTCCTTACCTGGACTGCCCGTTTCTGGTGTGATTTGCAGAATGACGCTGCAAGTTGCACAGTATAACCCGGAGGCCTGCAAGCTGACAGTTGCCTAAGGACAACAGTTACAGCTGGAATTCTCAAAATGCAGGCTGCATTGTGAAGCGTTACTCCCCAGGACAGAAATTTATGCCATTTCTACTTTTTTTTTTTTTTTTTTGGTAGGAGGGAGGAGAGGAGCAGCACTGGGGATAAAGAACCCACGGCCTCATGCACGTTAGGTAATTATTCCACCACTGAGCTGGGTCCCCACCCTTTTGTGTAGTCTTAAGTGGTTTAATTTGTCCACCAAGAGTTGTCTACCTAGGAAAATTGCACGTGACCAATTCATCTCTAATTTTGAATATAAAGAGGCTTACACAGTTTTTATTCTGAGAAAACTGGTATTCCCCGACCTCTGCTGAGCACACATTTCACAGTACTCAGCAGAGGCGCCGTTTCCTAAGTCTGGCCCTGATGCCCCGGCACGGCTGGCTTTTACCTGGTGACTTAGACTCACCTGTTCATGCCACCTGCACCGACTCCGGGCGAGTGCCTGGCTGTCCCCATAGGTGGTTTCGTTGGTGTGCGTTATCTTCCTGGGCTTGCTGGAAACTTGGGATGGGATGAAGTCTCACTGCCCGATCTCACTGTGGGATCGTACGCCCTCTGCGGGACTAGGCATGATCTGTGAGCGGGAGGAGGTAGAGGAGAAAAAGGAATGAGAGGGGCAGGGGAGGCAGGGAGTGGTAAGGGCCTCAGGAGGGCGCTGTAAACCGCAGGGGACTCTTTCCTGCTTCCTTCCTTTTGTTTTTTTGTTTTTTGTTTTTTTTGAGACAGGGTATGGCCTTGAACTCACTGTGTAGCCCAGGCTGGCCTTGAACTTGCGACAGTCCTGCCTCAGCCTCCTGAGTGGTGGGATTACAGGCGGGCACCGCTATGCCTGGGTCTGCAGAGGCCTCTGAAGTATTCCGTGAATGTCGGGAGGACAAGCGGAGGCTCAGGGTGGAGGAGGCACCTGGAGGCTGCAAGCATCCCGGCCCCCGGGTCTGACCCGGCAGTCCCGGCTCCAGCCCGTCCCCCGGCTCCTCCCCGCTGCGGGGCAGAGAGTCGCACATGTGTTTTCCTGTTTTCCATTTCGGTCCTGTCACCCTCTGCCTTTCTGCGCCTCAGAGTCCACAGAGCTGCAGCAGGGGCCTCACCCCGCCCCAGTTACTCGCACCTTCCCGTGCCCGCAGAGTGCTGGGGTCCCCCCTCCCCGCGGTAGCCCAAAGGGCAGGTAAGAGGCGGGGCGGCAGGGCGGACGGGTGAGGCGGAGAGGAGAGGAGGATGCAGTGGGTCCCGGGAACTGGCTGAGGGAAAGCCAGCGCGCCTCATTTCCCAGTCCCAGTCCTGCCGAGGCAGAACCTGCTGCCCGGGACTCCAGCTCTCCCTTTTTGGTAGCTGTTTCTGCCGCAGAAGTAAACAGTTTCGTTCTTGCTTCACTTGTTTTTTTTCTTTTTAAAGGGACGGTCTTAGCTACAGTGGAATATAGAAAAGTAAATGGGGAGCTGGGGAAGGAGGCGCTGAGCGGAAGTGATGGGGCCCCCGGCCGTACCGGCGTGCAGTGCCCTTCTGCCGTCAGGGGAGCAGGAGGCAGCCCACGGGGTCCCTGGGGAGCACGCGTGTGATTACAGGAGCGCGTTTGGAAGCGGGGGAGCGAAGGACAGCGTCTTCTGGACGGCTTTCCGTGCATTCGAGGCTGTCTTGGGAGACGTCGTCCCGAGCGTGGCTGAGGAGCCCCGACGCCGAGCTTCCTGCCGTTTCCCGGGGGAGGTGTGTTTGTTCTTGCCATTGCAGGGTGGGGTCTGGTCTTGGGCTTCCCCTGGCTGCTCTGCCAGGTGCTGCACGCCGGGCGTCCTGTTGCCTGCTTCCCTGAACCCTTGGATGTGAAACTTCTTCCGCAGGCTGTGGGAACCGTGCAGTCTTGTGCACTCTCCAAAGCGTCTGCGGGCTGAGTGCGCCCGAGAGCGGCAGGATAATGCGAGGAGCTCAGCTCCTAAGGCTTCTGGACCGCCTGGGAGGGCCCCTTCCCGAGCGTCTGGGGCAGCATCTGGCTGCCTGGATGGTGGAGGCATCAGCTTGAGACTCAGAGTGAAGGTGGTTCCTTCCTTCCCACGGTGTTAGCAGTGGCGGAGAAAGAGGGGGACTTCTCCTGGAAGGCAGCCTGCCCTGCGGGGGGAGCAAGGGCTGACCGCAGAGGCTGGAGCGGCCGCTAGGGGACGCTCTTTGCCGGGGTGTGGATGCCTCCTGGGCAATCCCGCTCTAGATTCCTTCAGAGGAGTCCACTTGTCTGAGAGCACCAGTCAGGAATTCAGTCTTGCACAACTTCCCTCCTCAGGCTCCTCAGTGTTTTCCCTTGCTCTGAGGCTCGTTCCCTTTCTTGATGTCATATGAGGATGCGTGCCGTCTTTGGGGCTGCGGATTTGATCTTAAAGGGCAAGGTGTGACGCTGTGTATGTGTGTGTTTATGTTTGCTGTAGAAGGGGGCAGACCCTCGCAGTCCAGCGCTGCCACCCTTGCCTGCCCCCCCCCCCGACCCCATGAGAGGGCGGAGCAGCAGGACAGAGCTGAGCCAGCTCTAGCCTAGGCTCCGGAGGAAGGGCGGCAGACCTTGTGTTAAGCACATCCTCCCCCAGGTAATTCACTAGGGGGCCACGGGATGCTTTCCTTTTTTTATCTTTTTTTGCGGTACCGGGAATCGCACTCACATCCTTGTGCTTGCCAGGAAGGTGCTTATGCCACTGAGCTATACCCCCAGCCCAGGATGCTTTCCTATGGCAAAGGAAGGACCGGGCAGCCTAGTAGAGAGGTGGGGAGTTGGGGAGACAGCCCTGTGACTGAGAGTGTGTGCTCTGGGGTCAGCCGCTCGCGTTCTCTACGCTGGCATCTCACAAGGGACTTTGTAGCTGCCCTCAGGTCTACAGGGAGAGTTTAACGAGATCCCAGTGCTCAGCAGTGTGTCTGGCCCGGGCAAGTGCTCCACAAGTACTAGCTATTACTATTATTACAGGAGTGCTTGCGGGCGTGGTGGCGCATGCCTGTAATCCCAGCACTTGGGAGGCTGAGGCAGGAGGATTGTTGCGAGTTCGAGACCAGCCTGGGCTACAAAGCAAGTTCAAGACCAGCTTGAACTGCATAGTGAGACCCTGTCTCAAAAAGACAAAAACAAAACAAAACAATATATTAGTGCTTTTGGAAGTGATGAGAGAAAAAAGGACAGTGTCTTCTGGATGGATTTCATATGTATTCGAGGCTGTCTTGGGAGACATGGTCCCAGAGGCCCCTCCTGGGTTTAAATAAAAAGTTTAAGGGGTCTGGGCACCGTGTTGCACACTTGTAATCCCAAACTGGGAGGCTGAGATAGGAGGCCTGAAAGTGCAAGCCCAACCTGGGCAATTTAGCAACTTAGTGAGACTCTATCTCAAAAAAAAAAAAAGTTGGGTGTGGTGGCACATGACTGTAATCTCAGCACTCAGGAGGCTGGTGCAGGAGGGTCACTGAGAGTTGGAGGCCGGCCTGGGCTTGCTAGTGAGTTCCAGGATAGCCTGGACTGCGTAGCAAGACCCTGACTCAAAAAATTAATGAAAAAGTGGGGGAAGGCTTGGAATGTAGCTCCTTGAGAAGGTCTTGGAATCAATTCCCAGCATAAAAAAAAAAAAAAAAGGTTAAGTGGCTACAAAGGGACAGACACAGGAGATTTCAGAATGGATAGGTTGAGCTGGGTGTGGTGGTGCATGTCTGTAATCCCAGTATTTGGGAGGCTGAGGCAGGAGGATTGTCTCAAGTTTGAAGCCAGCCTGGGCTACATAGTGAGTTCAAAGTCAGCCTGCACAAAAGTGAGATCCTGTCTCCAAAGCGGGGGGGAAAAAGGTAGTGTTTCTGTAAGCAAAAGAGAATTTCAGGCTGGTCTTGAACTCACTAGGTAGCCCAGGTTGGCCTGGAACCCTTGGTGACCCTTCTGCCTCAGCCTCCTGAGTGCTGGGAATACAGGTGTGCCTCACCATGCCTGGTTAGAATACCACATTTGAAGCAGACAATAAAGATAGCATAAACTATGTTTTCCAAAAAAGTGGTTAACTTCTGCTGCTTGTTAGGTCAGGATCTTACTTCCTTTTTCTTTTTCAATTTGCTAGGCAAGCACTTTCTCTGAGCTACACCCCTCACCCTTCCTGTATTTTTAAGAAATCAGAGTAAACCTGTAGTTGGAGGTGTTTGTAGGAGTCTGTGGATACTCCAGGCACCTGGCTGTGTTTTCCCAAGGATGAAAGGGCACGTGGGTGGGGCGGAGCTGCAGCCAGAGGTTGAGTTTATTGCCTGACCTTGTTTCCTTCAGGAGCATGACACTCAGACTTTGGGGTAATGGCCGGAGGTTGGCGGCAGCCACCAGCTCTGTGCATGGGGAAGTGTGCAGCTCTCTGCTTGGGACACCAGTCACGCGTGTGAGGGCTGCTCTTACACTTCCTCTAATCTCGGCTGTGGACCGGCCCCTGGGTCGCACCCTGCAACCTTCCTGCCTTTTTTTTTTTTTTTTTTTTTTTTTTTGGTTTTTCTCCGGTACCGGGACCCGAACTCACGACCTTGCGCTTGCCAGGCAGGCGCTTTGCCGCTGAGCTAAATCCCCAGCCCCATCTTCCTGCCTTTCTTAACAGTTTGGGGTGAGAGAGAAGGGAGGCCAGGGTGGGACTGTAGGGCATGCAGTATGATCTGCACCGGCCGCGGTCCTCAGCTAACCTGCTCCCAGGGCAGAAAGCAGACACCGGGGGCACCCAGCTGGCTGAGCTGTCTTCTGGGCTCCCCGGCCCAGCAGAGCTGACGAAGGAGATTCCTGAGCGTGCGCCTTCTTATCGGGAAAATGCTGAGCCAAGAGCTCCTTGCCACCCCTCTCGCAGATGCAGAGGCCTGTGAACCTTGGACCCAGACAGTTGCTCAACGTTGCTCTTCCTTTCCCTCGGCCCCTCCACCCTTCTTGACTGGACTTAAATCCATGGGCCCTTGTCTGGTCTCCCTTTCACTGCTGGCTGGAGGGAGAAACAGACACGTTGAGTCTCCTGACTGGCGCTGCGGGGAACCTGCGCAATCAGGGCCAGGAGTGAGTGTGTGTCCCTCGCTGTCCCCTGCCCGCTCTTCTCGCTCGCCCCCTTCGCTTCTCTGCTGTGTCTGCCACTTCCTCCCCCGTGCCCCTGGCCTTCTCATCCCGCCCTTGCCGGAGCAGCACTGCTGCTTTCCGCTTAGCTCGCCTGGCTGTTCCCTGCCTCGGTTCTGGGCGCGACCTCCGCCGCGCACCTCTAGGTTGGGCTGTACGCTGGGGTCGCCCTCCTCTCGTTCATACTTGTTTGGGTGACGCACCTATGCTACTGTGATGGGTTTGACGGCCGGAGACCTGACGTGCCGGGCCCTGGGAGAGGTGTTAGGGAAAGGAAAGGCAACAAGAGAGGAGCAAGCTACTGTCTTCTGCAGGGTGGGGTGGGGCTGCTCGGGCTTCTCCAGGGATTAGGATGACAGCTGCAGGTGGTTGACAGAGGAGGTTTACGCAGGGTCAGCGCGTGTGACATCCCAGCACAGGCGACAGGTGAGACGGAACTGGGTGAGGCTGAGAACTCAGGCCCAGACCACGCTCCGGCCTCTCTTGTGCCGCAGCAGCCTCAGGTGGAGCCAGGGTGTGGTCGCTCAGGTGAACCGGCCATCCTGATTAGGAGCGGCGCCTGCCCTTAAACATGCAAGCTGGGCTTGTTCCACTGAGCCCGCCTGAGAGGAGGCGGCAAGAGCGGTCTGCGGAGCGGTGGGCAGCGCCGGCTGGCCTCTGCGGGGCGGGAGAGGGTCTGCCCCGCAGCCGCTCGGCACAGCGCATCCTCTCTCTTCTTCAGAGGGCGATGCCAGGAGGCTGGTGAAGGCTTTGCTGGCCTCTACCATGGTTGACGACGGCAAGGGCAAGTACGAAGTGGCCCCCCAGCACGAGGCCGCGGCCTCCCCCGCGGGCGACGGGGCCGGACCCGGGGCCGAGCAGGTGAAGCTGAAGAAGGAGATCTCGCTGCTTAACGGCGTGTGCCTGATCGTGGGGAACATGATCGGCTCGGGCATCTTTGTCTCCCCCAAGGGCGTGCTCATGTACAGTGCCTCCTTTGGCCTCTCGCTTGTCATCTGGGCCGTCGGGGGCCTCTTCTCCGTCGTTGGGGCCCTTTGCTATGCGGAACTGGGCACCACCATTAAGAAATCCGGGGCCAGCTACGCCTACATCCTGGAAGCCTTCGGCGGACTCCTCGCCTTCATCCGCCTCTGGACCTCCCTGCTCATCATCGAGCCCACCAGCCAGGCCGTCATCGCCATCACCTTTGCCAACTACATGGTGCAGCCCCTCTTCCCGACCTGCCGCGCCCCCTACGCCGCCAGCCGCCTCCTCGCTGCTGCCTGCATTTGTAAGTGTGGTCGGGCCGCAGATGGGGTGGAGGACTGGGAGAGTGGAGATGTGAGTCCAGTCAGGCAGTTGCGGGGAGCCGGAGAGGACTGCCCCTGACAGCACTTATGTTTGCTGTTGTTAAATTAACGTGTGCACCCCGGTGTGGTGGTGCACACCTGTAATCCCAGCACTTGGGAGGCTGAGGCAGGAGGATCGCTGTGATTTCAAGGTCCGCCTGAATTAGTACCAAGACCCTGGCTCAAGAAAAAAAGAAAAACGGATCATACTGTTGTACATACACTACTATGGTATGCTTCTCCCTCTAGCATTCATGTTCTCCTCTATTTACAGGTTTACTTTCTTGTTTTTTTTTTAATTTTTTTTTCTTTTTTTTTTTTCCAGTACCGGGAACTGAACTCATGACCTTGCGTTTGCCAGACAGGCGCTGTGCCCCTGAGCTAAATCCCCAGCCCCCTTATTTTGTTTTTTTGAGACAGGCTCTTGCTGTGCAGTCCAGGCTGACTTTGGACTCACTACATAGCCCAGGCTGGTCTCAAACTCTCAGTGATCCTCCTGCCTCTCAAGTACTACAGGTGTACACCACCATGCCTAGCTAGATCTACTTTTTTTTTTTTTTTGAATGCTTCATGCTATTCCGTGTTAGTTTAAGGATGTCCTGTGTTTTATTTAGCTAGCCAGTTCTGTTATTGGCCATGTACATTGGTTTCAGTAGAGGTACTGTTCCAGTGAATATTCTTTGGCACTTTCATGAGTATTTTCAATTGATAGATTTGAAATTGGTGCATAGAATTGTACATACTTATAGGGTAGAGTGTGGTAGATCAACACATGTGTATAGCGTGTGATGATCAGATCAGCATAACTGCCCGTCTGTCTCCTCAGACACAGTTTGTTTGTATTGGGAACATTCAAAATCCTCTTTTAGCTACTTGTAATTAATTGTTGTCAACCACAGCTTTTCTACCCTACAAGTTCTTCCTGCTTCCCACCTGCATTCCTGTGCCCTCTGACCGTGTCTCCATTCCTCTTTCCATCTGCGTGCTCCAGCTCTGGGCACCACTGTTCTAGTCTTTCCTTCTTTAAGAGCTGCTTTAGTGTCTGCTTGTAAGTAAGGACCTGTGGTATCTGGCTTTTTGAACCTTATTTTACTTAACATGATATCCTCCAATCCCTTCCATTTTTGTGCTAATGACAAAATCTCATTGTTTTCATGGTTGCATGGTATTCCACTGTGAGAGTACTACGTTTCCTGTATCCACAGGGACACACTGCACTATTGTGAGTGGCGCCATGAGAACACGAGAGGGCAGCTGTCTGCTTGCCACACTGATGTCGTTTCCTGTGGGTATATTCCCTGTTCTCAGGGGTGGTTTTTCTGGATCACGTGGTAGTTCTATTTTTATTTATTTATTTATTTATTTTGGTACCGGAAATCGAACTCAGGATTTTGCACTTGCCGCTTGTGCTGTGCTATATCTGCACCTTGTGCCGCAGGTGCTTGTGCCGCTGAGCTATATCCCTGGCCAGTTCTAATTCCCCCCACCCCAGTATCAGGAATCGAACTCAGGACCTTGCTCTTGGCGGGCAGGTGCTGTGCCGCTGAGCTAAATCCCCAGCCCCCAGTTCTAATTTTTTGAGAGGCTTCCTTACTGTTTTCCGTAATGGCAGTACCAGTTACATTCTCACTGACATTTCCCTTTTCTCTGCATTCTGGTCAGCATTTTCTATTACTGTCATTATAACTGGGGTGAGATCTCATTGTGGGATTTTTTTTTTGTAATGGGAATCAAACCCAGGGCCTTACACATGCTAGGAAATGCACTATCACTGAGCTGAATTTTTTTTTTTTTTTTTTTTTTAATGTTGTAGAACATTCTCACTAAGCTGTACAGGCTAGCCTCAATCCTGTGATCCTCCTGCCTCAGCCACCTGTCTTGGGAAGACAGGTGTGAACTATTATGCCTGGCTTGATTCATTTTTAGTTGATTTTTGTCTATGATGAGAGATAGGGGTCTAATTTTTCTTTTGCATATGGATTTCCAGTTTTTTTCTATCACCATTTATTGTAGACACTTTTATTCTTTTATTTTTTATTTTTTTTGTCTTTTTGACACAGGGTCTTGCTATGCAGTTCAGGCCAGCCTTGATCTCACTTTGTAGCCCAGGTTGGTCTTGAACTCACAACGATCCTCCTGCCTCAGCCTCCTGAGCACTTGGATTACAGGCGTGTGCCACCACACCCAGCAGAAACTTTTATTCTTTTTTTTTTTTGGTTTTTCTCCGGTACCGGGAACCGAACTCACGACCTTGCGCATGCCAGGCAGGCGCTTTTGCCACTGAGCTAAATCCCCAGCCCCTAGAAACTTTTATTCTTCAATATGTATTCTTGCTGTCTTTTTAAAAAATCAGTGACTGTAAATAGGTAGGTTTATTTATGAGCTCTCTGTTCTGTCCCATTGGTCTATGTATCTTTTTTTTTTTTTGAGACAGGGTCTCGCTCTGTAGTTGAGGCTATACTTGAACTCACTATGTATCATAGGCTGTATGTGAGTATCATATAATACTCACTATGTATCATAGAGCTCACTTTGTAGCCCAGCCTGGTCTCAAACTCACAATGATCCTCCTGCCTCAGCCTCCCATAGATCTAATATGTCTATATGATACAATTTTTATGTAGCAACATTGGGTGCATAAATATTTTCAGTTGTTACTTCCTATTGTTGAATTGATCTGTGTCATTATATAGTGACCTTCTTTGAGTCTTTCCGTTTTTTTTTTTTTTTTTTTCCTTTCTTTTTGAGACTGAGTCTTGCTTGTGGCTCAGGCTGGCCTTGAACAATGCTCCTGCCTTAGTCTCCAAATGCTGGGATTACAGAAGTGCACCACCACACCAGGCCGCTTTGTTTCTTTTTCTTTTTTTCCATTTCG
>NW_004955409.1:37480354-37486659 GCF_000276665.1 Chinchilla lanigera
GAAAACCTGAGTCTGTGTGAAGGGTGATGGAAACCTGCTCTGTGGGTGGCCTCAGGGGCACAGATGAGGAGATAAAGACATAATTACAAGGTGGGATTTCTGGGACCCTCTCTGGAGGGTTGTGGGAGCTCTCCGAGTGACACTGAGGTTTGAATGTGCATAGATTTTGTGACAAGTTAGAAGGACGTCCAGGGCTTGCTGTGGGCTGCTCCTGTGAACAGTGCCTTCTCTGGGTCATCAGGACCCACACTTGGGTCATATCCCTGGCAAAATAAATCGATGTGTGAACGATGCTGTCAGTTTATTCGTGTGTGATGGAGAATTAGTATGGATGTGTGACTGCTAATGACCGGAATGAGTGAGCTACTTGCTCTCAGGCATCACCTTCCTGGAACCGAGGTCACTGGGAAGCCAGTCGAGTAACCAGGAAGCTGCTTGCAGGACGTGGAACAAAGGAAGAAAGTTCTGACTGTTTGAAAAAATGTTTACTGGCCTGGGGATTTAGCTCAGCGGCACAACACCTGCCTGGCAAGTGCGAGGTCATGAGTTCGATTCCTGGAACCCGGGGGGCGGGGAGAAAATGTTTACTGAAAGTGGTGGGCTGTGTAAAACAGGGAGCTGGAAGGTAACCCGCACTGTGGCCAAGAAGCCAGGAAAAGTAATTAGTCAGACGCAGCCTAGGAGGGCAGGTGCCGGAGGGAGGAGAGCAGCTCACTCAGCGGTGAGGTCTGGAGCCCCCCAGGCTCTCCCTTCCACCTGGCTTCTCTGACTTGTCTCTGCTTTCTTGCTGTCATTCTCCTGGCTCCTGTTTTACTGGCCTTCTGGCTCATCCTGAAGTTTGCCTGGCACACTGCTGCCGCAGGTTTGGTACTTGTTCCTTCTGCCAGGAAGTCCCTTCCTCAGATGGCCACAGAGCTCACTCCCGCACTCCGTTCACCTCTTTGCACCAGTGGAGACCTGTGGTGCGTAGCTCAGTGATGGAGCACATGCTTAGCGTATGGGAGCCTAGGTTCCATCACTCGCACCAAAAAAAGTCATGTTTAGCCCCGCATCCGGCTTTCTTTTTTCAGTGCTGGATCTCTAACCTTTGGCCTTCGGGATGCTAGGCCAATGGTCTACCACAGAACCACACTCGTCATCTCCCAACTCCCCCCAACCCCTCATGTTGCTTTTCTCATAGCATTCGTCACCACCTTGAATTAATTACTTATTTGTTTATTGTCTGGCTTTCCCTCTCAGATACAAACATCATGCGAATAAGAGCTTTATTTTACTCAGTTGCTGAATCTATAGTGCCTAGGTCAGTGCCTGGCTTCTACTAGGTGCTCATTAAATATCTGTGAAATGCAGGACATTTTAGGCACAAAGAAAGGCAATGCAAAGGCACAGGAGAGAAAAGGTATGGGGTATGCATGGGGGATTGTGAGATATAAGGTAGCAAAAGAGGCTAGGGACTGGAACGCGGTCACACCGTCCTAGGGGATTTAGATTTATCCTAAAGCTTATGAGGAACTAATGGAAGATTTTAAGTAGGGCAGTGATATAGCTAGATTGGAACACAGGGGCAGGACTGGAGGCAGAGACACTATTAGCCAGCTCTCCGAGTGATCCAGGCAGCAAATGACAAAAGCCTGAAGGAGGCCATGACAGTTGGGATGGATAGGCAAGGGTACATCTGAGGACACTCTAGGCACTAAAGAAGTTCTACATAGTATAACCAGTGTCTGGTGTAAGGGAGAGGGAGGCATTCAGGAAAACTTCTACCAGTCTATTGTGGGTTTTTTGTGCTGGGTATTTAATCCAGGCTATGCACTCTTCCACTGGGCTGCATCTGGAACCCCACAGACTAAGTTCTATGCTGGCAAGGTTTGTGTTATGATCCACTGCATCTACAGCAAAGAAACAAAGAGGGAGCTTGATAAATATCTTTTGAATAGCCAGGCACAGTAGTGAGCACCTGGAACCCTAGCTACTGAGGAGGCTGAGATGGGAGGGTGATTTGACCTCACAAGTTTGAGACCAGCTTGAGCAACATAGTGAGATCCCATCTCAAAACTAAAACAAGGGACTGAGGGTGTAGCTCAGTGGTACAGTGCCTGCCTGGCATCACAAGGTCCTGAGTTCGATTCCCAGTACCAAGAAACCAAAACCAAAACCAAAACGAAACTTCAATTTTGAATAGAGAGATGAAGTTTTTGGTTTGGGCAGCTGGTAGGTAGTGGCATCATTTATAGGAAGTGGGAGGATTATGTTGATTTGAAATTGATTTGTGGGGTGGGAGACGGATATGCCTATTTCCAGTTTAGAAAAGAGAAGGCTGGAGATCGAACATTCAACAGATGTTCATGAAGCCTTGGTGTATTTTGAGCACCAGCATTGTCTTCATGGAGCTGTGTGTGCACGTGGGGTGGGGGGAGCATATGCACACTGGGGGTCAGGAAGGGTGCCTCAGTGTAAGGTTGCAGTGGATTGTGATGAGAATGTGATGTATGACGCACAGGAAGCTTCAGGAAGTGAACTATCCTGGCCCAGGAGGTTAGAAACTCCCTCTAGAAGCTCAGGCTGACACCTGAATGAAGACTCAATAAGAGTAGAATGGAAGTGGAGCGTTTCAGGGAGCCAGCACAGAATGCAGGAAGCCTACGGGCAAGAAAGAGTGGCATCTTTGAGACACTGAAAAGATTCAGGCTGGGCTGTGGTAGTGGGTTGAAGGCAGGAAGTGTGGAGTTGGCCTGCAGAGGCAAAGGAAGGTTGCTCAGGACTTTGTGCTGTGTAACAAATTGCCTAAAATTTATAGGCTTAAAACAGTATCATTTTTTCTTTTATGGTTTCTGTGGCTCAGAAATTTGTGAAGGGCTTAGTGGGACAGTTCTAGCTCAGGGTCTCTGTTGGGTTGTGGCCAGATGGTGGCAGAAGCTGGTCCAGGAGGGCAGCGAGCAAGATAGGGACTATCTGGCTTCTTTCTCTTTCTAACTTGTTCTGGCACCTTCCCTTATGGTCTTCCCACATGGGCCTGTTGGTTTTTTCTCACATTGGAAACCTCAGGGCAGTCAGACGTGCTTACCTGAAAGCTTCAAGAATGAGCATTTTAATCCTTTTGGAAATGGAACCAAAACCTAGAGGAGGCGGGGAGGGCTGGGAAGGGAAGGGGACACAAAAAGAATTAAGATGTGTTATGTACATGTGTCAACTTCCCATGGTGAGTGTAATCATTATGTGCTGCAGACATGTACAACTACTACTAAAAATTTGAAAAAAGGAAAGTATTTTAGCGAACAGCCTGAAAGCTGCTTTGCCTTTTGTAACCTAGCCCCTGGAGTCTCTGCCACACATATTCTGTAGGAGGAAATGTTCACAGAAACCATCCAGCAAGGATCATCCAGTTTCAAAAGAAGCAATACAGTCCCTACATCTTTTTCTCCTTCCTCTTCTTTTTTTTTTTTTGGAGGCAGGGTCTCGCCATGTAGCCCAGGCTGGCCTCAAACTCATCGGTAATGCTCCTGCTCCAGCCTCCTAAGTGCTGGGATTACAGGTGTGCGCCATTGTGCCCAACTCAGTCCTTGTATCTTCGTGTGTGGAGTGTCAAAGTCACATTGTAGGAAAAGCATGTGGAATGGGAGACATTGTTGAGACACCTTTGTTAATTTTACTGAGGTGCCCAGGGGTCCCTTCCAGGTTCTTGTCCCGTTCAAAGAATTGGAAAAGAAGCAAAAAACAGGTTTTACATTTTTTAAAAAGGCATTGCTGGGGATATAGTTCAGCGGCACAGCACCTACCTGGAAAGTGTGAGGTCGTGAGTTTGAGTCCTGGTACCAAAAAAAAAAAAAAAAACAGGCATTAAAGTTAAAGAAAGGAAAGGTAGAGAGAAGAAGTGCTCTGAAAAGAAGTGCTCTGCATCGTGAGTGTGGGCCAGTGAAAGGGGAAGAGAAATATGCCCTGCAGAGTGCTGGAGGGACTGGTGAAGAGGCTCACAGCGAGGCTCACAGGAGGTTAATGGCCACAGTCTCTTATTCCCCCTCTTTCTGATGTCAGATCTAGGCTGTCCCATCAAAAACCTGTCAGATCTCATATCAGAAGAATCAAGGATAGTGTTCTCAGATTGGTGCCAGGTGCAGGACCTGGAAGCTGCCCTGCCATGTGTCCTGAATCTCTGTGATTGACAGGTCATGTCTAATTGCCCAAGGCTTTGCCATGCCCTAATCTCCTGCCCTCATCTTTAGAAAATATAATCTATTACACACTTTGGAATTTGGTGTATTTTCTCTTAAGGCAGAGAAAAACATCTTAAGATTTTAGAAGCAGGGACTAAGTGGATATTCATGATTTAGACTTTAGAATTTGTGATTTTTAAAAAGATTCCTCTTCTTCTTTTTTTTTTTTTTTTAAAGTATACATGACTGAAAGCAAAGGAACCAGTTAAAAAACTGATCCTGGTGAGAGCTGATAGAGACATGTTTTGGGGATAAAGGTATTGATTATAATTTGTACATTAATTAGATATTGGTGAAAATAGTTCGTGGGGTCTCTAGTTTGAGTAAATAGGTAGAAAGTAATACCAGCTACTTACACAGGGAACACTGGAGGACTGATAGATTTGAGAGAATTTGGTGGGATTAGTTTTCAATAATGAGTTTGATGTGCCTGGTGATGTCCAGTAGTTGGTTGACTGTTCCTGATTCTGGAATCATGATAATATGCTGGTAATACGCTTTTGGAATGACTTCCATATAGTAATTTAAAGCTGTGGGAGTAGATGAGATGATATTGGAATAGGTTATAAAAAGGGAGAGCAAGGGACTTAGAGCAGCATTCTAAGGAATGTGAACTTTTGTTTGTTTTTAGACAGAGTTTTACTATGTAGTACAACCTGGCCTTGAACTCACTAGGTGACCCAGGCTGGCCTTGAACTCATGGTGATTCCCCTACTTCAGCTTCCCAAGTGCTGGAATTACAGGCATATTCCACCATGCCAGACCAGGAATATGAACACTTGAAGGATAGGCCTTCTGTAAACGGTGGAGAAGGAACATCTGTTGATAAGGAGAACTGGAAGGTATAGGTGCAAAGGAATGATTTCAGATTGAATGAATAAAGAACTTGTCTAGTCTGCTAGGAGGTCAAGCTAGATAAGGATAAGTATAGTTGATTGGATTTATCTGCAGGAAGGTCCCTGGTAACTTTCCATGTTAACTTTTTTCCCAAGACAATGAGATTTCAAGGCAGCGAGGGTGGGATTTGATTTCAGAAATACTTTCTGTTTATTTAGCAAAATATATTTTGTGTTTATTTCTGGGCTCAGTGGGTACAAGGATGATGGTAACACAGACTGTCCTCTTGTAGCTCTGGATGGATGGGAGAGATGGCTATGTAAACTATTTAGATGCAGTGTGGTTAGTGTGGGAAAGTAGGGGGCATGAGTTAAAACTCAGAAGTAGCCTTTCTGGAAGACCTGTTAAAAAAGATAAGGAATTGAATGTCATTGGAATTGAAAGAGTCCAACTCTAACCAGGAGAGAACAGGGGAAACTTTGGCAGGGTGGAAGAGAAGGGGAAGGCATATCAAACTGCACTGTAGGGATAAGAGGGGAGGAATGTAGATATGCTCTCTCGAAGACTGGCCCTGGGGGTTGGGTGTAGCTCAGCTTGTGCCAGGCCCTGGGCTTGAATCCTATCACATGAGACAAAAACTGATTGACTCTGAAAGCAAGGAGGATTACTATTAGTGGAAGGGACCAAAATTGGGGTGGATTTTTATAGGAAAGATTTAAATCTGCCTTAGATTGGTTTTCTGGAAGAATTAAATGAACTAGCGCTTTGTCCTTGGCTGGAAGAGCTGGGGAGTTGTTTCTTGAGCAGTAGGGTAGGGAACACCCTCATCTCTTTGGGAGGCTGCAGTGGATGATGATTAAGAACATGGAATCTGGGGCCAGGGATGTAGCTCAGGGACACAAGCACTTGCCTGGCAAGCACAAGGTCCCGAGTTTGATTCTGGTACCAAAAAAAAAAAAAAAAGCCTGCTGGATGTGGTGGCGCACACCTGTAATCCCAGCACTGGGGAGGCTGAGCAGGAGGATCATTGCGAGTTCAAGGCCAGCCTGGGTTACAAAGTGAGTTCAAGACCAGCCTGAACTGCATATGAGACCCTGTCTCAAAAAGACAAAAAGAAAAGAACACGGAATCTGGCAGGACTGGGTTTATTTTTTTTTTTTTTTATTTTTTTTTGGTTTTTCTCCGGTACCGGGAACCGAACTCACGACCTTGCGCTTGCCAGGCAGGCGCTTTGCCGCTGAGCTAAATCCCCAGCCC
>NW_004955409.1:37486799-37518721 GCF_000276665.1 Chinchilla lanigera
TTTTTTGGTTTTTCTCCGGTACCGGGAACCGAACTCACGACCTTGCGCTTGCCAGGCAGGCGCTTTTGCCGCTGAGCTAAATCCCCAGCCCTTGATCTCCTTTCATATGGAATGAGATCCCTACCTCACAGAGGTATCTGCTGTATTTCTACCATATCTTCATCTTTCTGTACTCAAACACTGTCAATTTAAAGAGAGCAAAGATAAAATTTCTGCCCCTCAATGTCCTTTGGCAGGCAGTAGTCTCCCTGTAGAGCTGTTGAGTAGGAGTCTGGACACCTAGTGTTGGTAATAAACCTTGAAATCATTAACTGAGTATTGCTTAGTAAGTTTCTTGTATGAGTGGATGACTCCACTCATTGCTGACTTCATTGTCAGGGTAATCACATGTTGCGCTCTCTGCTAGGAATCCTGCCTCCACTCCCTCCTTTCCCAGCACAGGCCTCTGTGCACTCAATCCAGGTAACAGTGACCCTGGTCCCCATCTGTACCCTTTGTCTTCCCCCTCCCAGACTGTATGGGTTGCTTCTCAGTGACTTTCTTAGTACCTAATTCTTGTAACTGCCCATGTTCATTTTTCCATGGAGGCTGGGGTCTGAGTCTGCACAGGGCCTGAAACTCAGGCCCTCTATGCTTGTTGAATGAATGAATGAATGGATGGATGGGTGAATTCTTTTTTCTTTCTTCTTTTGAAGAGTGTACATTTTAGATATACATAGTGATAGGGAATTTGTACCCATACATGATATATCTTCTCTTTTTCCCATTTCCCTCCCGTCTGCTCAACCCTTCTTCCCCTCCTTATTTAGAAGAGCTTTGTTTGCAATTTTTCCTTCTTTTTTTTCTTGTCCCTTCCTCTCTTTCCCCCCTCTTGTTCCCCTTCTCATTGAACACTTTCTTCCCATTTCCCAATATCTATTACACATTTTGGTCCTTATTTATGCTTTTGTTTTCTCATACCTGGGAAACAATGTGGTATTTAAACATGAGTGTCGAATTTATTTCACTTAAAAGTATGGTCTCAAGGTGCAGCCATTTTCCTAGAAATGTCTCAAGCAACTTCTTTATGGCACAGTAGTACTCCATTGTATAAAAAAACCCATATCTCCTTTATCCATTTTTCAGTGGATGGGCATATGGGCTGTTTCCAAGATTTAGCTATTACAAACTGTACTGCTATAAACATGGGTGGGCATATATCACTGTGGTATGATGCTTTTAATTCTTTCAGGAAGATACCAAGGAAGGGAGTAGCTGGGTTGAATGGAACCTCTAATCTTGGTTTTCTGAGGAATCTCTACACTGATTTCCACAGTGGTTGCACCAGTCTACACTCCCACCTACAGTGGAGAAGGGTTCATTTTTCCCTGCAGCCCTGCCAGTATTTGTTATTGGTTGATTTCTTGACAATAGCCATTCTTTCTGGAGTGAGATGGAATCTCCATGTTGTTTTAATTTTCATCTCTCCAATGACCAGTGTGCTATGGAACATTTTTTCATATATTTATTTGCTGTTTGTACTTCTTTATCTGAGAAGTGTGTATTTATCTCAGATGCTCATTTTTTGGGTTGGGTCTTTAAACTTGGGGGGTGTCTGATTTTTTGAGTTCTTTATATGTCCTTGATAGTAACTCTTTGTCTGAGGAACAGATGGAAAAAAATATTTTCCCCAGTGTGTGGGTTGTTCCTTCACTCTGTTGGTGGTTTCTCTTGCAGCACAAAAGCTTTTTAGTAAGATGAGATCCCAGTTGTTGATTCTTTGTGATATTTCCTGTGTGATTGGGTTTTGTTGATAAAGTCTTTGCCTACATCAGTGTTTTCAAGAGTTCTACCTGTCCCATCTTCCAGCAGATTTAGTGTTTCTGTTTTAATATTTAGATCTTCAATCCATTTCGACTTTAGTGCATGGTAAAAGATAGGGGTCTAGTGTTAATCTTTGGTATGTGGAAAGACAGTTTTTTTTCAGCAGCATTTATTATTAAAGAGACTATCTTTCTTCCAGTGAATGTGTTTGGCACCTTTGTCAAAGATAAGGTGGCTGAATATGTCTGGAGTTGTGTTTCTGGGTCTGTTCATTTTTTTTGCCAGTATCATGTTTTTTTTTTTTTTTTAACCACAGTAGCTTTTAGTATACTTTTAACTCAGGGATTGGATGCCGCCTTCTTTGCCTTTGTTGCTCAGGATTTGTTTTTGCTATACTAGGTCTCTTCTGATTCCAAATGAATTTTAGGATTGTTTTTGTTAATTCTGTGAGATAAGCTGTAGGAGTTTTGACTGGGATTGCATTAAATCTGTATAACAATTTTGGAAGTATGGACATTGTCACTATGTTGGATCTTCCTACTGAGGAACAAAGGATATCTTTCCATTTTTTTCCACCTTGAGATAGGGTTTCACTATGCAGTTTAAGGCTGGCCTTGAACTCACAGCAATCCTCCTGCTTCAGCCTCCTAAGTGCTGGGATTGCAGGCATGTGCTACCATGCATGGCCTCTTTCCATATTGTGATATCCTTTTCAGCCTCCTTTTTCAGAGTACTGTAGTTTTCAATGTACAGGTCTCTTACTTTCTTCATTAGATTGATTTCTAGGTATTTCATTTTTTTTGGATGCTATTGTGAAAGGTGTTGTTTCTCTAATTTCTCCCAGTGAGTTTGTTATTCATGTACAGGAAGGCTGTTGATTTTTGAGTGTTGAGTTTGTGTCCAGCTCTGCTACTGAATTTGCATATTAAATCTAGAATATTTTTGGTGGAGTTTTTGGGGTCCTCTATGTAGAATATCATGTCATCCACAAATAGTGATAATTTAACTTTTTCCTTTCCTATCCTTATTCTTTCTACTTCTTTCTCTTGTCTGATTGCTCTGACTAATGTTTTCAGAAGTCTATTTTTTTTTTTTTAATTTAATGAGTAAAAGAAGGATAACATAATAATGGGGGGCTTACCAAATTACAGACAAAGTGGTAGGAAATTATCAATGGTTATTGTTTTACATATTGTTATCTACAAGAGAGTTTCTCAGGAATCCAGAAGTCTATTAAATAAGAATGGTGACAATGGACATCCTTGTCTTGTTCCTGCCTTTGAAGTGAAAGCTTTCAGTTTTTGTCCATCTAGTGTGATGTTGGCTATTAGTTTGTCATAAATGGGTTTTATCAGATTGAAATAAAATATTTCTGATTTTCTATGGAGTTTTTTTAAAATCAGAAATGGGTGTTAGACTTTATCAGACCCCTTTTCTGCACTATTGAGATGATCATATGGTTTTTATCCTTGGCTCTGTTAATATGGTATATTCCATTTGATGGTATATTCCATTGATTTATGTATTTGAACCATCCCTGCATCCCTGGATGAATCCTACTTGGTCATGGTGTATAATCTTTTTGACAGTTTGCTCCATTTTGTTTTCCAATGTCTTACTGAGGGTTTTTGCATCTGTGTTCATTAGGGAGATTGGCCTATAGTTCCGTTTTTGGTTGGATCCTTCTGTGGCTTTGGTATCAGGGTAATGCTTGCTTCCAGGAATGAATTTGGGAGTATTGGTTTCCTTTCAATTTTATTAAAGAGTTTGAGAAGTAGTGGCATTAGGTCTTCTCTAAATTTGTTGTAGAATTCACAAGCAAATCCATCCTGGACTGGGCTTTTCTTTGTTGGTAGGTTTTTAAGTACATGTTCAGTTTTATGGTTTATTTGCAATTTTATGTCTTCTTGATTCAGCTTGGTGAGTTATATGTATCTAGGAATCTGTCCATTTCTTCTCTGTCTTCCATCTTATTAGAATACAGGTTTTCAAAGTAGGTATTAATGATTTTCTGGATTTCTGCAGGATCTATCGTGATTTCACCCTTTTCATTCCTTTTTTTTTTTTTGAGACAAGGTCTAGCTATGCAGTTCAGGCTGGCCCTGAGCTCACTTTGTAGCCCAGGCTGGTCTCAAACTCACAACGATCCTCCTGCCTCAGTGTCCCGACTGCTGGGATTACAGGAGTGTGCTACCACACCCAGCCCTACCCTTTTCTTTTCTAATTGCTTGGGTTTGAGTCTTTTCTTTCCTTTTTTAGATAAGGTTAGCTATGGATTTGTTGATTTTATTTAATTTTTTAAAGAACCAACTCTTTGATTCATTGATTCTTTTGTATTGTGTTCTTAGTCTCCATTGCAGTAATTTAGGCTCTGAGCTTTATAATTTCTTCCCTCATATGAGCTTTGGGCTTGACTTGCTCTTCTTTTTTCTAGAAGAGTGGGGATAAGCATTAGGTTATTTATTTGAGCTCCTCTGTTTTCTTGATATGGGAATTTACCATTATGAATGATCTTCATAGGGCTGCTTTCATTGTATTGGCATTAGGTTCCCCCCCCCGCCCCGTACCAGGAATCGAACTCACGACCTTGCGCTTGCCAGGCAGGTGCTGTGCCACTGAGCTAAACCCCCACTCCCTAGGTTTATTTTTAATTTTAATTTTTTTTTGTGGTACTGGGGATTGAATTCAGGTACTTGTGCATGCTAGGCAAGCACTCTATCACTAAGCTACATCCCAGGCCATGACATTATGACTTAACTGTAGATACTGTCTAATTTCTTCTTTAGTTTCCTCTTTGATCCACTGGTTGTTCAGGAGGGTGTTATTTAATTTCCATGGGTCTATGAAGTTCTTGTGGTTTCTTTTGCTATTGATTTTTAATTTCATTGCACTATGGTCAGATAATATACATGGGATAATTTCAATTCCTTTGCATTCACTAAAGCATGTTCTATGAGCTAGTATGTGGTCTATTTTGGAGAATGTCTCATGTACAGATGACAAGAATGTGTATCCTGATGTTGTGGGGTAGAATGCTCTGTAGACATCTAAGTCCATTTGTTCAATTTGATATTTGGTTCAGATTTGATATTTCTTTGTTGACTTTTTTGTCTCAGTGATCTGTCTACTTGTAACAGTTGGGTATTGATGTCTTTCATTACAATTGTATTAGTGCTTATTTGATTTTTAATGTTGATTAATATTTGTTTTATATAGTTGGGTATGCTGAAATATGGTAGATATATTTTTATGATTTTTATCTCTTTCTCTTGGATTGTTCCTTTTACAAGGATATAGTGTCCTTCTTTGTCTCTCTTAATCAGTGTTGGCTTGAAATCCATGTTGTCTGCAAATAGAATAGCTACCCCTGCTATTTTCTGGATTCCTGTTGCATGGAATATTGTTTTCCATCCTTTGACTTTTAGTCTATGAATTTCACTTTGAATTAAATATGTTTCTTAGCTGGGTGTGGTAGTGCATGCCTATATAATCCTAGCACTTGGGAGGCTGAGGCAGGAGGATCATTGCAAATTCAAGGCCAGCCTGGGCTACAAAGTGAGCTGAAGGCCATCTTTGGCCAACTGCATAGTGAGACCCTGTCTCATGAAGACAAAAAAATTAATGTATGTTTCTTTCTTTTTTTTTTTTTTGGTACCAGGAATTGAACTCATGACCTCAGGCTTGCCAGGCAAGTGCTTATGCTACTGAGCTATATCCCTGGCCCAACGTATGTTTCTTATATGCAGCATATTGTTGGATCTTGCTTCTTGATCCATTCTGCCAGTCTGTTTCTTTTGATTGGTAGTTGAGACAATTTTTACATTGATGATTATAACTGATATGTATTGACTTATCCTTGTCATATTATTTTCCTGTTGGTTTCTGTTTTTCTCCCTTCTGTGTAATTACTAGCCTTGCCTCGTGGATTTATTCTGTTAGGGTTCATGGAATTGTAGTCCTTGTTATGTCTTTCTAGAATGTTCTTCAGAACATTTTGGAGTGCTGGTTTGATGGTTATAAATTTCTTCTGGTGTTCTTTGTGATGGAAGTATCTTATTTCTCCATCAATTTTAAAAGATAGTTTTGCAAGGTACATCAGTCTGGGTTGGAGGTTGTTTTCTTTTAGGGCTTGGAATACATCATTCCAAACTTTGATGGACTTGATGGTTTGTGTTGTGAAGTTTGCTGTGATTCTGATGAGCTTTCCTTTATAGGTGGTTTGTTTCTTTTTTTTTTTTTTCTTTAACAACTTTTAATATTCTGCTCCAGTGTTGAATTTCTGGAATTTTGATTTATATGCCTTGTTGTAGATTTTTTTAAAAAATCATGGCTAATTGGAGTTCTATATGCCTCAATTACTGTGTGTTAAATTCTTTTTCCCTCTTTTCTATCATGATATCTCTGAAAAGGTTTTTTTAAAATGTCATTTGTACTATCTCTTGATTTTCACTGACCAATCTTATGTTATTCCTCTTTGCTTCATCTGGCAGCTGTTAAATTGATTTTTCTTGGTCCCTTGCTATTTTAAAGAAATCTTTCTTTTCATGTTGCTAACCACAATCCTGTCTTCATATTGGCTCATTCTGTCTGAGATTCTGTCCTCATATTGGCTCATTCTCATTTAATTTTTTTGGGTACTTGGAGTTGAACTCAGGACTTTGCACTTGCCAGGCAGGTGCTTGTGCCACTGAGCTATACCCCCAGCTCAATATTGGCTCATTCTGCCACATATGATTTCAATAGAATTTTTAATCTCCTGTATGTCTGTTGGAATATATTTCATGAATTCTACTTCTTTCCTATTTTGGGCATTCATGATTTCCATCACTTTCATATGCTCCTCTACTTTTTTTTTATCTGTATCTGCTTTAGAGTCATTAACTATGTCTTTCATTATGGTTATCATCTCTAGTTATCTGACAAATTATTTCTGATTTGATTTTTTTCGAGAGCCTCATCATTTGCTTTGTTACTTCTGTTGTTCCCACTTCTGTGAGTCCAGGTGGGTGGCTTTCAAATTGTTCCACCTCATTTCCTCCTGGGTTTGCCTTTGGTGAGCTGGAAGTCTAGGGCTGCATCTTGCTTAAGTGTCTTCTCATTTTACAGTTTTTCTTTTAGTTTAATTCCTCATTTGATGCTTATAAATTGCTTATGGTATGTAGCTTTATTGCAAGTATTTAGAACCTGTAGGAAATGACTACTTCTTAGAGAAGTCTGCCAGATATAGCTGGCTTTTAGGTTTTGAGTCTGTTGCAAGTTCCTCCCTCTTCAGTTTATGGAGGCTGAGAAGTTGCTGACTATTTGGTCTAGCTCCTGGTTCTTTGGCACTGCCCTATAGTATTTTTTATGACCCTTAGGCAATCTCAGCCTTGGCATACCAGGAAGAACAACTGGTTAGAACAATTATGTCATCTTGGCTAATTAGGAATAACAGCATCAAACACAACCTAGAAAATGACAAACTGTGGTAACTGTTAATTTGCTACCTTTAACCATATGAACTATATTTGTGGTTATATATAAATATCTAAAACAAATAAGAAAATTATATACAGTATATATACCCTCAATGTGGTGATTTTACCCTCATGGGAGAAAATTTTAAGGGGGTTAGGGGGACAAATTAGAAAATAGAAGAATAGGAAGAGATTAGAAGCAAGGCTGCAGGACAAAGGAAGATTATTTGAACTTTGGGAAACTGGTGAAGAAGACAAGAGGGAAAGAGAGAAGGAAGTAATAAAAGCAAGAAGAGAACAAGAACAGTGGAAGACTAGAAGCAGTATTCACACACATGTAAAATTAAGAACAGTCAATCAAGAAAAAAGAAAGAAAATAGAAACAAACAAGAAAAGAAAAAGAAAGAAGAAAAAAAATGTCCACCTCAGGGTGTGTCTCTCTTGTCACTGGTAGACAGAGTGGGCAGACAGAGCCCAGGTCCATGTTGATTCATCCCAGCAAACCAGCTGCAGATTTATGGTGGGGTAGTGGACAATCCCAGTATGCCTGAGCCTTTAGTTTCACTGAAATTCAGGCTGGTTTCTCTCTCTTTCTCTTCCTTTTTCTTTCTTTCTTTCTTTTTTTTTTGGTTTTTCTCCGGTACCGGGAACCGAACTCACGACCTTGCACTTGCCAGGCAGGCGCTTTGCTGCTGAGCTAAATCCCCAGCCTTTCTGTCTGTCTGTCTTTCTTTCTTTCTTTCTTTCTTTCTTTCTTTCTTCCTTCCTTCCTTCCTTCCTTCCTTCCTTCCTTCCTTCCTTTCTTCCTTCCTTCTTTCCTTCCTTCCTCCCTTCCTTCCTCCCTTCCTTCCTTCCTTCCTCCCTTCTTCCCTCCCTCCCTCCTTTCCTTCCTTCATTCCTTTGTTCCTTCCTTCCTTCCTTCCTTCCTTCCTTCCTTCCTTCTTTTCTTTCCTTTTTTGAGACAGGGTCTCACTATGTAGTCCAGGCTGGCCTTGAACTCACAGTGATCCTCCTGTCTCAGCCTCCCAAGTGCTGGGATTACAGCCATGTACCACCACACCTGGTTTAGGCTGGTTTCTGGCTGTGAGGCTGGAACCAGATTTGTTCAGTCTGTAACACTCCCTGTGCCTCCAGCTGGTTTGAACTCAGTTCTGCCTCACCCTTACAGTGGGAGCCCCTAGATGGAGTCAACCTGAAGTTACTCTGAGTTCTGCGCTGAATTAAGCCCTCCCCAAAATGGTAGGGCCAATCGTCCTCTCCTATGGAATGTCTGAACCTGAATAATTCATCTGCCAACTCAGTCTGTTGTGTGTGCTACTCCATTCCATTGGTGTGTTTCTCTGTGGAGGCCTCTGTGGTTTCCAGTATTCACCATGTGTCTGTAAGTTCGAGCTGCCCCTCCTACAGTGACTCAGGGCTCAGGGAGAAAGTGCTGATTGCCACCTCCTTCTGTGTTGTTTCTCATTTTGCTCTCTCCATGGGCTTCCGTTTTCACTTCAGATCCTTGCTGGGTCCTGGGGACCCATTTTCCCTCCTTCTTCTCTTCCTCATGCTGCTGTATCCCAAGGTGTGGACACCAAATCTTAGGGAAGCTGTTTCTTTGCTGTTCACCAAGCTGCCTGAATGAGTGAATTCTGACCTTTTGTTGTTGTTTTTTGAGACAGGTCTCACTGTGTAGTTCGGGCTGGCCTTGAACTTGTGGTGATCCTGCCTCAGTCTCCTGAGTGCTAGGTTATACGTGTGAGCCACCACATCTGGTGAGTTCTTACTTCCGAAGGATCCTTTTCTCTTGTCTAGTCCAGAGCATAGAAATAGTTGCTTTTTTTTTTTTTCCTAGTTATTCTGGCTTCTCAGAGCTCTTTGGGGATTGCTCCTGTTCTCTGCAGCTGGAAGTATGTCCGTTCCCACAGGCAGAAGTAATCTTACACCCAGGGGCATGTCATTCATTGCCTACAGTTAGGGAGCTGTGCAGTGTGATGAAATGGATGCAGGCTTTGGAGCTGTCCACTGATTAAGGGGCCTCAGTTTTCTCAATTGTAATATGAAGATAATAAAATCTACTCCTTGTCAGGCTAACTTACATGATATGTATATCATCTATCTATCTATCTATCTATCTATCTATCTATCTATCTATAATGTAAGTTACCTAGCACATACTTGTCAGTCCAAAATGGTATGTACTACTGCAATTTGTATTCACAATCATTTGCATCTTATTCATTTTTTCTTTTATTGTTTTTTATTTTGTGAGACAAGGTCTCATTCTGTAATTTAGGCTGGCCTTAAACTTGCTGTTTTCCAGGCTGGCCTTGAACGCAAGGCAATTCTGCCTCAGCCTTTAGAGTGCTGGGATATCAGTTCTGTGGCACCACATTTTTTTTTCATTTTGGGAGAGGGTCTCGCTATGCAGTTCAGGCTGGCCTTAAGCTCACTTTGTAGGCCAGGCTGGTCTCGAATTTGAACTTGCCATGATCCTCCTGCCTCAGCCTTCAGAGTGCTAGGATTTCAGTTCTGTAGTACCACATGTTTTATTCATTTTTACAAGCTTTAATTTCTACATTCTGTCTTTGGGTGACTCCAAAGCCATCTTAATTTATAATAGCTCAGTGATCAGACAGGAAAATGGGGAGGTGGAGCTTTTCTCTTGGCAGAGTCAGGGATAATTGTCCTAAATTCCAGCTCCATGTACCACAAAATAAAAAATTCCAGCTGTCCTTTCCCCAGAGCCCACCATTAGCATCTTCATCTGTTTCTGCCCTTCCCTTGCCTACACTCGCTCACATGGGGACCTCATTAGTTTGGTTTAATTTTTTTGCCTGTTGTAAATGGGACATCTTCTGTCCCGTGTCTTTAGTCTTCCTTCTGTACCAGTTAGTCAGCAGCACTTATTTGGACCTCCAGAGAACAAAGTAGTGTTTTTTATTTGTTTGTTTTTTAAGACAGAGTCTTTCTATGTGGTCCAGGCTGGCCTTGAACTTACTATGTAGCCCACACTGGGCTCATGGTTATCTTTCTGCATTAGCCTCCGAGTGCTGGGATTCCAGGGGGGCACCACCATGCCCAGCACAAAATACTGTTCTTTAGGGAGCAGGTAGATTCTTTGTGTCCCTCACATTTGACCCTGGGAACCTAGTAGGTTGGGTGAATAAGTGTTGACTGGATGAATACACAGAAGATAGGTTACTGGGTTCAACTGGGCCAAGAATTGAATTTCATACTTCTGGCTCTCAGGGAAGGGTTGAGGGTTGCTTTGGAAATGGGGCAGAAGAGAGGGCAGACAGCTTATCCTGATTCTGCCTGAGTGATAGTGGACTATAAAGGACTTTGGATCTCTGTGTCTGTCTGAGGGCCTGGGCCATGTGTCCTCATGCAGCTTTTCCTGACCAGAACAGCTGACCTCATGTACTTGTGACTAATGAGGTGGAACAGCCCAATGCTAGGCCTCCACCTGATTTTCGCCCTTTGAACCTCCTCCTTGAAAGCCAGTTACCTCACTTAGAAGAGTTTTCCCAAGAGCCATCCCACGTTGGTGGAGAGGTCATGTCCCCTACTCACCTTAACATGCAGCAGGCAGATCATTGATTGCCCCACACTGGGCAATTCTCAGGCCTCCGGAACCTGAACTTCTGGGGGAGCCTGGGGGCTGCAGCATGACAAATTCCCGAGATGATCTTGAAGCCCACTCAAGGCTTGATGCCTGGCTTCTGAAGACTTGAACTGAACCTAAGCAAGCAACAGTGAGAATCTGATTCATAAGGACTCAAAGAGAGAGGAGGGCGTGTTGAATTGAGAGCCTCCTGGTACCACCTGCCTGGCTGTTCCCCAGGAGCGGTCAGGGCCACAGGGACCAAAGTGCTGACTAAGTTCCAGAGAGGACAGTGGGAGAGGTCTGATTCCGGAGCTCCTGGGTTTGTGCTTGGTGTGTCTTCTTGACCTCACCCGTGATGCCTGAGGAAGTGACAGGGCTCTGTAACATGAAAAGGCAAAAAGTTTGAGGGCCGTCTGTTATCTCAGAGAAAGAGCTGGCCCTGGGAGGGGTAAAGAAATAATATACCAAGGAAATAAGGAAGACAAAGTGATTTTAAGGTATAGAGAGCATCCCAAGTCAGCATTAGAAAAAAATGAGCAAACCAACCCACCCACGCACCCAACAAACAAACCGCCCACCCACCCAGCCACCAACCCAGCCACCAACCCACCGAGTTGACCTACAGCAGAAAAAAAGAGGAAGGAGCAGCTTGAAATTTCTGGGCCTAGGCAACATGTCTGAGGCTCTTCTAGAGAGTTTAAATCTGGATGCCTGAGAAAACAGCAGTAGTGGAATATTGTGCCATCTTCAGGGTGCTAGCAGGCCTGAGCACAGCAAAGGGGCTTGGCTACCCTCTCTAAACAATGTGCCTCTAGCTGTACATAGACCCTGCTGAATGTGGAGACATGAAGTTTTTCCAGGCAACATGTGAAGAAGAGTTTGTTCATGCCAGTTCAGCCTGTGTACTGCAGTCTTTCTACTGATTGCTATAGGAGGAATCATGTCACCTGTCCGAGGACGCCTGAGTATGTCATTGGTGCTGCTGAAGTTAATAGTAAAGTGAATTTCAGGTGGAATATTCATCTCTTTTTCTTTCTTTCTTTCTTTTTTTTTTTTTGAGACAGGGTCTTGCTTTGTAGTTCAGACTGACCTTTAGTTCACTACATAGCCCAGGTTGGTCTTGAACTCTCAGTGATCCTCCTGCTTCAGCCTCCTGAGTTCTGGGATTACAGAAGTGTACCACCACACCCAGCTATCTCTTTTTCAGTTGAAGGCTGTGTATATGAAATAATAAAAAATGCAGGACAGAGTACGTGACTGTAAATTGTGGATACCAGAAAGATGGACGTGGAACAAGGGGTAGAACAAGTTTCAGAGTGATTGTGAGAGATGTGATTAACAGACTTTAAACTGAAATTTTAGAGGCAAGGAGAAAAATGCAAAGAGAAAAGAAAACCCAGCATTGTGGAGGCTATCAGGTGTTATATAGCCAGAAGAGTGAAGGTGCAGGGAGTTGCTCAGTAGTGCATTTGGGGAAACAGGATAGAAGGTCAGGAAGGAAGCATTGGAACTCATACTGACAGATACCGTAGTAAGGCTGATAAACATATGTGGCCTGTACTGTAAGGAAGAGACAATTTCATAGCTATCAGTGGTACTGATTAGAGTGTGATAGTGAATGAATTGTTCAAAAGTGATGGATTTGGGGCTGGGGATTTAGCTCAGTGGCACAGTACCTGCCTGGCAAGTGCGAGGTCATGAGTTTGATTCCCAGTACTGGAAAAAAGCCAAAAAAAAAAAAAAAAAAAGTGATGGATTTGCTTGTAGGGCTGAGATGTGCATAGCAGGGAGAGCCGGACCTGGGTGAGGGTTTGCTGTAATATGGATGCCTGCCCGCTCCACCAAGGTCCCATTTGGATTCTTTTGATTGCAGTAAGAAGGAAATTTCAGCTCACCAAGGTGCTGAAACCTGTCAAAGGATTTTACTTTCTTCTGTCTTTGTTTCCTAGCACATGAAATGCACGTACCACCCAACCAGTGCTACTTCTAGTTCTCTCCTAAGTTAGGTTTCTTCTTGTACCTAAGTAGGAGCAGTTGTTTCTCCTTTGCTACGGAGTCGTGGCCCGTGTCTCAGAAGGAACACGAAGGTGCCAGCCTATCCTTACTCCTCTCCGCTCACCTTGGGAGAGAGGAGTTACTAGGTTCTGGGGGACCGCTCTTGTGTTCCACTTTGTATGTTTTCCTGAAGGCTTCCCCCTTCACAGAGCTGGAAATAAATCCCCGTCGTGTAGGAGGAAACACAGGGAAGAGAGTGTGACTGCACAAAGGCAGGAATGAGTACAAATAGCATAGCTGTGGGGATGTACTGCATACCATCAGATCAGCAGAAGAATCAATATTTTGTTTTCTTAGTAAAGATTATAAAATTTGTTCAAAGGGGAAAATATAACGGTAAAGGAAGCCTCAACTCCTTGCACATTTTTTGCTAAAATTGGTTTGTCCTGTTAGAAGTAGTACCTCTGTAAATTAAAAAACAAGCTTATTATGGAAAGCATACATAAAAGTAGAGCAAATGAGATGAACTTCTGGGGTCCAGGCACCAATGTCGGTAACGGTCAGCGCTGCCTCATCTATGCTCCCAGCTGCCCTCTCTCACATGGGGGCATTTAGAGCCACCCAAGGCGTCACAGCCATCGAACCCGGGAGCTTCAGTGGGAGTCTCTGGAGGGTAAGAACTTAGTATTAGCTGGTGCTGAGGACTGAATGTGGGGCCTTCTTTCTTTTTGTTCTGGAGATCGAACTCGGGACCTTTTCAGTTTTTATTTAGAGACAGGGTTTCACTAAAGTGCCTAAGTGAGGGGCCAGGTGTGGTGGCGCACGCCTGTAATCCCAGCAATCGGGAGGCTGAGGCAGGAGGATCATTGTGAGTTCGAGGCCAGCCTGGGCTACAAAGTGAGCACAAGGCCAGCCTGAACTGCATAGTGAGACCCTATCTCAAAAAGACCAAAAAAAAAAAAAAAAAAAGTGCCTAAGTGAGACTCAAACTTGTGATCCTTCAGCTTCAGCCCCCCAAATGCTGGGATTAGGGGTGTGCACCACCTGGCCGGGCTCGCTGAAACTTTAATTCTCTCTTACTGTGCAATCTGACATGGCCCACAGGTTCTAGCAGTTAGGATGTAGCTACTGTAGAGGGAGTCAGGGACATTGGTCCATCTACCACAAGTGATAAACCGGCTCTCTGAAAAAGGTACTTTCTGAACACCCCAGACTATGCTCGCTCCGGCAGCGAATAGACTAAGATCGAACACTCTGGATGGATAACTGGAGATGGACTCTTGCCCAAACTCTAGGCTTATTGTTTAAATCTGGTTAGCAAAGTATGAGAAGAAGGAAGGGCGATAGTAACCTGTATGAACTCACTCAGAATGTGCCACGCTAGGCTAACCTCATTTTTGGGTTTAGTTTTAATTTTGTTCAGTGTCAAATACAGAAGGACCCATGCATGTGTCATGAGTGCATGGATTAATTCATTTTCACAAGGCGCGTGTACATATGCAGCAGCGTGCACATGGAGAAAGTAGCCCAGGCCCCCTCCTGTATTTATCCCAGGTCTTGCTCCTCTCCTCCAAGGAAAGAGAAGTCATTATTTGGAGTAATAGTGGCATAGGTTTGCCTGATTTCTTATGTATTGAGGTGTTTTTTTTTTTTTTTTTTGAAACAGGGTCTCACAGTGTAGTTCAAACTGGCCTTTAACTCACTGTGTAGCCTCAGTCTGCCCTTGAACATGAAGCAAGCAGTCCTCCTGCCTCAGTCTCCTGGAATCATGGGTGTGTGCTACCATACCTAGCTGATTTCTTATGTAAATGAACATAATATGTACTCTTTTGTGACTGGCATGTTCATTAAGTGTATTGGAGATTCATCTGTATTTTTGTCTATAGTTGTAGATTGTTTATTCTCCCTGCTTCTTAGTCTTCCACTGAATTTATTTATTTACTGTGCTGTTGGCCGCATTTGGGTTGTTTCTAGGATGTAGCTTGAACATTCTAGCATAAGTATGTACTAATTTCATTTGAATCATTTGATAGCATCATGAGATTGTAGAGCAGAGAAAGTTCTCTAGGAAAAATATTCTTGTTGACAAGGTGGAAAAAGGTGGATGAGATAAATGTCCAATCTGGTAGATTATCTGAGAGTTGAATGGTGCGGAGCAGCGGCAACATAGAGGAAGCCGGTGTTAGGGACAGACTTCAGGACTCTGCTTATCCTACTCAACACTGATTTTTTTTTCTGTGACTTTTAACAATAATTATTAACACATATTAGTTGAGCAATATAATGGATTTTTTTGTGTGTGTGTCTTTTGAGACAGGGTTTCTCTGTGCAGTTGAGGCTGGCCTTGAGCTCACTTTGTAGCCCAGGCTGGCCTCGAACTCACAACGATCCTTCTGCCTCAGCCTCCCGAGTGCTGGGATTACAGGCATGAGCCATCACATTGGCTAAAGTTTTGAGGTTTTTTTTGTTTGTTTGTTTTGTACCGGGAATCAAACTCATGACCTTGCGCTTGCCAGGCAGGTGCTGTGCTGCTGAGCTACATCCCCGGCCCTATAGTGGATTTCTTTGTGCCTAGTCAGCGTTTGTGCAGTGACTTCTGTGAGCTCAGGAGCTATGTTCAGCAAATCCAAGGATTTAGTAGCTGGGTGGGGTGGCACACCCCTGTATTCCCAACACTTGGGAGGCTGAGACAGCATCACTGAGCATTCAAGGCTGGCCTAGGCTACATAGTGAGTTCCAGAACGTCCTGAACTACAGAGTGAGACCCTGTTTCAAAAAACAAAACAAAACAAAACCCTGAAAAACAGACAAACAAAACAAGAATGTGAGGGGGTAGTTGGGTGTGGTGGCGCAGGCCTATAATCCCAGCACTTGGGAGGCTGAGGCAGGAGGATCATGCTAGTTCAAGGCCAGCCTGGGCTACAAAGTGAGCTCAAGGCCAGTCTGAACTGCATAGGGAGACCCTGTCTCAAAAAGATACACACACACACAAGATGTAAGGGTGAGCTGGCTGTGGCGTCTGTCACCCCATTGGTCTCCAGGGTTGATTTGGCTGATCTGGCTGGCTAGGTGGGGGTCCCCTTCCTCCCTCGGCGCACGCTGTGCCTCTCTCCTGAAGCTGAGCGCTGGGTGGAAGAGGACGAGCACCCCCGTAGAGGAGGACCGTTCCTTGGCAAGGGTATAAGAGCGGCTACACTTCCCTGCTAGAACCTCCAAACAAGCAAACAAACAAGAGCAGCTTTTATAAAATGGAAGAGGTTTGAACGAACCGATACAAGCTGGGTTGCGGGGGGTGGTCTATGGTGTTTCCAATAAATGGGAATGGTGCATTAAAAGCTCAGAGAAAAGCTACTAAGAATGAATATAAAGTCCAAAATCAGGCTTAAAAATCATTTTTACAGGTCCAAAAAGGAGCTAGGGGAAAAGCTCATCAGCTTGAAGTGGGGAGATAGCAATGGGTCAGAAGTTCAGACAGACTCTGCATCGACGCCACTGTCTGGAGGCGTCTGTGGGTTCTTGGCTTTCCAGGGAGAGCCTGCCCGGGGAGGTAAATGCAGAAGTGAGTCCTGGATGTGGGGTGAGGGCTTTTGAAGCTGTATTTGCTGCATAAAGGGTTTAAAAAGTTGAGTTTTTAGCCTAGAGGGGAGAAGATGTAAGGCAGATGGGACTTTTTTTCTTTTGCAGCAGTGGGGATTGAACCCAAGGCCTTTGAATTACATTCTCAGTCCTTTAACATTTAAAATTTTTTTTATTTTGAGACAAATCCTGTCCTACCCTGTCCTGTTCCCTGCCTTCTCTTTCCCTCTCTTTCTCTCTTCCTAGCTTCCTCTTTCTCTATTTCTCTCTTTGTTTTTTGAGCCAGGGTGTTGGTATTTAGTTCAGGCTGGTGTAGAACTCACTACATAGCCCAGCCTGGCCTTGGAGATGCAGCAATCCTCCTGCATAATGGGTTACAGGGTTACGGGTGTGTTTCACCATGCCTGCCTCTGTGTGTTTGTAAGTTGCTAAGTAGCTTAGGCTGGGCTCAATCTTGCTACCCTCCTGGTTCAGCCTCTTGAATAGCTGTGATTACAGGTATGTGCCATCACATCCAGCAGATTGTAGATATAAGGTTCTTTTTCAGGGACTGTTAAGTTTGAGTATCTAAACTAATCCTGGACATTGATCCAAACTGGGCCTGAAAGCATTGTTCCTTTCTGAATCAACCTGCCAGTGGTGTGTGCCTATAATCCCAGAACCTGGGAGGCTGAGGCAGGAGGATCACAGTGGGTTCAAGGCCAGCCTAGGCTACATAGGAAGACTGTCTCAACAAAACAAAAAAAAATCAACTTGGTTTGGTGAATTCTGGATTTTATTCTAGCGCTAACCCTGGGCCCTAGTGCCAGGACTAGCCTCCTGTTCCCAGAGACCCCATGGAGGTGGGATTTGATATTGTGAATGGAGGATCTCTTTAGATGCTATGGGTATGAAATCTTTGCAGCAGCTTCTTCCTCCTCCTGGGGTTCAATCAGGAATGGCCTTGCTCCTGGGTCAAGGGCTGAAGGTCATGTAAGCCGTCCTCAAGTAGACTTGGCCCAGGGCTGGGTGGAGACTGACTTGCTAGAGGTAGATTTGTTGGACATCTCCATCCTTGAGGTTAACTCGCAAGTACCTCTATGTTGTTCTCAGCCCCTGGTCCCCTCCTTGCCCTGACTCTGGGCAGGAGATTGGGCTGCACTTGAAGAGCAGTGCGCTTGGGGCTCTGGGGCCTCCGGTCAGCTGTGTCCGCTGGGGGCGAAGACAGAGAGCTGGGTCAGCGCTGCTGCGTGCTGTGCCCATTTCCTGTACACAGGCCCTGGGGGAAGCTGAGCTCCGGGGCAGTGCTGGCCACTCTCTAGGCAGCTCCCTCTACTCCTGCATTTTTCCATCAGACCCCTTCCTCCTTCAGACTGAGGCCCCAGTATCGATAAAGAACAGATCAGGGAAGATGGTGGGCCCGTGACTGAGAGTGAGCTCAGGAGTGGGGGGAGGGGATAGTGGGGGAAGAAGAGGGCTCAAATGGGTGGATATGGCAGTAGGGAAGGAACAGGCTCTAAGTATAAACAGTCCTGTGTTCTCACTGCAGGGATTGCTGCTGTAAAGGTGGTGAATGGGCTGGCTGTCCTGTCTCCCCTGCCCACACCCACAGGAGCTGAGACCTGGAGGCTCAGAGCCGCAGACTGACTGTGAACCAGGGCTAGTCCCTGTGACTGTTCAATTTGGTGGTGCCAGCGTGGTGGCTACCCTGAGGGTGAGCCAGGAATTTGCATTAGGGCATCCTGTTCCCCTAAACATATGGAAGCACATTTGTGCGATGTTTCCGGCGGGACACCTGGTCTGTGTTGTGGTACAAGGCAGTAGTGGAGCCTGAGGTGAGGGTAGGGTTACAGGCTGCGGGTAGGTAGAAGTGCAGTGGGGAGAAAGGAATGGATGACTGGCTGAGGAGGATCAACAGATTTGTAGAGGACAAGATACAGGCACTTTGGTCATTTTGCAGGATGCCTGTGGAGACTGTACACTGTGTTTTTAATTATTAACTTTTGCTCAGCCCTGTGATAAGGTTCGGTTGTTTATTGTCTTGTTTATTAGGCAGAAAGGTGAGCCTTTGAATGGGACAGGAATGTCCCTTCTCAGGAAGAGCAGAAAAGGCTGGTAGGGAGTAGAATGGGGATGGGAGAGGGAGGAAGGTCAAGGGGAGGAGGGAGAGAAAGAGGGAGAGACCCGTTCTGAGAGGCCAGTCTTTCCCGCTTCTCAGAATGAGGTACTCTCGACCAGAGTGGATGAGGCCAGAAAGCAACAAAACAGGAAAAGTGGGGACACTGAAGGCCTGCACTGCTAGGAGAGCTCAGGCAGGGAGTGGTTTCTGACTACCCTTACGGCCTGAAGCAGATAAACCCACCCTTTCTCCACGGTAAGCAGTGAGGCTGCTCTTGCCCTTGGGAGAAGGTGGTTAAAGTAAGCACTTCAGAGCGGGTGGGGTGGTGCATGCTTGTAATCCCAGCACTTGGGAGGCGGAGGCAGGAGGATCTGAGGCAGGAGGATCGATATGGGTTGAGGCCAGCCTGGGCTACATAGTGAGTTCAAGTTCAGCCTGAACTATATAGGGAGACCATTACTCACAAGCAAGGAAAGAGCAAACAAATCAACCCCAAGAAACCAGTAAAGTAAGCACTGCTATGGTGTTCCAGATGCTGGGCTCAGAAGGAGGCAGCCAGGAAGTGATTCACTGTGTCACCAAGGGGAAGGGATCTGCATGTGCCCATCTGTGTGTGTCTGGGGCCACTGAGGGGTCCCTGCACCCACGCTGTTTCTCTCTTCCCTGCCGCATCTTGTTACCACTGGTCACCCTCAAGCATGTGTGGGCTTTCCTTCTTGGATTTTTTCTAAAGTAATGAATTATAGCTTTTTGGGGGGCAGTTAATAGGTTTTTCTAAATTATGATTATCATTATTTTTTGGTGCTGAGGGTAGAACCCAGGACCTTGGGCATGCTAAGTACCTGCTCAACCACTGAGCTACAACCTCGGCCCCTTCTCTTGAGAGTCTCATGAAAGTTGTGGACTGTTTTTATTTTGTTTTTGTTTGTTTAAATAAAAATGTATATAATCATATAGATACAGTACTTTGCAAGGAAATCTGGCCTGTGTGGAGACCCCAGTTAAGAACCCTGGCCCTGTAAGGATGGTCTCTAAGCGCTACTGAAGCTCACTTGGGTGACGGGATTGCCTCTACCACGGGGTAGAAGGACTTGAGAAACGTGAATGGCTCTTCTGTGTTGTCCAGGCAGGAAGAAATGCTCTATCCCCATTGTATGCAACTGCTCTTAGCTGCAAGAAGCTTTTAAATCGCAAAAACAAGCGGCTGAGCTGGAAAGCAGTGGGCGGGAAGTCTGGCCTCCATCCTAACCCTTGGCCACACCTCCTGACCTGCTGGGTAAATCTCAGCAGGACCCTGGAAGGTTAACAGGAATACTGAAGTCAGAGTGGTGGGCGCTAGAGCTCTTGTGTGGAGTATGGGGTCGAGAGTGTATGATGAGAGACTGTGACCTAAGAGCCCAGAGTCCAAACACATCCCTGACCTCATACAACCACCAGTGTCCTCCCACTGCCCTGGTTAGGAAGTGGGTGCGCTTTCATGTGTCAGCAAAGCTGTGATCACTCCATCTCCTGTGTAAGAAGCCGGGGTGGGGGGAGAAGTGTGTGGTAGTGTGTGGTACATGAGTGCTCTACAGATGCCTTTGAATGATGATGGGGAGGACCTTGTGGGGCAGGTTTCCATTTGGAGCAGACCAGAACTCAGACACAGGCTTTCTTGGCCCAAGGGTGCATCTTGGTGACTGGTGTTAGAAATACTGTTTGGGAGCCTGAGGCTTCTGGGTGGGAAGGGTCAGTCACCAATCAGTATTATTTTTCTTTCAGGTATCTTAACCTTCATTAATTGTGCCTATGTCAAGTGGGGAACACTGGTACAAGATATTTTCACCTATGCTAAAGTATTGGCGCTGATCGCGGTCATCATTGCAGGAATCGTTAGACTTGGCCAGGGTAAGAAATACTAGCAACAAACACTTGCTAAGCATTTTCTTATGAGCTCAACCACTGAGCTACAACCTCAGCCCCTTCTCTTGAGAGTCTCATGAAAGTTGTGGACTGTTTTTATTTTATTTTTGTTTGTTTAAATAAAAATGTATATAATCATATAGATACAATACTTTGCAAGGAAATCTGGCCTGTGTGGAGACCCCAGTTAAGAACCCTGGCCCTGTAAGGATGGTCTCTACTAAAGCTCACTCAGGTGACGGGATTGCCTCTACCACAGGGTAGAAGGACTTGAGAAACGTGAAGGAGCCACACTCCCCAAAGTATATGTTGTGCATTATTTCATTTGAGTCTTTCAATGACCTTATTAGGGACTGTTAAAATTCCCTTTTTATTACTGAGGAGGAAACGGGCTAGAGAATTCAGTATCTTGGCCAAACTACTATTAGTTAAGAGGGGAGTTGAAATTTGCATATAGGTCAACTGACCCAAAACGTGACTTTAATTTGTCTCCAGAGAGGGTTAACTTGGCCAGAGAGCCGACAGCCATGCTCTGGGAGTTGGCTTTTATAGGTTGTCGAGCTCAGTACTCTTGCTGACTGTTCTGCCTTTGGAAGCGGGCAAGGGTCAGGAATGAACTCCTTGTACCCGTCCCTCTCTAGTTTCCAAGTATGAAACCAGCCCACAACTGCTCTGTTGACCCAGGCATCCCGAGGCCAGTCCGTCCCCGACCTGTGTCAGCCCTGTCGGTGTTAGAAAGGAATCAAGCAGTCTGAGTAGGACACTCTCTGTTTTCCAGCCCTTCTGCTCTGTGGCGGTTTCTTATCCTAGAGCTGCCTGGGTGCTTTCTGTCGAGATCCCCTCCTGTGCCATTCTCTGTATGCTGGCCCATCGGTAGATGCCTCTTCTGTTCTCAGTCCTACACCCCAAGGTGCTGCAAGCCATTCATCTGGTGCTGTTACTGTACCTGTGACTCTACTCCTTTACTAGGTCATCTTAAGGTTGGGGGAATGAACCACTAACCCTTCTGCCTTCCGCTGTGCTTGGGTTCCAGGAGCCTCGGCTAACTTGGAGAATTCCTTTGAGGGTTCATCGTTTGCAATGGGTGACATTGCCCTGGCATTGTACTCCGCTCTCTTCTCCTACTCAGGCTGGGATACACTCAACTATGTCACTGAAGAGATCAAGAATCCTGAGAGGTAGGTGTCTCACCACCAATTTCTCATAGCAGCGACTGCCATCATTTGATGAGCTCTTACTGTGTGCCAGGCAACATGCCACAACTGCTATGGGCCAGTGTCCTCAGCCCTGTTGTAATGGACAAGAGGCCTAAGGGCCTGAGACTTAACTCAACCAGGAGCCAGTAACAGAGCTAAGATGTGAAGTTTCTTGGGAACTCCTTGTAAATTCATTCCTCCAAATTGTGCTGTGTGCTTGTGTGTGCATTTAAAATAAATGTTCCTTGCCAGGTGTGGGGGCACGTCTGTACCCCGCTACTCAGGAGACTGAGATGGGAGGATCACCTGGGAGTTTTGTGACCAGCCTGAGCAAAATAGTGAGACCCTTTCCTCAAACAAGAAAAACTTTTTTTCTATGGTAATCTCACCCACTTTCAATCCTATGTAGATAATTTTAGGTCACTGACTTTGAGAAACATTGCTGTTTTCCTTCTGCTCTCAGATTCCCTAATTCCTCCGACAGCATGGTATTGTTTCACCCATCGCTCCAGCACGCCTGTGGTCCTGCCACGTGAGGAGAACCCTGGACAGGGACCCAGAGGGCCTGAGTTGGTCTTTCTACTGATTTGTTTGATGAAGGGTTGAATTACAGAATCTCCAGGACCTTTCCTGGCTCTAAAATACTCTGACTCTGGGGACTAAGACTGCCAGGGAGTGGAATTCCTGTAAAGTGTCAAAAGACTAACAGCTGTCATACCAGTGAAGTCCTTTTGGCTTTAAGACAAAGCACTCTTGGTCCACAGCTAGTTGGAATCGATGGAGCAGACCGTAGGAGCAGGAATCAAGGGCTGCTCGGTGCTTCCACCTACCGGACAGAAGCTGAGTGACATGAGGATTTGCCCCTCTTCTTTTTGGCAGTCCATGGCCGACTGTCTGCAATATTTGTAAAGATCACCACTTTTTTGGACTAGAGGGACCTTAAGAGATCTATGGCTGGCCCTCTTTATCTCTTTCTTTGAGACAGGGTCTTGCTGTGTAGCCTAGGCTGCCCTCAAACTCATGGTGATCCTCTTGACTCAGGCTCTTGAGTCTGGGATTACGGGTAAGAGCCACCATGCCTAGTTTATATTTCTCAATCATTTTTTTTCCTTTGGGTTTTCTGAGACAGGGTCTTGCTGTGTAGTTCAGGCTGGTCTCAAACTCTTGGCAATCCTCCTGCCTCAGCCTTCTGAGTGCTGGGATTACAGGAGTGCACCACCATGCCCAGTATATTTCTCAATCTTAAAACAAAATTTCCAATGTTTATAATCTTATTAGAGAAGTAATTCAGGTCTCTGGATATAAAAACAAAATCATTGCCATCTTCCTGAGCTATCTTACCAAGAACTATCATGCTGACATAGCTCTTGGTAAGTCCCTCACCTCTTCTCAACCCCTTTTTCTTTTTAGGCATAGCCTTTTCTTCTGATGTGATATTCCTTGCCCCACAGTGTTATTTCTGAAGAGTTCAGAGCTTCAGCCAGTCCTCTAGACAACCTCAAAGACAAAGGCACTGGGGAAATGTAGCAGGAGTCTTCATCCTGGAAAGACTGCTGTGGCAGGGAGAATCTAAGGGTTAAGAGAGAGGGACACGGGTGTGTGACTGATGTGTCCTTTATTCTGTTTGGCTGTAGGAATCTGCCCCTTGCCATTGGCATTTCCATGCCTATCGTCACCATCATCTACATCTTGACCAACGTGGCCTACTACACTGTGCTAGACTTGCAGGACATCTTGGCCAGCGACGCTGTTGCTGTGGTAAAGGACTTTTACTTACAGGTTGATGGTGTGTGGTGGGCTTCTGGAAATATCCCAGTTCTTTGTGGCCTTGGACAAGGGGTGGAAGCCTATTTAGGACACTGGGTTAAGAAAGTCCTGTTACGTGGAAGGTCTGGATTTCCGAAAGGAAGAATCCAGTGGCAAGCCTGCTCATGATTTCATCCCTCTTAGATTCTTCTAATGATTATTTTCCATTCCTTTCCTTAGACCTTTGCAGACCAGATTTTTGGAATATTCAACTGGACAATTCCACTGGCTGTTGCGTTATCCTGCTTTGGTGGCCTCAATGCCTCCATTGTGGCTGCTTCTAGGTAAGCGGGGCATCTTTTGCTGGCTGGGTTGGGTATTTCAGAGAGCCACGCAGGAAGTGGTACAACTTACAGGACCTGGACTTTCTAATCACCTGTCTTCCCCGACCGTTCTTGTTCCCGGTGGCGGCCTCCAGTTCTTACTCTGAACGCTGAATTCCATTCTGTAGTGTTCAGATCTTTTAAGGAATGGCAGAGGGAGGCTGTGCGGCAGGTGAGCCAGGCTGACCCCATGCCCCACCATTTTCTCAGCCTTTCCTATCTTCCTAAACAGGCTTTTCTTCGTGGGCTCAAGAGAAGGCCACCTCCCTGATGCCATCTGCATGATTCATGTTGAGCGGTTCACACCTGTGCCTTCCCTGCTCTTCAATGTAAGTATCTCAGGTTTGACACTGAAACCCATATATTCTTTTTTTTTTTTTGGTACTGGGAATTGAACTCAGGACCCCACGCTTGCCAGGCAGGCGCTGTGCCACTAAGCTAAATCTCCTGCTAAACCCATATATTGTGGGGAAAGTTTGGTAGATGTGATTGTTCTAGCCTTCTGAAAGCCTTGAGAGGATTGTGGCAGAAAAACTATTGACGCAGTCCTCACCACAGCAAGGCACTGTGCCAGCTGCTACAGTGGATTCCAGGAGACTGATTTCTCTGAGCAGTGGGCACTGCCTCTGGTCTAAGATAAGGCATAAAGTATGTGGGTTATACGTAGTGATTGATCGTCATGACAATGAGGCAGTCAACCTTTTTGCACAGCCTTTTCCTCTGTGAGATTCCTTGCCCTACATTTCTTCCTAAGCGAAGAAGTGATTATCTCCATGGGGGAAAAGGGTAATTAGGGAAAAACAAAAACAAAAAACCCCCACAAAACACCAAAAGACTCCTTGGAGGAGGAAGCACAGTTATAGTGGGTTTTGAAGATCAGGGTTAAAATAGTAGAGATGAGATTCAGGCAACAGAACATCAGAAAGTCCTGAAGTCCTGCAGTAAAGCAGTGGGAACTGGAGAGAACTGGAAATAGAAGCTGGAATCATAATGGAGATGAATACACTTTCAAGGGAGTATTTTGTGTACTGTAGAGATTTAACTTATTTGGTTCATAGTTTCAGAGGTTGCAGTCCATGGTTACTGGGCTCTGAGGCAGGAACACCCTACTGAAGGGAGTGGTGGAGCAAAGCTGCCCACTTCCTGTCAGCTGGGAAGCAGAGCACAGGGGAAAAGCACCAGAGAGGAAGGGGCCTGGGATGTGATACTTTCCCCACAGTCATGTCCAGGACCCACCACTGAGAAGCTCAAGCTAATCAAGTTGACAATCAAGACTGTCACATTTGGCAAAGATAAGAAGAATGGGCTGGAAATCCAGCCAAGAAACTATCAACTTGAAATACAGAGGGAATGAAGAACTGAAACTAGAGGCTAAAGGGGTGGGAACAAGAGGATGGATGAGAAGATCCTGGAGACTTGGCAGGGGAGGGTTTGTAGGGAAGCAAGGGGAGCGTAAAGTACCTGGAGTGACAAGGGCTCCAAGAAGAGCTGACTTGGGCTTGTGCCTACAGGGCATCATGGCGCTGATCTACTTGTGTGTGGAAGATGTCTTCCAGCTTATTAACTACTACAGCTTCAGCTATTGGTTCTTTGTGGGACTTTCTATTGCGGGTCAGCTTTATCTGCGCTGGAAGGAACCTGATCGATCTCGTCCTCTCAAGGTAACTTACTTCCATTTCCCCTTTGCTCCATCTGCAATGGCTATAGCTTTTGTGACAGGGCCTTTGCACTGACTCACACACCTAGCTCTTTATATATTTTTAAGTTTTGAGACAGGGTCTTCCTTAGTTGCCCATGCTGGGCTCAAGCTTGTGATCCTCCTGCCTCAGCTTGACCACAGTACTGAGATTATACGTGTGCCACCTTGCCCAGCGTACATGGGAGTCTTACAAGACCATTTATCCAAAGCCTTTGCCTTGGACTTGGTGGTTTCATCTTGAAATGATGGGAAAGAAGGAAGGCTTAGCGCTCTGACATTATTTTTGTGGTGCTGGGGGTTGATCCTAGGTCCTTGGGCATGCTTGGTGAGCATTCTACCGTTGAGCTACCGCCCAGCCCTTCAGTGCTCTGGTCTTCACGCAAGGTGGGGTTATTCTGGCTGTTCAGAACCCTGAGCTAACTCCTGGCTGTTTCCTGTGCCCTCAGCTCAGCCTCTTCTTCCCCATCGTCTTCTGCCTCTGCACCATCTTCCTGGTGGCTGTTCCACTTTACAGTGAAGCCATTAACTCCCTCATCAGCATTGCCATTGCCCTCTCAGGCTTGCCCTTCTACTTCCTCATCATCAGAGTGCCAGAGGAAAAACGACCTCGCTGCCTCCGAAGGATTGTGGGTAAGCTTTGCAGCCTCACATCAGCTCAGTGACTTTGAAGCCTGATGTTTGCTTTTTCTGCATAACGAGGCTCCAAGTCACCTTTGCCACAGCCCCTTCCCGTTTTAACCCCATGGCTTAATTAACTAATTCCCTTCAGTGCCACCTGAACTCAGCCCTGTTGACCTTCTCCCAATTTTAACTCAAACTTCTCTTTGCAGCATCTGCCACATGGTACCTCCAGGTCCTGTGTATGTCAGTGGCTGCGGAAATGGACTTGGAAGATGCAGAAGGGATGTCCAAGCAAGAGGACCGCAAGTCTAACTAAATACCACCTGGAACCTAAGACATGGGAGGCAAAGGCTGATCTCCCACAGGCTAGAGCTAAGGAAGCTGGACAGGAGCACTCCCTTCTTTGGAGGCACCTGTCCAGAAGCCTGGTCTACACAGTTTCATCTTTGAACTTGCTTTCTAGAGATGCAAAGTAATTTATTTGTTTTGCTACATATTGTTCCTGATTCTGTAGAGGGATGATAAAGCAGACTGTGGTGGAGAGCACAGCACCTCTGGGGCTGCCTACCCACTCTTTCTTGGGCCAACAATGCTCCATATGTGTCTCGTTTAGAGACATGGACCTGTCACAGGTGCTGGACAACAATAAAAGAGTTATATTCCTAAAGTTTGAATGGCTTCATTGTATTGGTGTCTCAGGAACTCCTCCATTACTCTAAAAACAGACAGAAAGACTAGAAACAAGGTATCTCATTACTTCTTCCCTTTCAAGCCAGCTGGTGAATGTTCATAAATCAATCTCTATACAAAGACAAGAAAACAAATACACACTGTTGTAAAACGTATGTGAATAAAAACAAATACCACCTTTCATTTTTCCTAATTATCACTAAGAATTTCAGCACCTCTACTTCAAGTAAAGTGTATAGGTAACCCTAGGTCAAAAAATGGGTTGCAAATGTACATGTTTGAGAGGGAGGATTAAGCTCTTAATGGCCAGGTTGAAGTGTTAACACGCCCCAAGAATGGGCCAGCACAAGCTACTAGGACTCAAACTATTCACTGTTCTGAGGCACACGACCCAGCTCTATTTAATAAGTACCAGAAAGCAGCCTGTGGCACAAAAGTTTACTGACCCTGTGGATAGAAAGTTCGCTTGGCTCGCCAGGGCTCTTACACTCAGAGTGAGCCTGTAGTGGAATCAGTTTTTAAAACGAACTTCTCCATGCCCCAAGGACATGGTATTAAGTCTCTTCTGAGGATGAGTTTCTGAAGAGCCAGTTCCTGCCAGGATGAGCAGAGAACATGAGTCAGCCAAGTGTGTCACGCCAGGGATACTTTGACTTTGGTTTGTCACTGCCGTTGCCACTGTTGGGAGTGCTGGGATCCTTTCCATGCTGTAGTAGAGGGTTGTGGGTAAAGGTCTGTTGTAAGGGACCTAGGTGAGAAAAAAAGAAATCTCAGTGAACAAAGGAAAAGAAGAAACCAAAGACAGAAATCAACCTGCAGCACTGACTTACCCCTGGCTGCTAGCTCCAGGTGATTCCGCATGCGCTCCTCACGCTCCCGGAGCTTCTGTGCAATTTCAGCATTCTTCCAGCCTGCGTAGAGAGGAGAGATCAGTCCCATTCCCTCCTTTACACCATTGTCTCCAGGTTGTGCCCTTACCTTTCCGGAAGCCCTTGATGATGCCTTCCTGTGGAAGTAACTTGGCAGGGTCATGTACAATACGCGGGGGGATTTTGAGGACAGTGCGCACAGCGGGAATCCGAAGGCAGCTCACTTGGATGAGGGAAAACATATTGGAGGACAGCCAGTACACGAACACTGCCTGGGTGACAACGCAGAGAGGGTACTCAGGAGCTGCACTGATGGTCAGTCCGCTAGGGGTGGCTAGGCGAGGTGGAGGGACGTGGAGCTGGCTCCGAAGCCATTACCTACCGTGGGGAACTGGATGGTTATGGGCAAGACTACCAGGGGCATCATCCTGATAACATTTCTCATCCACTGAAGGTCAGCACTCTGCACACCCGTCTCAGCACCTAGCTGTCAGCAGGGAAAAACTACAGCGAGTGCATTGCAATTCTAGTGAGCCTGGTTCTGCTCTCTCTTCCATCTATCCTGTCTCTCCAAGGGGTACAGTGACTATTCTGCACAATCACTTTGCCCCAGCTCCCATTCACTCTGCAGGCTGGTACCTGGCAATGTGGGCTCACCTCAAGGACACCCCACATTGTCGCAGTAACTGCCAGCGGTAATATAAACATGGGGTCAGATACTGTGAGGTCCTGGAACCACCACAGGCCGCCTGTCCGCATGCTGGGCACAGGAAGGTTGGCCATCTCTCTCAGGGCAATGAAGAAGGAGACGAAGACTGGGGCCTGTTACACAGGACAAACAGATAAACAGTGTCAGCACACTTCAACAGAGGCGGCATTTCACTACCCCATCACCGAAAGCGACAGCTGTCACCACCACCTGCTCTTCTGGCATGGGAAACATACAGAAGGTCATTTAATGGGTTCAGGATGAGACAGGAAGGGACACGTTTTTGCTCACCTGAGTAAGTGGTAGAATGAGAGGTCTTAACAATTTAATGTCATGCTTTTTCTGGTACTGTGTCATTTCTGCAGAGGCCCTGGAAACTGTGGGTTGAGACAAAATGGCTAGATTAACAGTTATGTCAGTGAGGGTGAAAACTCACATCACCTGGGCCATGAAACTTCAAACTGACCTTGGCCAATCTTCAGAAGCATTAGGCCCAAGAAACATACTCTTTAGAACTTGCTCAACTGTAGCACTTCCTGGTTTAGGTTGTCCCTTTCTCCCAGCAGGTCAGAAGTGCACGTGGTCCCCTCCCACGGTCACCTGCACGACTTACGCTCAAAACTGTTTCCTGCCAACTTGGCCTCTTTGATCCGAGCGGAAAACTTCTGGATTGCTGGCACATGGTTGTGGATCTTCGCTGCTTCTCGCTGGCCCTTCACAATGATGGGAAAAACCAGGCAGCGGGCAAGGACTGTACCTGGAAGACAAAAAGCAGGGCTGGTGTAACATGAAAGAGATTGTGCAGCTAGGAGGGTGAAGGTTTTAGGACCGCACTGAAAAGTCTTTATTCCAGACTTTTCCACACTGTGACTCATGCCAGGGGCCCAGAAATTAGGACAGGGTACAGACTTAGTGTCTTCAAGGCTCGGTTTCTCTGCTCTGGCATCATAAAGGTTTAGTAGTAACTTCTCTAAGCAGAGGACCAGGAATCCGCTTGTCTCCTCGAACAAAAGGGTGACAGAAGCTTCTTTTCTCATCAATTGCCCCTGAGCTTTTCTATTACTAGTGGAACTTTTCTCCTTTGAGCTCCAAGTGCAGACACCATATACAAATAAAATAAATCAAGCTGCCCTGGTGAAGGCAAAGTTTGGCAATGGGACTTGTTATGCTAGAGCATTTACCTTCCTTAGCGGGACCTTTACAAAACTCTGCATCTCCAAGGAATGAGGTTTGAGAGCTGCTGTTCTCGGAACGCCTGTAGTAGAAAGTAATCTGGCATACTGCTTCAGCTCTTTCTTACTTTCTTTACACTTTGTATCACTGGTCATTTCCACAACTGTTTTTACTGGGTATTTAACCCAGGGTCTTCACACTGAGTTACATCCCCAACTCTTTTTAAAATTTATTTTGAGACAGAGTCTAAGTTAAGTGGACCAGGAGGGGTCTGGACTTGCAATTCTCAGACTGCTGGGACTACAGGCATGTACCACCATGACTGGCTTCTAACAGATACTTAGTGCATGTTATCTACAGACATATGAATGTCTGGGCTGAGAAGAGACCAGGGAGCTAAGGATGGAAGCCTGAATATCAGCACTGAAGAGGGAGCTAAGGGTACTGGGTAGTGAAGATGGCATGCAGAAAGGCAAAACCAGGAAAAGCCTTTCATGAAAGGTAAGGGGAAGTGGGGGCTGGGGATTTAGCTCAGCGGCAAAAGCGCCTGCCTGGCAAGCGCAAGGTCGTGAGTTCGGTTCCCGGTACCAGAGAAAAACCAAACAAACAAAAAAACAAACAAACAAAAGGTAAGGGGAAGATGTCATGTTCTAAAACGTCTAATGCAGAAAGGTGAAGTATGACATGAAAAGTACATACAGTAACGGTGGCACTGGCAGAGTGAGTGACTTTGTTAAAGGCCTTTTGCTGAAGGTTAAAGAGTATGTGGGAAGACGTAGGCCCACTGGATGCAGATACTCTTTTAATTAAAAGGTATAAAAGAAAAAGGAAAGAGGAACACGTTATGAAGGGAAGAAAACTTGCCACAACTGACACATGGGTGTGGATGAACATGTTCATATGTTCAGGGTAGGGAAAATACAGGAGAGAGGAGACAACCGATAAAGCAAGGTGTAAGGAGAAAATGAATGCAAACTGCAGTTTTGGACTTTACAAGAGCAGTGTGCTTCCTTACTTTGGGGTTTAAGTGCCTGATCTGACCTTCTACTCTCCTAAACCAAGGTAGATTCATCGCTGTTATTAAGGTGCCCCTACTCCAATTCCCTGCTTACATTCCAGTATTTATACTTTTTGAACCCCAGATGATCACGTGGTTTTATAACGCTCTTTAGAATATGTAAGTACAGTGCGTCTAAGTACCATGAACTTCATTTGAAAAATCTGCTTTTCTGAACCCCAAATTTCTGTATCTACTCACACAACTGCCCTCTTTGAGGTCCCCCCACACCCCTTTCCTCTACCTTTGTCCAGGATATACTCCCCCTTACATGCAGCGATGGCCCCCCACCAAGGTAGGCCTAGGTCAATGTGCAAAAATTCCAAAAAATTCTGGATTAATCCCACTGGGGTGTATGAGCCAAGCCCAAGTTCCGTGAAGCTCAATTCAGCAGCAGCTTGGACTACATCTGTAGTTTCTCCAGGAACCACCTCAGGCACCACTGTGGGCGAGGGAGTTGCAGGAAGGACAGGAGAGGCCTGGACCTGTGTAAACGGAAGCCACAAGTGGTACTCAGTGACGTGGGTCATGCAGAAATGAGGCCCTTCTGACAGTCAGGTCCAACCTGCAGTTTACAAGTTGAACATGCCTGTGTTTTAATACAACATATATGTGTTTTGTTACTTATACATGTTAACTATGCATTTTACATGTGGCCCAAGACAATTCCTCTTCACTCAGTGCACCCCAGGCAAGCTATGCCTGCCCGATTCTGGGGGCCAGAGGCTGGACACACTTATACCACAGCTATTGTTGGTTTCGGTTTTTGACTCTACTTCTTGTTCTCCCACTGTGCCCACACTGTCCCTAGAGCTCATGCTTAAAAGGGTCACATTATTTTTACAGGAAGAGAAATCACTCCTATGGAGATTATATGACTTCCCTTTATGCTGGGAAGTTACTTTTTGAATCACTGCCCTAAGTGCAGCCATGTGAACATCACTACCATGATTTCTACTATACTGAAACCAGTCGTGCTTACTACTTCATGTTAAACCTTTATTTGGGGAAACTGTATGTAACGTGGAAAAGAACTCTGGTGCACACAGTACTTCCACTTCTTGTAACGGAGCGGAGAGGCGTCTCACCTGGGCCTCTGTGAAGGAGACGGCGGAGGTACTGAGGCAGCGGGGGCTGGAGGCGGCGAGGAGGACGCAGGGCGGTCGCCCGCAGCTCCGACCGACTGGGATCCGGGCCCTGGAGGCCAGCACTTTCGGGGGCCACTGAGAGCGCCCTGCGACGCTGTGGAGCTGAGCGGGGGAAAAGGAGAACGCGGCTCTTCACTGCGCGCGGAGGTCCCAGCGCGGCGCCGTCCACGGGCCGAGGCCAGGGCTCTGCGCCCCGCACGCCTGGGCTG
>NW_004955409.1:37518821-37522923 GCF_000276665.1 Chinchilla lanigera
GCTCGGCCCGGGCGGCCCGCGTCGAGGGGCCGGGACCCGCGCGGGGGAGGGCGCTGGCACGGGAGACCGAGCCGGACACCTATCCCTCCCGCGTCCTCGCGCGACCCGAGGTCATGACCCGTCGCGCCCGGTGGCCGGGTCAGCATCCGCTCATGTCCCCGGCTCTGGCTGCTGGGACACAATAGCACCCTGCACTCCGCCTCGCCGCAACTTTACCTGACGCTGGGGCCGCAGCAGGCGAAAGAGCTCCCGGCGTCCGCACATGAAGACTACCGCCATTTTGACCGGAAGTGGACTTGCTTTCGCGCTTGCGCACTTAGAAGCGCGACCCCGCAGGAGGCGGCCCTTTTGAAAATGGGCACGGAAGTCGTGGTTGTCACCAGGTGGTAAAGGCGAATGTCCCTGGGTGGCCATATTTGAAGTGGGTAAGAGGCCTGGAAGGGTCACATTGGTAACAGCGTGAAGACTGTGACTTCCATGGGAGGCGGGAGGATCGTTGCGAGTTCGAGACCAGCGTGGGCTACAAAGTGAGCTCAAGACCAGCCTGAACTGCATAGCAAGACCCTGTCTCAAAAAGAAAAAAAAAATTGAATGAACTTCCTGTATGGTAAGGGCAAGGTCCTGGGTTCAATCAAGACAAACAAACCGACAGAGCCTTCCAGAAGGCTGAAGTCACGAGCCACCTTAGTGGTCATTGTGAGTAATGGTGTAATCCTGGGGTTTCCCAAAGTCTCAGTTGTCCTCTGATTTTTTGAGGGAGGGTACCAGAAATCAAACTTAGGACCTTGTGCTTGCAAGGCAGGAGCTTGTGCTCCTGAGCTACATCCCCAGCCCAATTTTTTTGGTTTAAAAATAGACTTTAGACTACTGGCTGTGCTTGGCATGGATTTTTCACACCTGATGATGTTCAATTTTTACTACTATGTGGCACTGAAGTTGTAGATTCAATGAAATTTGAGGGTAGTCTGGAGTCTGAAAGAAATAGAGGGAAGATGGCTTGGAGGAAATATTTTCCTCTTGTATACAGCAGGCGTGGTGGTACACACTGTGGGGGAAGGACTGTGATTGCTAATGAACTGATTACTGATGGTCGGCTTATGATCCCCAGCCGTGCTGAGTGTGGGGATGAATTACTCCTGTTGGTCTGAGTTACGTTCTGGGTTCTAATAAAAGGGTATGGAGATGGGTGATCGGGGCTGCTGCAGCCCCAGAGGCTGTGGGCCCCCTGATCCCAGACTTTTGCATCTTCTGTTTTTCTTATTGTTTACCTTTTCTTATTCATCCGCGGGCACCTCATTCTTGTGACCTGTTACTACAGATAGTACCAACAACACACCTGTTATCCTAACATTGGGAAGGCTGAGGCAGGAGGATTGCTACAAGTGTGAGATCAGCCTGGGCCACATAGTGAGTTCAAGGCCAGCCAGAACTACATAGAGACCCGGTCTCAAAACAAAGCAAAATAAAACAAAACACAAAACAGAACAACACCAAAACCAAACCCAAAAAAGAATAAAACTGAACCAAACCAAACCAAGACAAAAAACAAAGTGCCACCTTCCCCAGCCCCTCGTTTGAGTGGGGTTGTGTGTGTAGAGTGTGACCATAAGGGCTAACATACTAAATGAAAAGCTAACATGTTAGAGATGATCAAATGAAAGAGAAAACACCTGATAACTTGGTCATATCCTTGAGCTGCCATACCAAGCTTGTCACCACCTACTTCTAGACTTTGTTGTGTAGTATAAGTAAAGGTCTTTATTGTCTAGACTCCCAACTTTCTGTCCTGGGGTATTCTATTTTTCAAAGCAGACAGCATCCTTTAAAGATGTGTAAGATGAAGTTTCCTTCCTCTGCAGAGGTGGGGAGAGGACTACTGCCCAGAAAGCTGGGGTTAATTATGTTTGAACTTGTTGCTGGAGGCCCAGGGCTTGGGAGTCTCAAAAGACCTGGCTTGGCCACCTGTCCCAAAAAGTAGTCAGTGAGAGCAGTTTTGGAGTTCAGGGAAGGAGCTTTAATCAACATGGCCATGCTGGGAAGGATAGATGAAGAAGTTCAGTCCAACATCTGTCTTTGAGGGACTGATGGAAATTTTGGAGTTTTATAGAAAAAGGAACAGAGACAAGGGTTGGGGGTTTGCATAGCTGGCAGGATTGGTAGTCCTGGTCAAGCGGTGGTCCGGTTGATTGTTATGCCAGGACTGGTTCTATGAGGTGGCTCTGGAAAAGTCCTAATGGCTTGCCAGTGTACTGCGCTTCCCATAAGATGGTTGCTTCTGCTTGTGTTTGGGGTGACCTCATCCTGGGTTGTTTTGTGAAGTTCTACTTTTCCTAGAGTGCAAGGTGACCCAGGTTTAGTCCTTGACTGGGGACTTTTAAGTATCATTCCAGGAGGTCAGCAATAGGATATTGTAAAAAATCAGTTATGTTGCTATTCTTAGTTTTGAAGGGGGATGACAGAGACTATGAAAATTTAAGGCAGATAGATGTATATTGTCAAGTTTTTAGGCAGACTCTGAGTGATTAACGGGGCTGTGGGGAGCCCCTGAAGCTGGAAAATAATTACACTGGCAGGATGAAGGCAGCCTGAGAACACAGGAGCTCCTCAGAGGAAACAAGCCCCTTGGAGTAGTAACTTGTTAACTGGTTGCTGGGCAACAAGGCAAAAATTAACCAACCTCTCCAGGGTATAAATAAACGCTCTACTGTTTTGGGGCAGTCCTCCTGCTCATCAGGCAAGAGGTAACTCCACCTGACACTGGTTATCATCTCTTTTCTTTATTTTCTAAATCTTCTGCCCGTTTTCTCCCGGGGAGCACTGACAGACCACCGAGTCCCACACAGGGCTACGTGCAAAGCCAAGCGGGAATCTGAACAAAGTTTTAAGGAATAAACATATAACATGATGTCAGAGATGCCAAGCTTTACTCTGCTTTTAGTTACCTTTGGGTATCTGCAGGCCCAGCTTCTAAGTCCTGTTATAAACTCTTACAAAGCTTCTCAAAGTATAATGGATTTGGCGGTCTATGTACATAATCCCAGCACCCCGGGAAGCTGAGGCAGGCGTGCAAATTCAAGCCCAGCCTAGGCAATTTAGCAACTTAGGTCGGACCCAGTCAACCCCACCCGGCCAACCCTGGAAAGAAGGATGTGTTGGAAGTAGATTTTCCAGCCCATTGGAGCCACCCTCCGTGATTCTGTGGAGCAAAGAGAGGCTTCCTCCGACCAGCCCTGCCCAAGTCACAAAGTTATTTTAGATTATTTTGCTGTGTAAGAATAAGTAACCAAGATGTAGTGTAGTGTTAAGCCAGTGTGTATTTGCACTGGGAAAGCATTTCCTTACCACTAGAGCTAACTGAGGTATGCTTTATATTAGTTTGCACTTATTTGTGTGTCTTATCCCTCTTCATGAAATGGTCCTATTTCCTCCTTTAGATTGTACATTTCTGGAGATAGGGACCATGTGTCCTGCTTTTTGTAACTCTTATTATTTACACTGAGAACTTTTTTTCCTGTTATTCTTTTCTCCCTTGAACTTGAATTTTTTATTATTAATTTTATTGGTATTCTTTAGATAGTCATAATGATCACATTCATTAGAGGAAGTTTGTACCTGTACATGATATTTCTTGATTCTTCTTTTTTCCCTGAACCCCTCTTCTCCCTTCAACCTTTTTTTTTTTTTTTTTTTTTAAGACAGGATCTTGCTATATACTGTACATAGTTCCATAGTTCAGACTGGGCTTGAACTCACTATGTAGCTCTGCCTGGCCTCAAACTTGCAATGATCCCCCTGCCTTAGTCTCCTGAGTGCTGGAATTATAGGCATGTGCCACCATACCCCTGCAGGAACCTTAGTTTTCAACAGTGCCTGATTGGCTGACTTTCATTTGGTAAAGGAGAGAGGATCACAGATTTATTTATTTATCTATCTATCTATCTATCTATCTATCTATTTTGAGGCAGGGTCTTGCTATGCAGTTCAGGATGGCCTTGAACTCACTTTGTAGCCCAGGCTGGTCTTGAACTTGCAGTGATCCTCCTGCCTCAGCCTCCCAAGTGCTGGGATTATAGGCAGATTTATTTATTTATTTATTTATTTA
>NW_004955409.1:37523023-37525463 GCF_000276665.1 Chinchilla lanigera
TCTATTTTGAGACAGGGTCTTGCTATGCAGTTCAGGCTGGCCTTGAGCTCACTTTGTAGCCCAGGCTGGTCTTGAACTTGCAATGATCCTCCTGCCTCAGCCTCCTGAGTGCGGGCATTATAGGCACAGATTTATTTATTTATTTGACACCAGGAATCAAACTCAGGACCTTGTGCTTGCCAGGCAGGTGCTATGTGCTGAGCTCTATCCCCAGCCCCCATTTATTTATTTTGTGGTACACACTTAAGTTAGCTACTGTTTTTCAGTGCCAGGCTTTATGCTAAACTCTTTCTGATTTTCACACTGAACTCCCAGAGATTTTCAGCTCAAGTTTTGGGGCACATGAGTTTTCATGAACATCTCAGGAGAGATATTGGAGGCTGTTTGCCCAAGGCCTGCATGAATGAAGAATTTTTCTGATTCCTTGATGCTTTTGTAGCTGGCCAAGTGCAGTTTTTATAAAGCAGTAAATATTTGCAAGAGATGAACAGCAGGAAGTGGGTAGAGAAATGGATGTGTGCTCAGGAGCCGCAGACAGCTTGGATATCTGGGAAGCTCTCAGGTCAGGGGCATGAATTTATTGGCTTCAGTGTCGCTGCCCTGAAGGTCACGAGATGTCCTTTTTGTCCTGATGTCAGCTAAAAGCGGCTCTTTGGTAGGATCTGTCCATGGAGCACATTTGCTGAAACATCTTAGCTTTGTTACATTTAGGAATTTTAAAAGCATATAAGAGGCCAGCCTGGGCCACATAGTGAGTTCAAGGCCAGCCTGAACTACACAGTGAGACCCTGTCTCAAAACAAAAAAATAAGGGGCTGGGGATTTAGCTCAGCAGCACAGTGCCTGCCTGGCAAGTGCAAGGTTGTGAGTTCGATTGCCGGTACTGGAAGAAAAACCAAAAAAAAAAAAAACAAAACCAAACCAAACCAAAACAAAAAAACTAACTTAGCTCTCAAAACAAAAAAATAAAAATGTGTAAAGTATTTTATGTGGTTCTTGTGGAAGGATAATAACATAAATAACCAGTGGGGAGAGGTTGATTTTCAAGAAGTGGGGTGTCCACTGGCCAGGCCTAGCCTGGGGACGTGCTGACTGTATGAAATGTTCTCCATGTGCCTCTTCCAGTCTGCACTTCATGGTCTCCCCTGTGCCCAAGAGGCGGACCTGTAGGAACTGCGCCCCCTGCTTCCCATGACGTTAGGTGTTTTGTTTGGTTTGGGAGCAGCAGTGAGTGATGAAGGGACCGGGGAGTGAGGTTGGGATTTTTATTTTTGTTGTTGAGACAAGGTTTCACTCTGTAGTCCAGGCTGGCCTTGAACTCACTCTGTAGCCCATACTGGTCTCAAACTCACAGCGATCCTCCTGCCTCAGCCTCCCCAGTGCTGGAGCCACAGGTGTGTGCCACCATGTCAGGCTTTGAGTTTGGGATCTTGAGCCCCTGGCCAGGCATCAGGTGTCCTGTGTCCCCTGAGTGAAGGCCACAGCTCCTGTTCTGTGGCCCCTTCCTTGTGGCTGTTGTAGTTTCTGCTCACCATGCCCTCTTCCTGCTGCCTCGCAGGTAAGGGCTCCTTGGAGCATCTCCATCCCCACTGGTTTCTCTGCCCTCTGCCTGCACCATTGTAAATAATCCTCTATTAAACTCTCAATTATCCTGCTTGAATGAGCATTCTCATACTTTGGGGATCCCAAATGCCTAAGCTTATTAGTAGTATGTTATGATTTAGATATCAGACCTTTCGAAGAACTTGAGCCTTTATGTCACAGTGGCTTCTTAGTTTGATGGGAAGATAGAGCGACCAAGATAAAGTTGTAGCCAAAGAACAAATATTTACAATCCACCAGGTACCTTCCACATGCCAGGCCTGGACATACAAGTGATACATGATCTCAGCCATTCAGAAATGCTTGGACACTTCTGTTAGCAGTCACGCCGGAGGAGCCGAGTGTGGTGGCGCTTGCCTGCAATCCCAGTACTGAGGAGGCTGAGGCAGGAGGACTGTTGCAAGTTCAAGGCCAGCCTGGGCTACATAGTGAGTTCAAGAACAGTCTGAACCACAGAGCGAGACCCGCTCAGCCCTCCTTGGACAATCTCTGCTCTCATGGTCCTCTCTACAAATCACCTTCTGGATCGGGCCAAAGAAGCTTTCAAAATTAGATCACTAGAAGTCTGAGTCCCAGCCTGGACAATGTAGTGAGACCAATTTGTAGAGGTTTCAGCCCATAATCAGCTGGCTCCAAGGCAGGGTGGCAGAACACAGGGGCATCACAGAAGAGAAACAGTTCATGGCAAAGCAGGCAGGAGAGAGCGAGCAGCAAGATCACAGATTTAAAAAGCCATGGCTTAGGGGCTGGGGATTTAGCTCAGCGGCAAAGTGCCTGCCTGGCAAGTGCAAGGTCGTGAGTTCGGTTCCTGGTACCGGAGAAAAACCAAAACCAAAAAA
>NW_004955409.1:37526493-37531047 GCF_000276665.1 Chinchilla lanigera
TTTTTTCTTGGTCTCTTTGTTTTCTCTCCTTGGCCTCCTCCTCCTCACAGCTATAAAATACTGAGGAGGCAATTCTTACTAACATCTCAAGTGAGCTATCTGGGGCAAAAGCCATTTTTTGTAGCGTTTGTCTACTATTTGGGGCTGACTGAGTAATAAACTTATCTGTAAGAATAGTTTGTCCTTCTACTGAAGTGTGATCCAGGGATGTATGCTTTATCAGTGCCTCTTGTTTAAGAAAGCAGAGGGGTGTTCTCTCCAGCCTCCCAGTGCATTGGGATCCTGGAACAACTTAATGTCCTCTCCCCAACCGTCAACGCAGGTGGCAGGAACATGTGGATGAAGTCCTCAGCCTGCTAGTCAGTCTCAGCACCATCAGGTGCAAAGTGTCCCAGGCAGGTAACCTAGACACATACCTTCTCCATGAAGGTGGTTCTTCAAAATTTGAATGTTGGGCACCCATGTAATCCGTGAAGCCTTGGTACAGACCTCTCTGGAGCTCCACTCGGTCCTCCACCGCAGTCTGTACAGTTAGGGGAAGAATGGCCTCCAGGGGGTCTCCCCAGGTATTGTGCAAGATTCTTCTGGTTTCCAGCTCCGGAATGGCTCCTGCGTCCCCAGTCAGCTTGACCTCTGAATCGTCGGGTGTTGGTACTCTCAGGTTCTCTGAGTCCTTGTTCATCAGCTGCTCCTCTGCTGACTCCGGACCTTTCTGGCTCTCAAGGGCGGGGCCAAGATTCACCTGCCATGTGACTTGTTTTTCCAGAGGTTTCTCCGTGTGGGGATGGTTCCTGCATGTCTCCGGGCAGGCCTATTGTGTCAGTGCTTCTCTGTGGCATGGTGTTTCTTGACTGCGTGGCTGTGGCCGGCCCGAGAGTCCGCGCACATCTCCATGCTGCTTCCCGGGTTCCTGCTGCCTGCCTTTCTGGGCGCCCGCACAGCCTCCCGGAGCGGGTGCCTGTGGCTTGCCTGCCTCCCCAGGCGCCTGCAGGGCCAGGTGCGCAGGGCCCCGAGGGACCGGCACTCCCCAGCTGCGCGGCCTCTGTGTTGTTGTAGGTGGGACAGGGGAGTGGAGAAGTATATTAAAACTGATATACAGCTTCAGATTTTAGGCAGAGGGAGAAGGAGAGCCTGAAGTAGCACAGAGGTTTTCTAAGCTCCTTTGTTTTTCTCAATGAATACCACATGAAAGAGATCGGCAGAATTTTTTCCATCAGAATCCTTAATCTGAAGAGGTTAAAGCAACTTCAGGGGAAGCAGCCTGCCCATCCACTTGGGGAGTGTGGAGTCTATATAATAATTGATCGTGCCCAGAGGAACTTGTAGTTCAGGCTTTCCTTGGGATGTGATGTGGGTTCTGTGTATTGGAATTTATAGTTTTTCTTATGTGACCACATAAAGAATATTGAGGCTGATACTCTGGGGAAAGAGGGTTATTTAAAGTTTATCTGATAGACTTTGTTTTTTGAGACAGGGTCTCACTATGTAGTTGAGGCTGGTCTTGAACTCACTGTGTAGCCCAGGATGGCCTCAGATTTGTGGCGGTCCTCCTGCCTCAGCCTCTAGAGTGGTGGGATTACAAGTATATGCTCTCACACCTGACTTTTTTTTTTTTCAGTGCTGAGACTTGCACCCAGAGCCTTTGCACTGAGCTACATGCCCACCCCTCTTTATTTTTTATTTTGAGACCGAGACTGGCTAAGTTACTAAGTTGTCCAGGCTGGGCTTGAACTTGCAGTGCTCCTGCTTCAGCCTCTTAAGTAGCTGGGTGTGCCACAATGCTCACACATAAGTCTCACTTATATTTTACAGTAAATAACATGGAAATCGCCAGTGCTTGATATATAAAATCACAGGCTAAATATAAACATAAAATTTTACCAATGCATGAAAAATAAGTAGACTTCTTTTTCTGGCCACAGTGGAGTGGATTTATTCAAAACAAACAGAAAATTGAACAAATATGTGAAATAACTACATTCAGATATTTTACACCAGGCAGTGGAGCACTGTGGTCCTTGCGAGAAGGGCGGCTAACCAAGGCCATCTCTGCAGTTGCTCTAGCCTTCTTCCTGAGGCGCTTTCTTGACCATGGCAAAGGAAGCGGGAAGCCAGGCACAGCCCAGTGGCCTTGCTGAATGAGAAGCGAAGGTCACGGTTAGGGGAGAGTGAAGCTGCACAGAGTGTTGGAGACGAGGGTGCTATGGAGAGAAAAAGCTCCAGAAATGCCCATGGCCTCCCCTCAAGTCTGCACTTGATGCTAAACTGTACACAAACAGGAGAAACTCCACATAAGCTAACAAGAAACCACCAAGAGCTGTGCACTGGACAATTACTAAAGTTCATGCAGGACAAAGAGAGAATTAATTGCAATCATCCAGGGAGGAGAGACTTTCTTGAACATCTGGTGTATGAGTAAGTAGAGACCCTGGAAAACTTATGTCGTGTGTGTGTGTGTGTGTGTGTGTGTGTGTGTGTGTGTGTGTGTTTAATTGAGACAGGGTCATGATAATGTAGCCCAAGACGGCCTTGAACACAAGGTGATCCTCCTGTCTCAGTTTCCTGAGTGCAGGGATTATGGCAGGCTACATTTTAATAGTAGGGCTAAATTTGCTCTCTAATGAAGCTACACTGTACCCATTGTAACAAAACTTGAAAACAAGCCTTGAAAGGATCAAAGCTGATCTACAAAAAAGTGCCCAAACTGAACACTCTTTAAAGAAAAATAACACAGTCTAGACACTCAATAATGTAACTAACATTCACATGTTTTGTTTAATTGTCAATAAAAAATTACTAGGCTTACTGGTACATACCTGTAATCCATTGCTTAGGAGACTGAGGCAGGAGTATCTCTGTGAGTTTAAGGGCTGCCTGGATTACACAGTTTTAAACTGAGCCAAACCAAACCAAACCAAACTAAACCAAACCAAATTACTAGACAGGCAAAAAAAAAAAAAAAAAAAGGAAATCAATCGATAATAATAGAAAATAATCAATAGGCACAAACTCAGAATTTTAGACAATAATATTAAAACAGCTATTATAACAATGCTTAAGAGTTTAAAGGGTAGTAGTGTGGCAACCACCCCTGCCCCAAGCCAGTATACTTCAGTTTGTTAGTTGCCCAGGTAACAGTTCCTGTTCCAGATCCAGTTGCTTCTGTTTCTTAGGAATGGCTGGTCGCTGTGATGCACACTGTATAAACTAATCCCCAGTTGACAAGCCATTCTTCCTCTGTACTTCCTGCTTGATTATCCCATATAAGTCCTAGATCAGCAGAGATCAGGGCCTGATATTCTAGGAATGATCCCAATCAGTGCCTGTTGATATAAATAAATCTGCCTCCAAATCCTGGGTGGTGTTTCAGTGTTTCTGCTTGCTGTTACAGTAGGGTATGTGCTTAGCCTGTACCAGATGCTGGGTTCAATTTCCAGGACACACACACACACACACACACACACACACACACACACACACACACAAATTTAAAGGAAACTTTTAAATAAGAAATAAAAGAAACTAGTAGAGAAGAAAAATGTGATACTTCTATAATTTGCTGGGTGACTTAACAGCATATTTAATACTGTAAAACAAAATAATTTCAGTGTATTTGAAGACAGCAATAGAAACCATCCAAACAAGTATAGGAAAAACAAGACTAAAAAATTATATAGCATCTCAGTGTCCTGTGGGATAATATCAAGTGGTAAAAGGGACATGTGATTGGAATCCAGGAATAACAGCAGGAAGAGGACAAAAATAATAGCTAAAAGTTTTCAAAAATGATGAAAACAATAAACTCAGATCTAACAGAGCTCAAATAGGATAAGCACATAGAAAGTCACATCAAGCCCCATCATGACTGTGTTCACTTTCTGTCACTGTAACAAAATACCTAAGATAATCAACTTGAAAGGGTCAAAGGCTTATGCTGGTCTCCAGGGTCAGAATTTAGTTCATGTCGCTTGGCTGTTTTGCTCTGGGCCTGTGATGACACTGTAGTGCATGGCGGAGGAGGCCGGCTGACCTCAGGGTGGCTGGGAAGAAAACAGAGGCATGGGAAGGGCTGGGGCCCCAGGTCCCCTCATGTGTGCATCCCCGTGTTGTACTTTCCATCGGGTCCCATCCTCTACAGAGTCTACCATATCCCAGTGTTGCCACCCTGGGGCCAAGCCTTGAACACATAGAACTAGGGGACATTTAAGGTCCAAACTATACCAGTGGTGAAGTGTCTGAAAACTGCTGATAAGAAAATGTTTAAAAAATTTTTTTAGATTTTTTTATTTTGCAGAGGAAACCCCCCCTCAAAAATTTCAAAACAAGATAATAGAAGGGTAATAATGGTTAATACACTGTGTATTGTTATCTTTAAATGATACTCAAAGTACAAGATATAGGCATTTAACTGTCCAAACAATATTAGCACAAACCTTTTTTTTTTTTGCTTTTCCTTTCTTTCCCCATCTCAGTTTCTCTTTCCTTTTGAACAGTTTCTTCCCACTTTACAATATCTATTGTACATTCTGGATCTTATTTACTCTTTCAGCTTCT
>NW_004955409.1:37531702-37542399 GCF_000276665.1 Chinchilla lanigera
CACACTGATTTCCACAGTGGTTGTACCAGTCTACATTCCCACCAACAGTGGAGAAGAGTTCCTTTTTCCCTATAGTCCCACCAGCATTTGTTATTTGTTGATTTCTTGATGATAGCCATTCTTTCTGGGGTGAGATGGAATCTCAGTGCTGTTTTAATTTGCATCTCTTGAATGACCAGTGATGTTGAACATCTTTTCACATATTTATTTGCTGTTTGTATTTCTTCATCTGAGAAGTGTATATTCATCGCAGATGCCCATTTTTGGATTGGGTTTTTAAATTAATAAGAGTCTGATTTTTTTGAGTTCTTTATATGTTCTCCATAGTAATCCTTTATCTGAGGAACAGCTGGTAGACATTTTTTCTCAGTGTGTGGGTCTCTTCACTCTGTTGGTACTTTTTCTTGCAGTGCAAAAGGATGAGATCCCAGTTGTTGATTCTTTGTGATATTCCCTGTGCGAAGCTTTTGTTGATAAAGTCTTTGCCTACACCAATGTCTTTAAGAGTTTTACCTATTCTATCTTCCAGCAAATTTAATGTTTCTGTTTTAATATTTAGATCTTTGATCCATTTTGAATTTCGTTTAGTTCATGGTGAAAGATATGGGTCCAGTTTTAATCTCTGTCATGTGCAGGGCCCATTTTTCCAGCACTATTTTCCAGCATTTATTAAAGAGGCTATCTTTCTTCCAGTGAATGTGTTTAGCACCTTTGTCAAACATAAGGTGGCTGAGTATGTCTGGAGTTGTTTTTGCATCTTCCTATCTGTTCCTTTGATCTTTGGGTCTTTTTTTTTTGCCAGTACCATGCTGTTTTTATCACAGTAGCTTTATAGTATAATTTCAAGCCAGGGATTGTGATGCCCTCTGCCTTGCCTTTGTTACTCAGAATTTCCTTTGCTATTATAGGTCTGTTCTGGTTCCAAATGAATTTTAGGATTGCTTTCTCTATCTGTGAGATATTCTGTTGGAATTTTGATTAGAATTGCATTAAATCTGTACAACAGTTTTAGAAGTATGGCTATTTTCACTACATTGGTTCTTCCTACCCAAAAGCAAGGGATGTCTTTCCATTTTCTGATATCCTCTTCCATCTCTGTAGGGAGTGGCTAAAGCTGGAAATTAGTCACATATGTGGGGGCAAGGCAAGGCCAGTCTGAGAATGTAGAGTACTTAAAGCAATCAAGCTACTTCAGTCCTAAAGCACCTTGTCTGAGACAACTCCAGTCATGAGTCGCTAGGCAACCTGTGTCTTGTGATACTAACTTTGTCAAATGCATAAATAAAAGCCCCTATGGTGGTTTTTCAGTTTCTTTCCTCCCATTTAGAGACAGTGGGCTCCACCTGATCCCAGATTTCATCTGTTGTCTTTATTTCTTGATCCTCTGGTGTTTTCTCCTGGGAACATAGAAAGCTGTGCCTGATGCAGTACATCTCCTTTTTCAGCATACTGTAGTTTTCAGTATAGAGGTCTTTTACATACTTTGTTAGATTGATTCCTAGGTATTTCATTTTTTGGGATGCTATTGTGAAAGGTGTTGTTTACCTAATTTTTGTCTCACTGTGTTTGTTATTTGGGTACAGGAAGGCTATTAATTTTTTTTTTTTTTGGTTTTTGGTTTTTCTCCGGTACCGGGAACCGAACTCACGACGTTGCGCTTGCCAGGCAGGCGCTTTGCCGCTGAGCTAAATCCCCAGCCCCAAGGCTATTAATTTTTGAGTGTTGACTTTGTATCCAGCTATGTTACTGAATTTGCCTACTAAATCTAGCGTTTTTTTAGTGGAGTTTTTGGGGTCTTCTATGTAGAATATCATGTCATCTCTAAATAATGATAATTTAGCTTCTTCCTTTCTTATTGCTATCCTTTTTATTTTTCTCTCCTGTCTAATTGCTCTGGTTAATGTTTCCAGAACTATATTGAATAGGAGTAGTGACAGTGGACATCCTTGTCTTTTTCAGGATTTTGGAGTGAAAGCTTTCAGTTGTTGTCTATTTAGTATGATGTTGGCTGTTGGTTTGCCATAGATGGCTTTCATGAGATTGAGATAAAGACCATCTATTCCAGTTTTCTGTAGGGTTTTTTTTTAAAATCATGAATGGGTGCTGGACTTTGTCAAAAGCTTTTTCTGCATCTATGAGATAATCATATGGTTTTTGTCCTTGGCTCTGTTAATATGGTGTATTACATTTATTGATTTCCATATGTTGAACCATCCCTGCATCTCTGAGATGAATCTTACTTGGTCATCATACATAATCTTCTTGATGATTTACTGCATTCTGTTTGTATCTTACTGAGGATTTTTGCCTCTATGTTCTTTGGGGAGATTGGCCTGCAGTTCTCTTCTTTGATTGGATCCTTTTGTGGTTTTGGTATCAGGGTAATGCTTGCTTGCAGGGATGAATTTGAGAATATTACGACCCTTTCAATTTCATGAAAGAGTTTGAGGAGTATGGTGTTAGATCTGTTCTAAATTTCTTGTAGAATTCAGCAATGAGTCTGTCAGGGCCTGAGCTCTTCTTTGTTGGTAGGCTTTTAATTACATCTTTGATTTCACTGATGACATGTTTATAGAAAATTTTAAAGGCAGACAGAGAAACAATGCAAACAAGAAAATCAAAAGACAGCATTTTAAAAGAACAAGGAAACAACACAACCTAGAATTCTATTTCCAGAAAACAAAGCCATTCAAAAATGAAGGAAAAAGCCAGGTGTGATGGCACATGCCTGCAATCTCAGTGCTTGGGAGGCTGAGGCAGGAGGATTGCTAAGAGTTTGAGGCAAGCCTGGGCTACATAGTGAGTTCAAGGCCAGCATGAACAGCAGAGTGAAACCATGTCTGAAAAAAAAGGAGGAGGAGAAGAAGGAAAAAAACATTTGTAGACAAACAGAATTTATCACTAGCAGATATATATGTATTACAAGAGATGTTAAAAGAAGTTCTTCTGAAGAAAAATGGAAACTAGGTGGAAACTCAAATTGCCACCAAATAAAAAAGAATACTGGGAAATGATAAATATAAAAGATATTTGTTTATTTATTTCTTTTAAATGAAATTTTTATTTTATTTTATTTTATTTTATTTTTGTACTGGGAATTGAACTCGTGACCTCGCACTTGCCAGGCAGGCACTTGCACCACTGAACTATATCTATGGCTATTTATTTCTTTAAAAGACAAGTGTTTAAAGCAAAAAAAAGTCAATATTGAGAGTTTATAATGTATATAAATGTGAAATACATGCAGACAAAAGCTATGAAATGTAAATGTGTTCTAATTGTGTATTTACTTTCTATATGAGCTAGTATAATATATAATCCAAAGATAGCCTGTGCTAAGTCTAATTTCCTGGAGTAGCCACTAAAAACAGATAGGTATGCTCAGGAAGCTGATAGAAGAGAAAGAATGGAATAGTAAAAGTATTCAATCAATATGCAAGAAAGAAGATAAAGCTGGGTACAGAAACATATGCCTATATTTCTAGCTCTTTGGAAGTCTGAGGAAGGAGGGTAGCAAATCTGAGCCCAGCCTGGGCATTTTAGGGAGATCCTGTCTCAAAATAAAAATAAAAGGGCTGGGCATGTAGTTTAATGTGAAGGTCCTGGATTCAATCTCCAGTACCATCACCACTACCACTACCACCATAGACAGACAGACAGGCAGACAGACAGAGAAAGGTAAAGTTGAAAAAGGAACAAAGAGCACATAGGACAAGTAGAATATAGCATATATAAGCATATAGCAATATGGTACACTTCTTTTGGGAAGGTACCGGGAATTGAACTCAGGACCTCACACTTGCCAGGGAGGGGCTGCTCCACTGATCTAAATCCCTGTAGGTAGCAGCTAAAGCTGGAAATTGGTCATATAGTAGGGCAAGACAGAGCCAAAGTGCCCAAAGCAGTCAAGCTACCTTAGTCTTGAGAAAAACATGACCCGTGGTATCATATGCCTGTAATCCTAGCACTTAGGAAGCTGAGACAGGAGGATCATTGTGAGTTCAGCTTGGGCTGAATTTTTTCATGTTTGAGGACAGCTTGGGCTAAATAGTGAGTTCAAGTTCATCCTGAATTACATGGTGAGACCCTGTCTCCTCCTAAAAAAGCAAGACCCAACTATAGGTTTTTAATAGAACCTCCTTTAAATGAGTAGACACAGATAGATTAAAGGTAAAAGGATGAAATATCATTCAACCATTAACAATAAGAAAGCTGTATTAAAGACAGACAAACACTATTAGGATGTATAACAAGAGACATCTGACAATTTAAAAGGGCAAATTAATCATAAAAACATAATCTAAAAGTTTAAGTACTAGCAGAACTTAAAAATATATGAAGCAAAAATTGATAGACCTAAAAGTTGAAAGGAAAGTAGACTAATCCACAAGTATACTTGTATGTTCAACCTTTCCCTTTCAGTAAATGATAGAAAATCAGGAAAGACATGGAAGGCTTCAAGGACATTGTGGACAAATTCTATCTACTTGGCATTTATAGAACTCTGCACCCTAAAACTGCAGACTAAACTTTTGTTTCAAGTGCATTCACATAGAATATTCACTTAAGTAGAATATATACTGCCCATGAAACAGAGCTCAAGTGTAAAGGACTGATACTGTATGAAGTATGTCCTCTGACCATATGGAATTAAATTAGAAATCAACAAAAGTATATAGAAAATAGATAAATATTTGGGTATCAACACATTTCTAGAAAAGTTATAGTCAAATGCGAAATCAAAAGAGAAGTTTAAAAATATTTTGGAGTGACGAAAGCAATGAAAATGAAAACACAACACATCAGTATTCATAGAACATAAATAAAGCATACTAAAGAGGTTATAGTTGTATGTACTTATATTAGAAAATAATTAGTATTTATTATGCAGTCAGACTAGCCTTGAACTCACTATATAGCCCCAAACTGGCCTTGAACTCCTGGCAGTCCTCCTGCTACAGCCTCCCAAGTGCTGGGATTACAGGTATGCACCACCACGCCTGGCTGCCTCAGCCTCTTGAGTGCTGGATTATAGGTGTGCACCACTATGCCTTACAAAAATAATATTTAAAAATGAATAATTTAAGCTTCCATCTTCATTTTTTTGCATATACGCAATAGATATTTTCTCTGTCGTTACCATGGTGCTGACATATAGAATCCTAAAGTTAGAACAATCTATTTTGAATGGGTATTAACTTCAGTCACATACAAAAACTGTACTACACAGCTCTGCCCACCCCCACTTAGTTACAGATAACATCAATTACATCTTTATATATTGTGAGCCCAATAACAGATTTATAATTTTTTTTGAGACAGGGTCTTGCTATGTAGTTCAATCTGGACTTGAACGTACTATGTAGCCCAGGATGGCCGTATAATTATTTTTCATACATTTATGCTCTAAATCTGTAGAAAACAAAGAATGGAGTCACAGACTAAAATTTTTAGCAATACTGACTTTTATATTTGTCCATGTATTTGTCTTTATTAGAGATCTTTATGTCTTCATATGGCTTTGAATTACTGTTTAGTATTTTTTGTTTCAATCCGAAGTACTCTCTTTAACATTTCTTTTGGTAGGGCAGATCTAGTGGTAATGAATTCCTCCAAATTTTGTTCATGTGGGAATGTCTTAACATCTCGTGTGTGTGTGTGTGTGTGTGTGTGTGTGTGTGCGTGTGTGTGTGTCGGGATCAAACATAGAGCCTTTTGCACACCAGATAAATACTCCACCACTGAGCTTCATCATAGTTCCCTCTTATTTTAAAAGATGGTTTTGCCAGATAATGAACTTTTGGTTGACTTTTTTTTTTTCTATAAACACTTTAAATGTAAACACATCCTACTGCCTTATGGCCTTCAAGGGTTCTACTGAGAAAACAGCTGATATTCTTATGGAGGTTCCTCTGTACATGATGAGCTGCTTCTACTTTGCCACTTTTAAGATTTTATTTGCTTTTCAATAGCTTGATTACAGTGTGTCTCTGAGTCTCTTTGGATTGGCAGCTTCGTGCAGTGCCCTCTCAGGCACTGCTGATAGGGACTGTGACCTTGCCATACCACGCTGCCTGGCCTCTCAGGTCTCCTGAAATCCAAGTGGAGGCCTCCTTGGCCTTGTAACTCTTACCTTCTGCATGTCTATAAATGAGCACCACGTGGATGATGTCAAGGTCAACTGCTAGCTTGAACAGTAGCCAGGTACCCTTGGACCATTACTGCAGCAGCCCTGAGTGCCTGGATCACTGAAGGCATAGAAATATTTTACCAGGTGGCTCTGAGTGACCAGGGCACCTGGGGCTCTCTTTTCAAAGCAAAGCCTTTTAAAGGAGTTTACTTTTTTCTACCCTTGAGCTATGGGTGGGTTCTGGCCAGTTCCACAGGTGTCCTCAAAGTCATCTTTCTTATCGTCTCAGGGCAAAGCACTTTTCTCCTTTTCCTTCTTCCTTCTTCCTTCTTGTGTTACTGAGGGTTGAACCCAGGGTCTTTACACTGAATTTTATCCCTAGTCCTTTCTCTAAGAAGCTTTTAATGAAGGGTGATATTTATAACCCAAAACCTATGTGCCTAGTATGCCCGTTGCAACTAGAGTGTTACATGCATACATTATCTAGCCATTCATCCTCATCACCTACTGAGTATCAAGTCATGTTAACACCTCCAGCTCCAATCTAATTCCAGTTTCCTCCCAGTCTTCCTGCATTCCCTATAGGCAAAATCCTTCTCAGTCACCAATGAGCCCGACTCTCATCTTCAGCAGTGTACTTACTTGTTCAGTCCCCATATGTAACCGATCTTCCAGTCACCTAGACTCCCTGGCCTGCTTTCTTCCTGACTCTGCCAACTTCTTCATCCCAGCTCTTACGCCATCTCCTTGGCCAGCATCTGCCTTGGTTTCCTGCCACCCCCTCCCTGTGGCTGCCTTTTTCATGAGCTGGGTGAGGAAGCTCGGGAAGGAAGAGGAAGAGCCTCTGTGCCAGTCATCTGGCTCCTTGGTGAGAATCCCACCCTCTTAAGACACTGAGGCCTGGACACCTCCAAATATTCTGGTGTGTGGTCACTTATAACATAAAGTGACTAGAAGGTGCAGGTTAATTGTTTAGTGAGAATGGAGAAGAGGGTCTGCAGGAACAGATTAGAGAAACACGATGGGAGAGGTAAACACTGCTCTGGTTGGCGATGTGCAGAGCTCAATCCCAGTCTTAGTTTTGTAGGGATAATGCTTCTTTTCTCATTAGTGCTCATGCCCAGAGCATGTGCTTGCGGCAGAGGGGCTGGTTTGGTGGGAATGGAATAGGAGGTGGCTTTTCAGTTCTGCTTGGAATGGAGTGGACATTTTAGAATGGCTTAGTAATCATCTGGCTTCCCCAGATGCCCTGGGCTCAGGTCAGACTGCTCCGGCCCCTTCGCACTGCAGTTGGGTCCCCGGCCCTGGGCTAGAAGTCAAATGGCCTCTGGAGGGCAGAAGAACACCATGTGATCTTCCTCAGCTCGAACCTGATGACTTTCCTTTGCCAGGTTATTTGTTAGTAAACTTCTGGGCTCCTTAACAGGCCAACTGTTCCACACAATTTGTCTAATAAATTACAAAGAGAAAGAGTTTGATGTTCTGGAGTGAAGTTCAGAAAAATTAAGTGACATTCATTGTTATAAAGTTAGACTTTATAAATATAAACAGTTAAGAGCAATTAGCAAAGTCATCAATTAGAGTAATGTTAAGTATAATGATTTATTTGGTGTTGTTGTTACTAACAGTCTCTAAAACATAGTTATTTGAATTCTAACAGTGGATAATAATTGCTCACGTCCTGTATGTCTGGCTGTGTGGACCGTGGCTGAGAGTGAGGTTTGCAGCCTGGTGACACCACTAACTAGACGCATGTCTTTAGGCACATTAGTTACTTGTCTTATGCTTTGCTTCTGTAAAATCTGTAAAAGTATTACATGGGGTTGTTATGAGGCTTAAGTGAGATAACACAAAGTTTTATTTTTGTATTCAATACTCATATCATTACTAATAGTATTGGTATTTTCTGAAATTAATATATAGCAGGTGAAGCAAATGTGTAATCTTCGTTACTAGGACCAAGATATTCATTCTAAGTGATTAGAGTTACAACAAAATAAAATCAAGAAGTGAAAATTTGATCTTGCTATGGTGGCACATGCTTGTAATCCCAACTACTCAAGAGGCTGAGGCAGGAGGATTGCAAGTTCTGAGGTCAGCTTGGGCAATTTAATGAGAAAAAGGGCTGGAGATGTAGTTTTGCACTTCTTGAGTTCAATCCCATTATTGCCAATATAAGTAAGAAGATAAATAAATGTATGTATGTAAACATTCTTTAATTTCAGTTGCCTATATCATTTTGTTCATGAGGGATTTTTTTCTTTTCTTTTTGTCTTTTTGAGACAGGCTTTTCCTATGCAATTCAGGCTGGCCTTGAATTCACTTTGTAGCCCAGGCTAGTCTCGAACTCACAGTGATTCCCCTGCCTCAGCCTCCCCAGTGCTGAGAGTACAGGTGTGCGCCACACCAGGCTGAAGGATTTTTTTCTAAACTGACTTTATTTTTCAGAGCAGTTTTAGGCTCTGAGAAAACTGAGTAGGTGTTACGGAGATCTCCCACATACTCTGCTCACATATGTGAAGCCTCCTTTACTACTGAGATCCTGGAAAAGAGCAGTCCTTTTGTGACCACTGACGAGCCTACATCATCCCCCAAGCCCACAGCTGATAGGAAGGTTACTCTCCTATCATCGCTGATGGGCAGGAGCTGATGCCTGCTCTTCAGCGTGGAGTTTTCCCTGCTTCCTCTGCTCTGTTCCCTCGCTCGTCTTGATGCTAACCGCTCAGGGATTTTCTGTGCATATTTATATTTATTTTTTGTGGTATCGGGCATTGAACTGAGGGCTCTTGCACTTAGTTGTGTCCCCAGCACTTTTTTATTTTTTATTTTGAACAGGGTCTCATTAAGTCACTAAATTGCTCCGGCTGGACTTCTATATGTGATCCTGCCGCCTCCCAGAATGCTGGGATTGCAGGAGTGTGCCACCACGCCCAGCAGCAGTTGCTTTTCTGAATCATTTACAACATAAAGTATCTTTATTATTTGCCAATTTTATTTTTTCAGTTTTTTAATTAATTAAGTTTATTGGTGCATTCTCGGTATACATAATGATCATGTTCATTTTGGGAGTTTGTACCTGTACAGGTATATAAGTACAGCACACTCACCGATTACACCACTGGAGGTTCAGTACCTGTGCAGGATGTAACTTGGTTCTTTTTTCCCCATTCCTCTTCCCTCCCTTCAGCCCCTCTTCCCCTCCTTATTTACAAAAATGTTGTTTCCATTTTTTCCTTCTTTTCTCATCATATTTTCTTCTTTTCCCTTCCTTCCTCTCCCAACCCCCTCCCCATTTCTCCTTCCCATTTGAACATTTTCTTCCTATTTCACATTATCTATTAATCATTTTGGTCCTTACTTACACTTTTGGTTTCTCACAGCAGAGAAACCATGCAATACTTGAATGTGTGTGTCCATTTCATTTCACTTAAAAGGATGGCCTCACAGTGTATCATTTAGCTAGAAATGTCTGAATCTTATCCTTCTTTATGACACTGCAGTACTCCACTGTATAAAAACCCCCACATTTTCTTTTTCTTTTTCTTTTTTTTTTTTCCCTTGGTACCAGGAATCAAACTCATGACGTTGTGCTTGCCAGGCAGACGCTGTGCTGCTGAGCTAAACCCCCAGCCCCAACCCCCACATTTTCTTTATCCATTCACTGGTTGATGGGGACTTGGGCTGTTTCCAAGATTTAGCTACTACAAACTGTGCTGCTATAAACATGGGTGTGCATATGATGCTTTTAATTCTTTTGAGATGATACCAAGAAGAGAAGTATCTGGGACAAATGGAAACACTAGTCTAGTTTTTGAGGAATCTCCACACTGTTTTCCAGTGGTTGCACCAGTCTTCACCCCCACAGTAGAGAAGAGTTCCTTTTTCCCCCACAGCCCCACCCGCATTTGCTATTGGTTGATTTCTTGATGATAACCATTCTTTCTGGGGTGAGATGGAATCTCAGCACTGTTTCAATTTGCATTTCTTGAATGACCAGTGATGTTGAACATTTTTTCATATATTTATTGCCATTTCTATTTCTTCATCTGAGAAGTGCCTATTTACTTCAGATGCCCATTTTTGGATTTGGTCTTTAAATTGGAGGGGAAGGCTCTGATTTTTTTGAGATCTTTATACATTCTACATAGTGGTCTCTTGTCTGAGGAACAACTGGCAAATTTTTTTTCCCCCAGTGTGTGGGTTGTCACTTCACTCTGTTGGCGGTTTCTTTTGCTGGGCCAAAACTTCTTAGTAAGATGAGATTCCAGTTGTTGATTCTTTGTGATAGTTCTGTGCAACTGGGGTTTTGTTCATAAAGTCTTTGCCTACGCTAGTGTCTTCAAGAGTTCTACCTAGTCTATCTTCCAGCAGATTTAGTGTTTCTGTTTTCATATTTAGATCTTTGATCCATTTTGACTTTAGTGCATGGTGAAAGATATGGGTCTAGTGTTAATCTTTAGTATGTGCAAAGCCAGTTTTTCTAGCAGCATTTATTATTTGTTTATTTTTTCTAGATGCATTTATTAAAGGGGCTATTTTTCTTCCAGTGAAGGTGTTTGGCACCTTT
>NW_004955409.1:37542540-37548976 GCF_000276665.1 Chinchilla lanigera
ATCTTCTAATCTGTTCCATTGATCCTTGGGTCTTTTTTTTTTTTTTTTGCCAGTGCCATGCTCTTTTATCATAGTATAGTTTTAAATCAGGGATTGTGATGACCCCTGCCTTGTCTTTATTGCCCAGAATTGTTTTTGCTCTTCTACGTCTCTTCTAGTTCCAAGTGAATTTTAGGATTGTTTTCTCTAGTTCTGTGAGATATGCTGTTGGAATTTTGATCAGGATTGCATTAAATCTGTATGACGATTTTGGAAGTATGGCCATTTTCACTGTATTGGTCCTTCCTCCCCAAGAACAAGGGATATTTTTCCATTTTCTGATATTCTCTTCTACCTCCTTTTTCAGAGTACTGTAGTTTTCAATATACAGGTCTTTTACTTCCTTAGTTAGATTGATTCCTAGGTATTTCATTTTTTTGGATACTATTATGAAAAGTATTGTTTCCCTAATTTCTCTCTCAATGAGTTTGTTATTTGTGCATAGGAAGGCTAGTGATTTTTGAGTGCTGTTTTGTATCTAGCAATGCTACCGGGTTTGTTTATTAAATCTAGAATTGTTTTGGTGGAGTTTTTGGGGTCTTCTATGTAGAGTGTCGTGTCATGTCATGATAATTTAACTGCTTCCTTTCCTATTGTTATTTCTTTTATTTCTTTCTCTTGTCTAATTGCTCTGGCTAAAGTTTCCAGAAATGTGTTGAATAAGAGTGGTGACAGTGGACATCCTTGACTTGTTCCTGATTTTAGAGTGAAAGCTTTTAGTTTTTGTACATTTAGTATGATGTTGACTGTTTAAGATTGAAGTAAAAACCATCTATGTCAATTTTCTATAGGGTTTTTATCATGAATGAGTATTGGATTTTATCAGAAGCTTTTTCTGCATCTATTGAGATGATCATATGATTTTTGTCCTTGGCTTTGTTAATATGGTGCATTACATGTATTGATCTGCATATGTTGAACCATCCCTGTATCCCTGGGATGAATCTGACTTGGTCATGATGCATAATCTTCTTGATAATTTGCTGCATTCTGTTTGCCAGTACCTTATTGAGGATTTTTGCATAGGAAGATTGGTCTGTAGTTATCTTTTTTAGTTGGGTCCTTCTGTGCTTTTGGTATCAGGGTAATGCTTGCTTCCAGGAATGACTTTGGGAGGATTGCTTCCCTTTGAATTCCATTAAAGAGTTTGAGGAGTAGTGATGTTAGGTATTCTCTAACTTTCTTGTAGAATTCAGCAGTGAATCTGTCAGGACCTGGGCTTTTATTTGTTGGCAGGTTTTAAATTATGTCTTTAAGTTCATGGACTGATCTTAGTTTATTTAGATTTTTTTTTTTTTTTTGAAACAAGGTGCCATGTCAAGCACCCTGAGAGGGGATGGTGGAGGATGAAGAAAAACAAGAGTCAAGATGCAGAAAGCTGAGGTCGGGTGGAGCCTCCTCTCCTGGTGGGAGGGAAAGAACTGCCCAACAACTGCAGCGCATTTATTTACACACTCTGGAGGTTATTGTTATTTGAAACCTCTCTGTCTAGCAACTTGTTTGCCTGGATCACCTCAGGTACCTTGAGTTCTCAGAGCTGGTACAGCTTCTTCATGCGACTTGCCTCAGGCAATCTGTGTTCTGGGGCTGGTCTTGCTATAGCCCTGCACATGTGGATTGATCTCCAGCTTCAGTCACTCCCCACAGCAAGGTCTCACTATGTAGTGCAGGCTTGCCTCAAACTTGCTTATGTAGCCCAGGTTGCCCTGGAATTCATGGTGATCCTCCTGCTTCAGCCTCCCAAGTGCTGGGATTACAGGTGTGCGCTACCACACCCAGCCCAAGTTATAGTAAATGTTAAGGGGCCTAATAGCCCAGGATAATTTTGGTGTTCCATTTCTCCACAGTTGCAATGTTTTATTCAGCCAAGATCAGGCAGTCTGCAGAGAATGCCAGTTTGTAGTTCACTGCGCTGGCCAAGCATCCACTCTGTGGGTGCAGAGGCCAAATGTTATTTAATGTCTCATGGAGCCAAGGAGGTTCATTCCTTGCATCAGATGAAGATGAGTTGAGTAGGCAGGAAAGTAGTCCTAGAAAGAATGAAAGAACCGTTAAATTGTTAAGAAAATTTTCTGGATCACTAGCTATCATGATTGGCTTCTTCATTTCTATATCCTTTGCTTTGGACATAAAATTTACATGTAACGTAATAGGTGCATTATACCTAAAGTTTTGATAATCAAGAACGTAGTATGGCCTGAAGAGGTAAAAATGGTAGATGAAGGAACAGATACCTAAACAACTAAGCATCTTCTGTAGCTATTATCATAGTCTTTAATCAGGCTGACAGTATTCCTTCTGTATGAAATATTTTATTGTTTTTCAATTCTAATCTTTCTTTTGACCTATTTGATACCAAGGCTATAACTTCATGTGAAGGACAGTGACTCCTCCTCTTCATTCTCCTTTTTTTAAGGTACTGTGGATTGAACTCAGGATCTCACACATGCTAGGCAAATGCTGTACCACTGAGCTACATCCCTACAATCTTTTTTTTTTTGGTACCGGGAATTGAACTCAGGACCTCATGCTTGCCAGGCAGGTGCTTTCCCACTGCACTATATCCCTGGCCCTCCCCAGACTTGTAAAATATTTTTAATTTTGAAACTGGGTCTTGCTTGTCCAGGGTGGCCTTGAACTCGTGATCCTCCCACCTCAACTTCCCAAGTAGCTGGGATTGCAGGTGTATGCCACCCTGCCTGACTTACTTGTTCTAATTCTAAAAAACATTTGGCATTTAATGTCCAGTTATTGTTGTTATTAATTTAATTTGCCCTATTGATATTGTTCTAGATCTCAGTCTGGAGATGTGAATGGATAGTCACATTACAGAGAAAGCTAGGCAATAATATAGTATCCTTTTATTTTTATTTTTTTTCAATGAAATTTGTCCTTTCCTCATGTACTAAATATTGCTAGTAATAGTAGGGATAAATGGTTCTTAGGAGAAATTGGGACTTTTATAGATTATGTGGGCACAAATGTATCTTATTTCTTAGTTTACAGAAAGGGAAATGGAGCTCAAATAATTGTCATTTTGTAATATTGCCCATCTGGTCTGAAGTATATAATGAGAGCCTGTTTTGAAAACAAAACAAAAAAATTGCCCATCTACTTCCCAGTGGCAAAATATGCATATGGTTTAGTAATTTTTTCAATACAGGGTAGCTAACTATATTTTGAGATCACATAGAGACTCATTTAATTGGGAACATGGTTTCTTAAGGGCCAGTGTCTTACAAGTCCTATCTACTATGTTCCATAATTGATTCTCTCCATAAAATTTTCATAGATCCTTAACCCTCACATTTGTATTAAGAATGTTTGGTTATTGTCTCATAGTTACTTTAGGTTCTACCTGTCTCAACATTGTCAATAATTTTGTTTAGTTAAAGTGTAGGCTCTTTTTCTCCTTTGAATTTAGGAGTAGTCTTGTATTGTTTGCCTAGTGTTTTTTCTTCCCATTTTTAAATACATAATTTTCTTTTAAAAGAATCTCTCATTCTTTATTTCTGAAGTAACATTCCCTTTATATGTCCTATTTTTAAATTTTTTATATGTCCTGTTTTTGAAAGTGAGTTTTTTTAAGGAATGTCTTTCTTGATTTATAGCAAAGTCAGTTTGTCCTAGAATTCTTAGTTCAATACCTATATCTCCAGCAAAGTCTCTTTTGATTTTAGTATTTGACTAATTCTAATAAATTCATGATGAATGTTATTGTCACTGGAGATTAACTGCTTTTGTACAACATGGATAAAAATAGTCAACTCAGAATTTCTGGGTATCTTATACAAGTTGATAGAATGGATGAGGCAGGCAGAAGTTTGAATATGCCATAAGGCTTTTCAGAGTCTTCCAGGCTTGAAGGCAATGGTATTTGTGTCATTTAGAATCTGAGCCTATCATATTATTCCTATGAACTGGAGGTCATGTGAGTGATAGAAATGGTTAGGTACCATCTGTGGGGTAACCAGCCAGGTTTACAAGGCACATGGAGGTTGTCATCTGTGTTGGGACTAGTTGGTCTCTCACCAGGGGAAAATGGTGAGGGGATTTAGAAAAAAAGACAAGAGACAGAGCTGAGGTCAGGTGAAGGGCTCTTTACTGGATGGGTAAGAGGACAGAACAACAACAGTAGGGGCATTTATTTATACTCTTGCAAAGTTAGTATCATGAGACACAAGGTTGCCTAGTGACTAATGACTGAAATTGTCCAGGCAGAATGCTTTTCTCAAGACTGATGTAGTTTGACTGCTTTAGGCACTGTGGCCTTGTCTTGCCTCCACACATATAAACAATTTCCAGTGCCAGCCACTCCCAACATCTCTCTCTTCTCTATTTTGTAAATGATGGGTGTTTAGTTGAAGCTGGAAAAGCTGTGCTTGGAGAATACAATCTAAATATCATAACAGTGGTCAGTTACCTGTCTACCTGCAATTGTCATAAGTTGTTGGTGATTTGAACCTTTTACAGCTAACATATTACTATGGTGTTGCTTTTTGTACATCTTGTGGTTATAATTTGCTGCTGGGTGTTAAGACTAAGTTAAGGTGAGACTCATATTAACCTTTTGCTATCTGTCAAGGTCAGTTAAGTTTCTTCAGGACTTACCTTGGAACCAAGTACAGCACCTCTTAGATCTTCTGTCAGTGTTAACCATCTGGATGAGTCACGGCCATTGGTTAACCAAGTTGTTTTCTGTGAAAGCTTGATAGATTTTTTTATCTCCTGATGACTCTCCTTAGGCACACTATACATCGTGAATCACTTTCCTCTGTGGTCCCATATCCTTGATCAGAAGATTAGGGACACAACTGAGTTAAAGAATGTTGCAGCAGGGGTTCTCTTATGTCCCGAGTCTTCACAGACCTCAGCAGGCTAGGACCAAAATATTGGCTATCCTCTTAGTCTACAGATCTTTCTAATTTTTGGTCTCTAAATCTCAGTTGTTAAACATCCAGAAGAGAAGCTTAATGACATTACATTATAAGGGAGGCAGTAAGCTTAATACTACTATCTTGTTTGAATATCAAACACCTTAGAACATAAAATAGAACCATTATTTTTAACAACCATGGATATCCTAATATTTAAATCCCTATAGAATATTAACAGACAACAGTTACATATTTTTATACAGAAATTTAGAAATCAAAACCATATATAACATTGCAGCATGACAATCATGATGACATTTTATAACATAACAAATTTTTCATTTTGACATAACATAACCCTTTAACCAATCATCTCTGCTAATACATAAAAAGCTTTTACCTAATTAGGTGTCCTTTAATGGAATGTATATCACAAGTTTTTGTTAAAGGCAGAGGTCTGAATCTGAAAGAAAAGTCTTATCACAACAAGCAATCTTTGTTTTACATTTTGGAAGACCTGTACATTTGGAATCATGAATACATTTAATACACCATGATGTTAACACTAATGAATTGCCATACACATATGAAAACCAACTTAAATTAATTTTGTACCAAGAGCATCTTTTGAGTATTTGTCTTTTTTTTTTTTTTTGTACCTGTAATTGAACTCAGGACCTTGTGCTTGCCAGGTAGGTGCTTGTGCCACTGAGCTATATCCCTGGCCCAAGAGCATCTTTTATGAGAAAACCTTATTGTAATTTTTCCTGAAAACCTTTATCATTTGACCAATGATCAATTATGAGGGGTATCTCCCAAGAGACTATAGAGATTATTGGGGGCTCTTTATTAATGAACAAAGGTTGGCCATTCTTCTGTTCACCAGTTGGAGTCCTGTCCAATAATCTCTCCCCACCCTAAGGAAATTTTGCTTAACTAGCTTAATTTTTTTAAATAAGCTGTTAGTAAACTAATTTTGATATCACTTAGAGTAGCTGATAAGTCAGTGAAAGCATGCTTTTAAATCTGTAATCCAAATTGTGTTATGGACAAATGATAGAAGAAAAATTGTTGAGCTCAAATAAAAAGGGATCAGATCACAGAGTGACAGACAAATAGACAAATAACAAATACACATTACAAACAAATGAACAGTTTTACAAAATTAGAGTGCACTCAAATATATTTTTGATCAAACTGAATTATAGTAACTCTATCACAATTTTAGAAATGAATAGTTATAAATATACTAATCAGTTTTTTTGGTCAATTAACAGAGATCTCTTATCAGAAAAATTTGGAAGGAATAGAACCTTTAACCTTTTTTTATTTTAAAGAGTAAAAGAAGGATAACATAATTATGGGGGGGGCTTACCAAATTACAGACAAAGTGGTAGGAAATTATCAATGGTTATTGTTTTACATATTGTTATTTACAAGATAGTTTCTCAGGAAAACAGACAAATGATAGTGAGTTACAGACAAAAGAGGTAGGAGATTATCAATAGTTGTTGTACTAT
>NW_004955409.1:37550151-37564993 GCF_000276665.1 Chinchilla lanigera
GCCGGCGGCCGTCACTCTGGGAGCCTCAGAATCTTTTATCTATAATATTTTATTTTGTCTTAAGAATGCTGGTACTCTTAATTTATCTGAGCTAAAAGTTATCAGTATATCTCTGTATACTCTATCACCTAATTAGACCTTAGATTTCCATTTGTCAATTTCTTCAATAGGCCCCAGGTCAAATCTAGTCTCATCTTTGTCAACTTCTTCAGATCTGGCTTCATCATGCAGTAGGACAGCATGCTCTAGCAAAGCACAAACATATCCTTGACCCCAAATTAGCTTCTTTTTTGCTTTACCAGATTGAATTGTCTTTCTGCTGCTGTACTATCTTTTGTACAATTTAAAAAATTAATAGTATATATTAACAAGTGAAGTCTATTACAAGGTGTGAATTTTGTAGGGAAAGATTCCCCCTTTTATTTTTGTGACTGAATTTTGATCATATAGTGAGAAACTTGTATGCTATATTTTGCAAGAGGAGGCCATTACATAGCCTCCCTTAACCTAAGATGTCCCATCTGTAAAAACAGAAGCAAATTGAATTAACATGTCTGAAGGGTAATGACAATTAATAACACCAGAGAAATTAGCCCAAAAGCTGGGCAGAGCCAATCAATATTGCCAAATAAAGTCTCTGAAAATCATTTAAGATCGATCTGAACAGTTTGGGATAAATTGTCTTTATTGGAAAAGGTGACCCAAATATGAAGAAGTTATCATAGCTTGTACCCCTTTGGAGGACTGTAAAACAGGAAATCAACATCACTAGGGCCTCCTTCACCCACTTCCTCCTCCCCAAGTGACGGGGAGGTGCCCAAGCTTTTCCTGGTGGTGCAGGTCATCGCCCCTGCTCAGGGCTCCCACTCTGGCCTCCGGATGTCCCGTTTTTGTCCGGATTCTGAGCGCAGAAGCTCTTTGCATGGAGTGAATTTCTGGAGCTAATAGCACATATCAGAATAGGTGGCGATGGCAGCGGCAGCGAGGAGAGCCAGGGCACGCTGCAATCATGTTCTGCCCATTGGGTTCCGGGTGCACACGCCTGTAGTTGGTGGTGTGTGCCAGCCGCCGAGGCTGGACTGGGCGTGTGGAAGCGCAGGCAGCTGGGTACTCCCAGCTGGGTCTGCCTAGGACCAGAGCAAAGGCCCTCCCTGTACCGGGTCTGTGGCCCTCTCCCTGGTGGCGCTGCTTCGCCTTTGGGAACTAGTCATGCGCAATTTAAAAGAATTTTTTCCTTTTTCATCTGATCGAGCAAAGCTAGACGATTCACCCTCCTTTTCCATTCTGGCTCGGGACTTGATTTTAAAGTACAGTTCTGAGCTGAATCCTTTGTGGTTGTCTTAAAAAGTAAGGTGAATACAGGAACCAAAAAAACAACAAACATCTTTATATCCATCTCTATACATCTATAAACGTCTGTGGTTCTTGAGACTCTGTTTGTCCCATTTTTAATGACTAGTAATTCAATATACCTTTCTCCTTTTTGTTTCTTTGAGCCTAGTTTTTGTATGTATGTATATATATATAGATATAAAATTTGAATATATATATATATTTTTTAATGTCAGTAGACCTCCACGCCCCACTCTTTACAACTGGTAATTGTCAGTGTAACACTCCTGTGCTAAATATTGACCAACCAATCTGCTTCCCCACCCTGTTGCATGCAAAAATTTTGGGGAGTGTCCTCCCATCTACCAGTTCTCCTTTCTAGAGGTCCCTGATCAGGCACCACATGTTGAGACTCTGTCTCTTGGTGGTCCCCAGGAGAAAACGGTGAGGGGATTTAGAAAATAAAGAGAAGAGACAAGAGCTGGGTCAGGTGGAGGCTTTTTTATGGGATGGGAAAGAGGACTGAACCACAACAGCAGGGGCATTTATTTATAGTTGTGCAAAGTTAGTATCATGAGACACAAGGTTGCCTAGCAACTAATGACTGAATTGTCTAGGCAGGATGCTTTTCTCAAGACTGAGGTAGGTTGACTGCTTCAGGCACTGTGACCTTGTCTTGTGTCCACACATATAACCCATTTCCTGCTCCAACCGCTTCCAACACATCAGAACAGGTGATGCTGTGGCAGCTGTAATAAATTGTCCATCATATAAAGGAATTTGTCATATCTGTTGTTTCCAATCTCAATAACAACATACTGTAGTAATCAAATTGATTGGAGTCAGTTAATATTCTTCCTTTTTCCTTCATACAAAGATGTTCTACTGTTTTGGTTATGTGGGTTTTTGACCTAAAATAGAAAAGTCTAGATAAGTAAGTTTCTTTTGGTAGATTTAAAATAGGACTCTGCCAGTCTTAAACTTGGTATTTAAAAATCTAAATCGTGCCAAATAATGAGAGAATTTGTTTTCTGCGGTAGTGTAAAACTTGAATACTTCCAAGTACGAAGACTTGGTTTAAGTAAGATGAGAGGTTTGGGTGTAAGAATAAGAAAAACCTGACTGAGGGATGTGACGCCATCATCATTTGCAGTTTCACTGAAATCCACAAGATCAGCACAATGTTTATTATTATTTAAGAAAATATACCAAGCCAAATTCCAAATAACTCAGATTTTTTTTTTTTTTGGCAATACTTGGGCTTAAACCCAGGGTCTCTATACTGAGCTACACCCCTAACTCTTTTATTTTTTAAATTTTGAGACAAGGTCTCACTAAATTGCCCCTATGGGGGTTGAATTTGTGCGCTGCCTGCCTCAGCTTCCCAGGTTGCTGGGATTACAGGTGTGCATCACCACACCTGGCTTATCGCAGACAATTTTTAAAAAGCTCTATTATATAAGGGCATTTGAAACTATAAGAAATATGTTTTAAAAGAGAGTCAGTAGAAGAATTATTAGAGGGGTTTTTGGTTTCATGTGCTTGATTGTTGGCTTAGTTGAAGATGGGTATCACCAAGTTTTTAAAAAGTCCACATGAATGTGTACTCAGAAGGAGTCAGTACACATTTGAGATTAGAAATGTGAACCTAAGAGTTTTCTCCCTGAAGTTTTGTGAGGCAGGATATGTTTAATGATACCTGATAGGGTCCTTGTCACAGAGGCTGGAGGGTCTTTGATGTAGTGTCTCTTGTCATAGAAGATGAAATCACCTGATTTTCCCTTGTATTCAGTCACTCTTCTGTCTCCTAGGAGCTTTCTGTGAGGGAAGAGTGCCAAGTCCATTGTTAAGATTAGTTTTATCTGTTTGCAGACAATGGTACCATCTCAAAGCCTGGGGCCAGCCTTGTTGATAGGAGTTATCCTTCCACTGAGTTTAAAACAAACAAACAAAAAATACAAAACAAAATCAGTAAGAGCAAAGACATATTTTCGTACAACAGTTTTCAACCAAAACACATTTTTTAATAGTGATACCAATGTTTACCAGAGATAATTTTAAAAAACCCAGTGTGCTTATAAAATGAGTTTAGTTTATCAGAAAAATGTAAGAAGTGTGCCTGAAAAAAAGAAACTTAGAAGAGCCATGATTGAAGACTTGATGACCCTTCACAACTGACAAAGAAATTGGCCTGTTTCTAGAAGTATCTAGAAATTTAACATTAGAATTGTGACTGATAATGTTACTGTATGTGCCGAACTTGTAGTCCTGCTAATTTCGAGGAATGAAGTTGCAAACCAAAGGAAGAAGTTAGGGGAGTTATATCCAAAATAAAGAGATGAAGAATAGCTCCTAGATTTCTAGGTGGGGTCCTGAGTGGGTGGCTGCTGAGGCTTTTTTTGTCAGGAGTAATTTATACAGCAAAATCATAGGGTGGGCACAACGTGGGTCAAACTACAATCAAACTATAGGATTGTAAGTATAGCCACCTAGCTACTGTTGATCCAGTTGGGAAGCCAGTCATGTAGCAGCGGTAGATAGTGAGCATCTTTCGTCTTATCTGCCACTTCTAATGTAGGAAGAACAAAGGGATTCCTGGAAGGGTGGGGAGTATGGGTCCAGATGTTCTGGTCACCCACCTATGCGCCTGGTGCCTATCTGGGCTCACTGACCACGTGGTGTTAGCCAGTACAATCTCAAGCTTTTCTTTACCTCCAGAGAGGCTTGCAGGCCTGGCTACTGCATCTCCATCTTGAGGCCTGGATCTTCAGATTTGCCTCCAGCCACGATGACTCCCTTAAGAGCCCAATCCCTTTCTGGTTGCCTGTGGAATTTTTATCTAACTTAACTGTCTATAATAAAAGTATGTAGACCTCAAACTTATGCTTAATAGCTGATGTTTTAGTATTTTGACTTAGTAATAACCTAGACGTCTAATGAATGTTGCCAAATTTAGTAACTTTAAGACTTTAGGTTACTGAAAAAAGATTTTTAAGGCTATTAGGAATTTGTTCATAAATATTCATCCCATCTTTTTTTCTTCTTCCTGGAACAGGGATTGAACCTAGAGCCTTCTAATTGAGCTACATCCTTCTCCCTTTTTAATTACAGTAAATCACCAGTTTAAAATGAGTTCTCTTTAGGGAGAATTGTTTGTAAGTCAAATTTGTTCGTAAGCTGAAAAAGTGAGGCTGGGGATTTGGCTCAGTGGCATAGCACCTGTCTGGCAAGCGCGAGATCGTGAGTTCGATTCCTGGTCCTGGAAAAAATAAAAAGTAAATGGATTAAGCTGAAAAAGTGAGTCTTATACAGTGCAGCTGTGAAAGTTCACAGTTTGAATGTTCGTAAGTCAGGGAACTTACTGTATTTCATTGCTGGGATGAAATGCACAACACCCACAAGTTAAAGGAGGAAAGGTTTATTTCAGCTCACAGTTTGTAGAGGTTTTAGTCCATAGTTGGCTGGTTACAGGACAGGGAGGTGGTATGGCAGAAGGGCATAGCAGAGGAGAAACAGTCCATGGCAGCGCAGGCAGGAGGCAGCAGAAGCAGTAGTCAAGGAAGCCTCCCTCTGCCCTCCATCTTGTTGGGGCCACAGCCTCCTAGGTGGTGCCACCTGCACCTAGAGTGGGCCCTTCCACCATCCACACGTTACTGTATGTACCAAACTTGCAGTCCCGCAAATATCGAGGAATGAAGTTACACACCAAAGAAAGAAGTTAGGGGAGTTAAATTAGAAATAAAGCATCTGGTTTAGCATCTGGACCTACGCTAAACCAATCAGTGGATCAATTTAGTACCACACACCCTCAATCCCAACATCACATACCTCAGATCCAGCCAGCTCCAAAAATCCCCACATATGAGCACATGAGGCATTGGGGGGACATCCAGCAAGCCACAACAATCTCCCTAAATTGCTAAATTGCCCAGGTTGGAGTTGAATTTGGAATCATCCTGCCTCAGCCTCCGGAGTTGTGGGATTACAGGTTTACCCCACCATGCCTGGCAATTTATCCTGTTCTTAGCAACTATCTGGATTGCTCATGGAAACTGTGAAGCAGTAAACAGAGCTAGCTAGGTATCATTTAACCATTGCTTACAGCACATGGATGTTGGGCAGTTTTTATCTGTTATGATTTGAATTAGAAACATCTCTCAAAACTCATATGTTCCAGGTAGCAGTGCTCGGAGGGACCTTTTGGTTTGCTTTTTTTTTTTTTTTCTGGTAGCAGAAATCGAACTCATGACCTTTTGCTTGCCAGGCAGGTGCTGTGCCGCTGAGCTAAATCCCCAGCCCCAGAGGGACCTTTAGGAGGTGACTGGATCATGATGTCACTGGACAGAGTCTGAGGGGTTTCCCCAAAGAGGAGGTGGGGACCTCAACTTAGCCTGCTGAGTGGGTTTTTTCCTTGTTTTTTTGAGACAGGGTCTCCTATGTAATCCAAGCTGGCCTTGAACTCACTATACAGACCATGTTGGCCTCAAAGTTGAGGCGATTTTCCTGCTTCAGCCTCCCAAGTGCTAGGATTACAGGCTTGCGCTACCACACCTTGGTAGAAAGCCATATATTGGAGAATTATCTAGTGGACAAATCCTTATAACTGGACCCATTTTCTATTCAGATGTAGCCCTTCAATGAATCAGGCAAAAGCACTTTCTATGCCCACCCAATCCAAGAAAGACTTCTTTGAACTTTCTAAAGCTTCCCTTCCAGTTCTAATTTATTACAGGCCCCAGTCATTTTAGAAGGTGCTTACTCTAGGTTTAAAAACATATTCCATTGGGTATAATGGGAAGCTTAGCCATAGCTGGTCAAATTTTATATATTTTATTCATTTAGGATTTTTAAGACGGTCTCACCATGTAGTTAAGGCTGGTCTTGAACTCACTATGTAGCCTAGGCTGGCCTCAAACTAGCAGTGATCCTTCTGCCTTAGCCTCCCATATCTGCTTCATTTTATTGCCTAAGATTGCTAGGTTAGGGCACAAGAAAAAAATTTAGGACTTGAAATGTTTCTCATTTTTCTAAATACTTGTAAGGCAAGAAGCCAGAATGACCTAGCTGGAGGACTGGATGTTGCTTTCCCTGCAAATACTTCTTCTTCCCTGAATTTCATTTCTTGTTTTAGCAAAGGCTTCCCTTTTCCTGAAAATTGCAACCTTTTCTGGGAACTGCTGGGATCCATATTTTGGATCAGTTTACTACAATGGGAGACAGCTTCCTCAGCTTTCCCTAGGAAGCTGATTTCCTGCCTGGGTCCAGGTTTACCCCACATGTGTACAGCAGGATGTGGGTGATCATCCTTATGTGTGCTTTCTTGGATGAGCCAAGACAATTCCTTCTTTTTTTTTTTTTAAAATATCTATTACAGTATTTAACCTTCCATAGACTTAGAAAACTTTTGAGGGGAGAGGAAAAATGATAGCCAATTTAGTTTTTACTTAAGAATGCATACCTATGAAAAATTCCCGGGTCAAAGGGTGTTCCAGATGGAACTATACTTTGTGAAAGCATACAGCTTAGATAGATTTATTTATTTATTTATTTATTTACTTATTTAAGATATATTTTTTAAAGGAAAGAAAAAGTACTGCATAACTGCAGTCCCTTCCAAAAAGTAAATCTTAAATTAAGGGGAAGTAAATCTAATAGTGTAAACGAGTCTGGCTCATAAAGGAAACTGAACAACATATCCAAGATCTGTCCGTAAAAGTAATGATGGTACATCTTTAATATTAAACAATTAGGCTATAAAAAATTTCAGTCCAGAATTGATTTTTAAAATCTCATTTGTGCTCCTTGGTGGGGGTGCAATAAAGTTCCAGGGGTTTGTTCACTTTCCAGTATTTCTCACTGACCAGTTCCAAAGAAAAAGAGCCATTTACTACAGTGAGCTGGCCCCTGGCTGTTGCGATATAAATTGCACACTGCTTCTCACTGGCTGTATCAAGATTCATCTGGTTTGATTCTCCTTTGCTTCACAGTTCTTCTACAGCTCACCTCACAGCCAGATACTTCGATAAGTGATCAACAGTAGCATTACCTGAAGTCTTTTTTTTTTTTTTTTCTGGTACCGGGAATCGAACTCACGACCTTGCGCTTGCCAGGCAGGCACTGTGTGGTTGAGCTAAATTCCCAGCCCCTACCTGAAGTCTTTATATATCTTGTCTGTGCACTGTCATCTTCTTCCGTAAGTGTGGGATGAGACCTGAACACTAACTCAATTTCACTAGCACCATCCACTACTGGATTGATTGCTACTGCTGCATTGTTATTATCAAGTTCAAGCCCAGAATCATCAGATGTTTTGGTCCGTTTGTTACTAGGGCCTTCTTCTTGATTGCTATGTGTGGATGCATTACTGCAGTATGAACTATCACCATTACCTTCTGGTCCACTACCATTTTCAATCTGTTGTTTCTTGCCCCGCTGTAACCTGTTCATGGCCTGGATCTTCAGACCTTCTTCAGTGCTGTGACTGAGTGCCTGCTGATTACTGTGCTTGTTGATCCTGGCTAGTACTCTCTCTTGATGAGCTTCATACTCATCATGACTAGGGTAAATGTTGCTGATGAGTGCATCAAAGTTTGGGTCTGGCCTTAGTGATCTTTGGAAACTAGTTTTTTCTGACAGGTAGGACATTCTTTGTTGCTCTTAGAGCTGTGATAATACAACCTGCACAAAAACGGTGCAAACACTCCTGTGTAGTCATAGTGTTCTTCAACATATCCAAACAAATTGGGCACATTAATTTGCTGTGGAGACTTCTGGTGAAACCACAATTTCCAAGCCATCTGTTATTGCATCCTGGTGTTCGTTGTAATTCACATAAGCTCAGTTCCCATGTTTTGCTTGCACAGCCTGAGACACTGCAGCTCCACCCCAGCCCGGGGCTCCATTGGGATCAGCCCCCTGACCCCCACATGCCACTACTGCCATCAATTCCTTCTGAGTCATCCATAAATGAAGTACTTCCACGTGAGGCCACTGCATGTTCTGGGAAGATCCCCTTGGCACTTCCACTCTGCTGGGCTAGAGAAAGTGGCTGGCTCTTTTCTTTGGAATGTTTATAAAAGGTGGCCATAGAATTTCTAGCCTAAAAGGCCAAGGTTGCAATGATCAGCAGAAAGAGACAAAAACCTGAAAAGGCAAATTTAGATAATGAAAGAATAGCTAAAGGAAAAGACTGAATGCTAACAAACAAATGTTCTGGCAAAGCTTCTGAAACAATAAAGGATATTATAATTAACCAGCTCAGAATAAGCCAAGGCCTGTCATTCAAGCAAAGGAGGTCCTGCTGAGAAGGACTCACCCATATCCACCAAGGAGGTGATCAGGCAGTGGGCACCAAGGGCCCGTGCTTGTGCCTGGCGCTGATCCAGGCAGCTCCTATGGTGAAAGCGATTGTCTCTGGGGCCCATATTGGGCTAGAAAATGGCTGATGAAAAATAACAACTCTGAGCTGGGAATGGTGGTAAACACCTGTAATCCCAGCACTTGCAAAGTTGAGGCAGGAGGATTCCCATAAGTTCAAGGCCAACTTGGGCTACATGGTGAGCTCAAATCTAGCCTGAATTACATAGTGGGACTCTGTCTCAAAAAAAGGAAAAAGAAAACCTCTGCTGTAAAGGAAATAAAAAAAAATTCTGGTCTAAATAAGAGTGACCATGGCTTGGGATCATGGAATTGAGTTACACTGAATGACATTTTCCACCATAGAAGAGGTTACATGGATTCTTATAGTCACAGAACAAAAGAAAGTCACAAATCAATACATTTAGCATTGTATTACATGTAGGCGGGCTACACAAAGATGTGGAAATCTCTTCTGCAGGCTTCTGGTATTAGGTTTATAACATTCTTAGCTTTCAGACTGGTGGAGGCTAGAGATCTGCAAAGCTTAATGATACATTCTGAGTCTATCAGTTATCAGAATGTTAGGTCATGTGGAAGACCATCTGGATGGCTCTCCTTGAAAGAAGGGCACTTGGCCCTATTTCTGTGTATTGATACCTGCAGATCTGGCTACCCCTCAATTGGCTTTAAGCAATGCAAATGGGTCTAGCCCAGGTGCTGATGTGTAGTCTTTAAAGCAATGCGACAGCCTACAGCTCCCAAGTAGTGTGTGTGAGCTAAATCGACAGAGCCATATCCTGGGCTGAGAATGAGCCTTGAGAAAAGAGGCTATGACTTCTCAGGGCTTGAAAATTACACATCAAAACTGATGTACTGACTCCAAAACACTAGATACTGCCCCAATCTGTGATATGCAGATTTCTCTTTCTGAGTCTCTCTCTCTCTCTGCATATTACAGAGGTGATTTCAGGCCTCCTACCTATCCCAGCTCACGGAGCTCATGTACTTCCCGCCCCTTTCAAGGTCACTCATCCCCAAGCCGCTCCCTTCTTCATGAATTAATAAAACCCAGGTTCAGCGCTGGGTTGAGGCCTTTGTTCCTGTTAGCCATTATTCTGATTGGACTTAGGACCCCCTTGTCTCCCCACAACTACAAAAATGCCTCAGTATCTTTATTTTCTCCATGTGTTGCACTGGCAATAGTAGGCTGAAATTAATTTTCTAGAATTCCAGTAACTTTCCCCTGGAATTACAAATGTAGACTTTTCTGGACTGAGACAAGGTCCAGAAGAGCCAGATACAAAAGTTAAGGTAAACAGCTATTGAAAGACCTAAAGCAGCACAGGATAATTTTGATTCTCTAACATTCCATCTTGTCACAGGTGCAATGTCCAGGTGAGCCAAGGTTGAGCAGTCTGTGAAATCTTTAATACAGAGGGAGCTTATGCATATACATTCCGCTTTCCCCACCATCATGGACTGTTTAGAGAGGATCTTGTCTATGGGAGCTCCGGAAAAGGTACTATGGTCTGTTCCAGTTATTCGTTCTAAGAGTGCAACAGATCTTCCTATTAGGAAAGTGTTTAGTTCTGGAATAGAGAGTGCTGAATCCCCAGTTCTTCTGTCTTTGACCATTACTCATCGCTTCTCTCATTTCTCTTTACCCTCTTTATGAAGATGACCAAATTAACAACTTTGGCAATTAACCAGTCATCAGTGCCCGTGACTTTATCTTTGACTGATGTTTTAGATTAAAAATGAGTAGGATACATTTTTGTGTTTCTCTTACTCATCCTTCAGTTTTTCTCTATCTGTTCCCTGAGTTTTAGTTTATAGACAAAAGCGTTTCCTGGGGGTCGATCATTCCTTCCAGTCTGACTCAGGTGGGAAACTTTTCCTCTTCTTCCCGTCCCAGTGGTGCGTCTCTCAGGTGTTTCCTTGCTCTCTGCGTTCAGGGCTGGGGGAGCCTCTGCCTACGTCAGCTGCTTGCACAGAGAGGGCGAAGCCTGGGCTCATTCTTTGGCCTCCCTGAGTGCAGAGCTTTTGCTTCCGCTCTCCATGTGTAGAAGAAAGAGAAGGCTACATGGTTTTCTGACTGTTTGTGTCCAGGAAGGGCCCAGTGATCATTAAAGCCCTCCAGCTTCTCTTATCCAACCAGAAGGCGGTATTCATTTCCACTTGAATAGAGTCATGAAACTCTTTTTTATACTGGAGCTGGCTATTTTGCAGAAAACAAAGAAGTTATACATTAGCATGGGGTAACTGGCTTTTCTCACTAGCTGTCTAACAATGACTAGAGACAATGGTTTAATTATAAGTTACCAGTGTAGAGACGCACAGCTCACACAATCTGAACAAAATTCCACCACTCCTTTAGGAGCTTTACACTGGTCTGTGGATCTAATGAAGAGCCTACTTTGTCCTTTTCACTTTCTCACGGCTCCCCAAACACTTCCGCTTATTTCAGCGGTGGTCTTTGCCAAGCTGTTCCCACAGCCTGGGGTGCCTTCGCTCCTTTCTTTTGCTTATCTATTATTTATTTCTCATTCAAGCCTCAGTTCAGGCACTCTTGCCTTTATGAAGGTTTTGTTTTTGCAACTCCAGCCCCTTCTGAGCTCTGCTTTTTATGAACACTCATTGCTAGCACCAGCTGATTTAACTCAGATTGCACTTTAGTTTGTATGTGTCCATGTGTCATTTGTGGAAATGAGCTCTTTGAGTAACCTAATCATTTTTTTTGTGTGTGTTTCAGCACTTAATACAGGTCCTGGCAACATGAAATTCTGCTGAACTTACGATTGAATGAATGTTAGACATATGGCTGATACTCTATAAATAATTGTTGATTTTTTTTTTTTTCCAGTACTGGGAATCGAACTCACAACCTTGCGCTTGCCAGGCAGGTGCTGTGCTGCTGAGCTAAATCCCCAACCCCTAATAATTGTTGATTGATTGATTGATTGATTGATTGTGAGACTATTATGGGAGATGATAGGTAACCATGGATAACGGGGCAGATTTCCATGGATAATGGAGCCTCTCCGTACTCCCTGAGCTCCTGCCATCAGCCTCTTGAGGACTGTCCGTCTGGTGGGGGAAAAAACTTTCCAGATGGAGGAACTAGCAGGGCTTTACCGTGAGAGTTCCTCTCCAAGTTATTCAGATGATGGAAGGAGAAGTGCAGTTATAGGTCTCTGGGAAACAAGCTAAAAATGATGAGTATACTTATTTATTAAGACTCTGTGATGTGTTTTGAGAGAAAACAACTCTCAAGGATAAAGTAGGTTACACCATGTAAGTATAGACAAAGGGGGACCCTATTGTCCTCTCTGTAGGTAGCAGGAGGACAACAAAATAACAGTAGCTATATTAGCTTTTCCATTGCTAAGATGCAATACCCAATGCCCACAATTTGTAAGAGAAGAAGTTTAGTTTGGCTCACAGTTTTGGAGATTCAGCCCATCATCAGCAGAAACATCATGGTGGCAGGGGGTAGTGGAGCAAAGATGCTTAATTCATGGTGGCTATAGAACAGAGCAGAGGAATAGTGCCAGAGAGGAACCATATATAGTGTCCAAGGTCATACTTCCATGACCCACCCAGACACACCAAGGAGTATGTTTCCCAATCTGCTAGGTTTTTCTTTTCTTTTTTTAAAAACTTTATTCATAAACAGGCAAACAAAATTCATGAATTGTCATCTTTCTTTTCAGAGGACACTAGACTAGAATTATTTTGTGAAAAGCGCATTCTAGGACTCAATCTTGATTACTGATATTTAAATTGTAGTAATTTTTTTTGGTTTTGGTTTTTGGTTTTTGGTTTTTTTCCGGTACCAGGAATTGAACTCATGACCTTGTGCTTGCCAGGCAGGCGCTATGCTGCTGAGCTAAATCCCCAGCCCTGTACTAATTTTTGTACTATCTACATCTACATTAAAGCAGTACTAATTTTATAACTTTAACAATCTAATGTTGTCTTCTTTGATTACCATTTAGCATGATTTCTTATTGAATATTTAAAGTGTGTAACTTTTGTGCTCTTTAATAGGAAAAAAGGTATGCTACCAAAGCAAACCTATGCTGTTTCAAAATGTTTTTCTATTAAGTTTATAAAGTAACATAATTTAGTATTTACCAAAAAACCCAATTACTTTTCTTAGTGAGCTCACCAACTTAAATTTCTGCATGATTAAGGAAAAATACTTATTTACAGTAGCATATAAAATGTGTAAGTTTCCTTCTACCATTTCAGATTGAATCTTATTACAGTAAGTCTCTGACTTATGGACATCTGAGCTCATTTAATTAGTGGTTGCCAGCTACAGAGCAAGGAAATAGGCTCAGAAAAGTGAAAAGAATACCACCGTTATATCTGTGGGACAGCTAAGACTAGAAAACAAGTTTCTAAACTCCAATCCAATGATTTTTTTCTTATTTTTTGAGCTGACTAAATCTGTGAGCATTGGTTTTTGAGATGTCTTTCATGAATTAAATACAGTAAGTCCCTGACTTAAGAACCAGTTCCATTCCCAGAGAACATTCGTAAATCGGATCCGTTTGTGAGTCCAACAAAGTGAGATTTGTACACCTTTGCCTCAAATATACAGTGTAACATGTAAAAAAACCTAACATACACACAAACACTGTAAGTTATTTTTACTTTTACAGTTACCTTAAAATGGTAAGGTAGACTCCTGAGCTAAACTAGGAATGTTCCTAATGGGAGGTTGGATCACCTCTGCTAGGTTTTTATTAATCCAATTAAATTGACATATTAGGATTAATAGTCAAAATAACGAACCAAGTGAACAAATGTGATTGTAGCTTGTTGTCCACCACACAGTAACCGTCTGCTGAGGGTCAGCTTTATGTGAGACCTAAAACAAGTCCCTGTTGTTAGAAAGCATACGGTCAGGTGGGGATAGGGAAAGATTAGTTTTAAATTTTAAGGTCTATACGTGAAAAAAATAGACATTGAAAAAGAAAATTACAGGGTAAGAAGATCTATATAGAGTGGCCAGGGACGTCTTCCCTGAAGAATGATATTTAAACTGGAATTTAAAGAGTGAGCAGGACTCATTATAGGCCCAGCTGGGGAAAAAGCACTCTAGTGCAAAGAGCATGTCAGAGGCTGTCACTGAGGGGAAAGCATAGAGCATCTCAGAACCAGGAAGGAGGTTGGTGTGGTCGGAGGACGGTGGGTAAAGGGTGAAGGATGGGAGATGCTGCTGGACAAGAAGGCCTGGACCAGATAGGTTAGGCACTGTGGAATTAACTAGAAAATCTCTCTTAGAAAGTTGAATGACCTCAGAATCACCAAAGAATATTTATGGTTAATGCAAGGCATTTGAATTTTATTTAAAGATCAAAGGGAACTATTAATGGGTTTTAGACAGGAAAGTGATTAGATTGGGTATGTTTATAAAACTCACTCTGGCTTCTGTGTGGAGGGTGGTTTGGAGGTGAGCAAGATAGGGCTATGGAGGCAGGTGAGGAGACCATCAAAACCATCTGTATTAGTCAGCTTCCTCACCACTGGGATAAAACAACTGATACCTGCAGCTAATAGGAGGGGAGGTTTATTTTGGCTTACGGTTTTCAGAGGATTCAGTCTATGATAGACTGGTTCCAAGGCAGAAATGGTGTGGTGGAGGGGCCTCGCCAAGGAACACTGCTTATCCCACGGCAGCCAGGAAATGCGGAGAGAAAGAAGGAGCTGGAACAGCAGTACACCCTTCCAGGTCATGCCCCCAGCAATCCACTTCCAACCAGGCCCCACTCTCAGCACAGCTCACTACTGAACTCATCAATAGATAGATCCACTGATGCGTGTAATGCCCCATGACCCAATCACTTTCCAAACACATGAGACTTTTGCAGGGTTTATTTTATATCTAAACCATAATTTCATCCATAAGAGACACTGGAGAGCTGAACTAGATGATGGGAGTGGTGGAAGTGGGGAAAAGAGATTGATCGATCTGTTTATCTATCTATCTATCTATCTATCTATCTATCTATCCTGAATCTATCATCTATCATCTTCATCATCATCACCATCATCATCTATCTAAATCTATCTATCTGTTAGGGCTCACTAGAGGAACAGATTTTTTTTTTTCACTTAAGGAACAAATTTATTTTATTTT
>NW_004955409.1:37565494-37603426 GCF_000276665.1 Chinchilla lanigera
TTATTTTCTGAGACAGGGTCTCACTGTGTAGTTCAGGGTAGCCTTGAACTCACTATGTAGCCCAGGCTGGCCTTGAACTCACACCTTGAACTCATCCTCCTGCCTCAGCCTCCTAAGTGCTAGGATTACAGGCATGCATCATCATGCTTGGCCTTTGAGATACATTTTCAAGGGAATATTGATAGAGGTTAAATTTATATTTTTTTAGTGACAGAAGGACTTTAAAAAAGGGAAAGTTGCTCTGAGTCACTAAAGGCAGGCTTTTGTGTGACATTTTCTCTCAGAAAGGGTCTCACGGTACCTTTGCATCTGTTTGAGACTCTCCCTTAAAAAATTGAATGATCTTGGACTCCTAAAGGGTGATTCTTTCAGAAGGTTCTCTATTCTCTTTGTTTTCTATTAGAGTGGTTTTTACTCTTTTATTCAAAGTGTTTTCCCCCATCTTCTCCATCTTTTTTTTTTATATTTCTCCAGCAAGATGATAATCTCATTAATTCCCATCTTTCTTCTTTCCTTATACATTTTAACATATAAATGTCCCCCTCCCCCCCGCCGCCGCAGGTACTGCTTTAGTTATGTCTGACAAGGTTTTTCTTGTATTTTTGTTATTGTTCAATTTAATGTTTGCTAGCTTTCAACTCAGTACTTTTAGACCTATGAAGTAGTTAGAGGTGTTTCTAAACATATGGCTCTTTTTAGTTACCTCTTTTGCTCCTTTTTTTTGGTGACAATAGTGCCTTCACTCTCCACTCTAACCTTTTATTTTTTTCAGGTTTTTTCTTTTCTTTTTTTTTTTTAAATTTTGAGACAGAATCTTGCTAAGTTGCTTAGCCAGTGCTTGGGCTTGTGATCTTCCTGTTTGAGATTCCCAAGTGTACTGGAATTACAAGGAAGTGCCAACATGCCTGGGTTAGGGCTTAGTTATTTCTTATTGTTGACTGCTTTCTTAATTTTATGGTGGTCAGAGAATAGAGTCAGTATAATGAAAACTTGATTTGTTAAAAAATGTCGTGCTTTATGGCCTTCTACATGATCAATTTTTGTCAATGTTTCAGATACTTTTTTTTTTCTTTCCAGTACCAGGAATTGAACTCATGACCTTGTGCTTGCCAGGCAGGCGCTGTGCTGCTGAGCTAAATCCCCAGCCCCCTTTTTTGTCTTTTTGAGACAGGGTCTTGCTATGCAGTTCAGGCTTGCCTTGAGCTCACTTTGTAGCCCAGGCTGGCCTCAAACTAGCAATGATCCTCCTGCCTCAGCCTCCTGAGTGCTGGGATTACAGGCATGCACCATCACGCCCAGCTCAGATATATTTTAAAAAATGTGTATTCTCCAGTTATTGGATATGATAATGTTCATACGTCTATTAGATCAAGCTTGGTAGTTATCTTGTTTTTTAAAAAAATCTATATAGATATCAATACCTAAAATAATATGTCAGATATTCTACCATGATTATGGTTTTTGTCAACTTCCCTTTGGCGCTCAGTAATTTATTTTTTGAGATGAAGTTTCTCAGTATTGCCCAGGCTTGCCTTGAACTTGTGGCCCCAAGATTCCTTGTCAGCCTTCTGAGTAGCTAGGACTACAAGTGGGTATGACTGCACTTGGCTATAAATTCTGGCTTTATATGTTTTGCAGTTATGTTATTCAGTGAACTTTTCTAAATTGATTATCTTAAGTCTTATTTCAGTAATAATGGAAAGCTAAACACATCCTACAAATAGTTTGTAGCTTAGTTTAGTGTTAAAATTTATTTAAAAATTCTCATTTTAATCATTTTACTTTTTTTTTTTTTTTTGGTACTGGGAATTGAACTCAGGACCTTGTGTTTGCCAGGCAGGTGCTTATGCTGCTGAACTATATCCCCAGCCCTTTACATTTATTTTGAGTACTAGTATATTCTAACTTATTTCATCCTTGATATTTTACACTATATTTTTGTTTTTCTATTTCTTTTATTCTCATCTCCTCTTTGCCTTCTTTTAGAGGATTGTTTCCCCTCTTCTTCTTCACTGATATTCCTTTTCCTACTAACATTATGACCTCTCCTTTTTATTTTAGAGGTCTCCTTGCAAGTATTAATGTCTACAATTGAAAAAGTCTTAATTTTATTAACATCTTTACTCTTTGACTGTATAATGTATAAACCTTACAATACTTTAACTCTAAACACTCCCTCCAAGCAGCTATACTCTCTCTCTTCAGTAGGAGGGGTAGAATCTAGGGCCTTGTGCATACTAAGAAGACACTCTACTATTGAGCTACATCCTCAGCCCCTCTTTTACATTTTTAAAAAAACATAATTTAAAATGAGGTCTTGTTAAATTGCCTGGGCTAGTCTTGAATTTGTGATCCTCTTACCTTAGTCTCCAGTGTAGTTGGAATTATGGGAGTACACTACCATGTCCAGTTTATCTTTTAAAATTTTTAAATTAAGCTTATTGGTACACTTTAGTTATACATAATGATTACATTCATTGTAGAGAATTTGTACCTGTACATGATATAACTTGATTCTTTTTTCCCTCCGGTTCCCCTACCCTCCCTTCAACCTCTCTTCCCCTCCCTGTTTACAAAAGCTTTGTTTCCATTTTCTACTTCTATTTTTTTACCTGTATCTGTCCATGATATAACTTGTTTTCTTCCCATTCCCCTCCTTCCCCTCAACCTTTCCTTCCCTACCTTTCTATGAAAGGTTATTTCCATGTTTTCTTTCTTTTCTCATTTTTAAACTTTTCCCTTCTTTCCTTTCTTCCTCCTTCTCTCTTGTTCCCCTCCCAATTTGAACATTTTCTTCCTATTTCACAATATATACTATACATTTCGGTCCTTATTTACACTTTTGTTTTCTCATACCAGAGAAACAATGCTATATTTACACCTTTGTGTCAAATTTATTTCATTTAAGAGTGTGGACTCAAGGTGTATCCATTTTCCTAGAAATGTCTGAAGCATATCCTTCTTTATGACAGAGTAGTACTCCATTGTATTGTGGGAAGTGGCTGAAGCTAGAGATCAATCACACATGAAGGGCTAAAGCAAGGCCAGCCCCAAGAACATGGAGTGCCTGAGGTGAGCCACATAAACAAGCTGTTCCAGCTCTGAGAATGTGAAGTGATGGAGGCAATCCAAGCAAACAAGTTGCTAGGCAGAAGGGTTTCAACTGACAATAACCTTCTGAGCATGTAAATAAATGCACTGCAGTTGTTGGGCAGTTCTTTGTCTCTCACCAGGAGAGGAGGCTCCACCCAACCTCAGCTTTTGGCATTTTGACTCTTGTTTTTCTTCATCCTCCACCATCTCCCCTTCAGAATTTCAAAAGCTGTGCCAGATATGGCAATTGGTGCCTGAAAGAGGGACTCAGAGCATGGGGAAACTCATATAGCAGGACACGTCTGAGAGTGTGCACTCCTAACAAAACAGGCTCACAAGAGCAAAACAGCAAAACAGGCTCATGAGAAGCATAGGGGAGAGAGGTGTATTGATGTTATCAACATTCATTTCATCAGGTATAAAACGTAGGGCAAACGGATTCTCAAGAACAATAGACGTATATACACATGCTTGTATTATTGAGTTCTGTGTTTACCTTGTTGTTGTGAACATGGATCAGAGACTGTCTTGATGACTGTATGCCTATTGAGATGACCACATCTCATTTGGCTTGAAGCACTATTTCAAAACTAAGTCCCCAGCAGAAAAAGGATAATGGAACAATAGCCCCCTGATAGAGCTTAAACCCTCTAGCTTTGCTCAATCAAAGGAAGGAGCTTTGGGGGGCCTTCCCCACTAGATCAGTGTTTCGCTGCAACTTCCATTTCACAGCTGCCCAAAGTTGCCATGCACTGGCATGGCTTTTGGTGATCCTGGGGAAAAACAGTGAGGAGATTTAGAAAATAAAGACAAGAGATGAGAGCTGAGGTTAGGAGGAGGCCTCTTTCCAGATAAGAAAAGAGAACTGGACAATCACTGTAGGGGCATTTATTTATACTTTTGTAAAGTTAGTATCATGAGACACAAGGTTGCCTAGCAACTAATGACTGAAGTTACCCAGGCAGAATTTTTTTCTCAGTACTGAAGTATTTTCAGCTTCACTCTACAAGTAGATATTTCCATTTTCTCAGTTCAGAAAAATTTTGCTACATCACAGGCTGAGACTTCCACATTTTGTAGAATGGAGTCATCCCTTCTTTTTCCCTTTCAGGTCGGGCTGAAGGAGGCTAGGGAGGTGGGAGAATCCCTGCAAGGTTTTCAGCATGTCTGCCCTGTTGCTGAACTCCAAGACCTGGTTGTCTGGAATGAGTTGTGTATCTTTATGGAGCTGTACCCTTTAAGGACAGGTGACTGCTGCCTATAGCCCCACAGCCCATTTTGCCTTGGGTTTTGTGAGCTTGCAGAATGGTAGGTAATGACCTCAGATGATTGGAAAGGAATGACTGGGGCATGTTTAAGTCTGAGGGATTGTTTGTTGGGGAAGAGAAATTTTTTTGGGTTGTGCATGGATCAGGCCACTCACAATGCTTCTTATAACATGCCCATTGCAGGAGGCATGATGGTCAAAAAGGATGCCTTTGCTGACACAGATAATTAGCTTGCTTTGGAATTGCAATTTATGAAAGAGTTGGAATGGCTGCTGCAAGGGCTTGGAGGGAGCTTCCTTCAGGAAGTAAGACATCCCTTGATCTGACCTCCATTTACAAGGGTCCCGATAAATCTTTTCAGGATTTGGTGGCGTGCTATTTGCAGGCTAGTGGGAGGATTATTAATGAAACAGAGGCTGGCAAATTAATCATTCAACAGTTGACCTTTGAAAATGCAAATAAATGGTGTAAAGAGGCTACTGTTTGCTGGCTGTGGGCACTTAAGACTGACAATGGCCCAGCTTATATGAGTGCTGCATTCCAAATGTTTTATAAAACTTTTCACATTTCCCTCACTACAAGAATTCCTTATAACCCTCAAGATCAAGGAATTGTTGAATATACTCACTGTATGCTCAAAATTCAATTACAAAAACAAAGAGGGGAATCCTTTCCTACAAAATTCACACTTCAGAATAGTCTTCCCTTGGCAATATATATTATTAACTTTCTAAAACTAGGGATGGGGCTACAGCAGCAGAAAAACAATTCAATCAGATAAAGGAAAAGAAGCTAGGAAAGGTCCTTTGGAAAGCTCTTCGTACTGGACAATGAAAGAGACCCAGTTCAGTATTCATAAGAGGCTGAGGATATGCTTGTATCTTTCCAGAGAACTTTGAATGGCCTATCAGGGTGCCAGAGGATGCTTTCCACCTGTATCATGGACCCAGGCATGGAGAAGGAGCTGATTCTACCTTTCAAGACGCTGATGCTCAGGGGCTGGGGATTTAGCTCAGCGGCATAGCGCCTGCCCAGCAAGCACAAGGTCATGAGTTCGATTCCTGGTACCGGAAAGAACAAAACAAAACAAAACAAAAGAAGCTGATGCTCAGTCCTGTAGCAATGATGCCTCAGTGACCACACCACAGCTGATAGACAAGGATGGGCTAGACCCGACCTGGGGCTGGTAAAAGAGATTGGCCCAGGATGCCCAGGAGATGGTAACCAAAAATATATTTGAGTGCACTCTTGATATTGTAAGCAGATTATCTGTGTTGGTTTGTTTGTCTGTTTGTTCTAGCTGTGAACAGCTTTTTAAAATTTCAGCTCAACAATTTTTTTCTCTTTTCTCTTTTACATTTTTGGATCATTTGTTCATCATTTAATTTGGTTTATAGTTCTAAAAAGCATGCTTCTACCAAAGTTGCCAGCTGGTCAAAATGATGTTAAAATTGATTTTATAAATGTAACACATATTGTTGTTTATTGTTGTATTATGATTTGAGAGTTTCTTGTTCTTCAGAAATAATATATTAAGGGATATGATCTGATTTTCATAAGTCATCAAAAATTTTTGTTTAGATAATTAAATGAAAAATCTCTTAGGCTGGGGAGAAACCGTAGAATTTAGCATTGCATACATCAGGACCTGGGCTTTTCTTTGTTGGTAAGTTTTTAATTACACTTTCAATCTCATTAACTGATATTGTCTTATTGAGAATTTTTATATCTTTTTAGTCACCTTTGTTCTTCTGTGTTTTCCATCCTATGAGACTAAAGATTTTCAAAGTTGGTATGGATGATCTTCTGAATTTCCACAGGATCTGTAGTGACTTCACCCTTATCATTCCTCAGTGCATGGATTTGAGTCTTTTCTTTCCTTTTTTTGATAAGGTTGGCTAAAGGTTTATCAATTTTATTTATTCTTTCAAAGAACCAACTCATTGATTCACTAATTTTTTGTATTGTTTTCTTGGTTTCCATCATGTTAATTTCTGCTCTGATTTTTATAATTTCCTCCCTTCTGTGGGTTTTGAGTTTGTCTTGCTCTTCTTTTTCTAGAAGCTTGAAGTGTAACATTAGATTGTTCATTTGTGCTCATTCTGTTTTCCTGATGTGAGAGTTCACGGCTATAAATTTCCCTCTTAGGACAGCTTTTATTGCATCCCATAGATTCTGGTATGTTGTGTCTGCATTCTCATTTAGTTGTAGATATTGCTTAATTTCTTCCTTTGTTTCATCTGTGACCCACTGGTTGTTTAGAAGGGTATTATTTAATTTCCATGTGTTTATGGTGTTTTTGTATTTTTTGCCATTAATTTCTAATTTTGTTGTACTACGGTCTGATATTATGCATGGGATAATTTCAATTCCTTTGCATTTACTTAAGCATGTTCTGTGAGCTAGTATATATCTATTTTAGAGAACATTCCATGTGCAGCCGAGAAGAATGTGTGTTCTGATTATGCAGGGTGGAACAGTCTGAAAACATCTACTAAGTCCATTTGTTCACAGGTTTGGTTCAGTTCTGTTATTTCTTTGCTGATTTTTTGTCTAGTTAATTTATCTCTTTGTGACAAAGGGGTATTGAGGTCTCCTGTTACAATTGTGTTATTGCTTATTTGATTTTTCATGTCTATTAATAATAGTCTTATAGGTTGGGCTCCTGTATTTGGTGCATATATATTTATGGTTGTTATCTCTTCCTCTTGAGGTTTTCCCCTACCAAGTATATAGTGACCTTTTTTATCCATTTTGATCATTCTTTGTTTGAAGTTGACATTATTTGCCAAAAGAATAGCTATTTCTGCTTTTTTCTGTGTTCCTGTTGCATGGAAGATTGTTTTCCATCCTTTAATTTTCAATCTATGAATTTCTTTCTGCATTAAATGTGTTTCTTGTCTACAGAATATTGTTGAATTTTGTTTCTTGATCCACTCTGCCGGTTTGTTTCTTTTGATTGGTGAATTGAGGTCATTTACATTGGTGGTTATAACTGATATGTATAGGTTTATCTTGGTCATGGTATTTTCCCACTGTTTGTTCCCTGCTTTTCCCCTCTGTTTAATTGCTTGCTCTTCCTGGTGGTTTTTCTGTGTTGTTGTTCTTAGAATTGTGGTCATTTTTATCTCTGTCAAGACTATCTCTTAGTATTCTTTGTAGCATTGGTTTGGTGTTCATAAATCTCTTCAGTTGTTCTTTGTCATGGAAGTATTTTTTGTCTCCATGAATTTTGAAAAATAGTTTTGCAGGGTACATCAATCTGGACTGGAAGTTGTTGTCTTTTAGGACTTGAAATACTTTGCTCCAAGCTTTTCTTGACTTGAGGGTTTGTGTTGAGAAGTCTGCCATGATTCTGATGGGCTTTCCTTTATAGGTAATCTGTTTTTTTCTCTAACAGCTTTTAATATTCTGCTCTTTTGCTGAATTTCTGGAACCTTGATTATTATATATCTTGTTGTAGTTTTATTTTGGTCATGAATGTTTGGAATTTAGTCATGAATGTTTATTTGTATGTCAAATTCTTTATCCACACTTGGGAAATTTTCTGCCATTATTTCTGTGAAGAGTTTTTTTTTTAATGTCATTTGTGCTGTCTCCATCTTTCTCACTTACCCTCCAGCAATCTTATGTTATTCTTCTTTGCTTCACCTTGTAGCTGTTGGATTGATTTTTCATGGTCTTTTGCTAATTTTAAGATATATTTCTTTTTGTTATCATTGTCTGTAATTCTGTCTTCAAGATCTGAAATCCTATCTTCTTCCTTCAACTTGTTGCATTTACTTTCAATGGAGATTTTAATCTCTTGGGTTTCTATTTAGATCTGTTTCATGGGTTCCATGTCTTTCCTATGCTGGACATTATTTGTTTCCACCATTTTTCTAAGCTCATCTATTCTTTTATCTGTCTCTTCTCTAATATCTTTGATTTTAAGCATCATTTCTTTCTGTACCTGAGAGAGCATTTTCTCCATAGCCTTTCCCTCTTTTTTCACTTCTGGTGCTATCATTTTAGAAAGTTCCAGTGTTTGATTTCCAATTTCATCTATCTCCTTGAGTTCTGGGCTTGTCCTGGGTGGGCTGGGGGCCTGAGGCTGCATTTTGCTTCTGTGTCTTGTCATTTTCTATTTTCTCTTTCTTATTTTGTTTTCTATGTTGATACTTGCCAGTTTCTTATGATATATAGCTTTATCACTAGTATTGAGGTTTCCCTAGAGGATGTCTGTTCTTCAGGGACATCTTCTTGATGTTGGTGGTTTCTTATAGCTATCCGAAAGCCGTAGCTTCCCAATTTGTAAAGGATGCAAGATTATTATTTGGCTTAGCTCCTAATCCTTTGGTACAGGGCTGTGGTGGTGATTATGACCTCATACAATTACAGGGTTATCATGCAGGGGAAAAAAACTATTTATAACATGTAAGACATCCTGGGTAAAGTGTGAAGTTAGTGGTAACAATAGTTTCAAGTACAGCTTAATTACTGATAAACTATAATATCCATTAACCTGTTACCTCTGACCACAAGAGTAAACTCTAAATTTATGTAACAAAATCAAACATATACTGTGCACTTGTATGCAGTGATTTTCTCCTTAGTCCGGTGATTTTACCCTTATGTCAGGAACAGCGGGGTTAAAATGGTTAGGGGATAAGATAGAGTGATGAGTGAGGTCAAATATAGTAAGAGTCAGGACTGGAAATTAAAGAATGATCACCTAAGTTTTGGGAAACTGGAGGACACAGGAGGGAAAAAATAAAATATAGTATGAAGGAGAAGTCAGAAAGGGCAGAGACAATGTTTACTCACTTAAAATTTTAAATTCAAGAAGTAGCTGAGGAAAGACAGAAAGTGAGTATATAGAAGAGCATCAAAAATGGTAAGAAACCTAAACGTTGAAAAAAAGAAGTAAAAAAGAGAAAGAATGAAAATGAACAGAAGAAAAGAAAGAAAAAGGAGATGAGCAAAAGAGGAAAGAAAAATACAAAAAAGAAAATAAAAAAATAACTACCAAACACAGAAGAAAACAAGATGACATCCAATCAGACAGGAAAGGGATATCCAATCAGGCAAACAAGGGAGAATGAAAGTAGTAAAATACCTCTGGTGCTTACAGTTCTGTGATAGTGTCCATAGTTAATCCCAGAAATGTGTTGGGTATGAATCTGATCTTGGCCTCTGGATGCGGGGCTTCAGACTGGACTTATGCTGGTGGAACTCTCCAGAGTCCAACTGCTGGCTTCTCACGGCTGCTTCAGATGTTTCCTTGCTGCTGGTCTTGCCAATTACTCTGCCCTCCAAAGGCGTGTCTGTGCCCGCGCACCTGGGACATAGCTGTTGTTCTGCGCCTCAGATCTTGGGGTTCCTGTCAGTGTACTTGACAAAGGCATGTGTCCTTACACTCTTCTCAGAGACCCCTACCATCCCTGAGACAATGGAGGAAGCACAGAGTATGGACTGTCACTCCGCTTGCAGGCCCCACTGTCCCAGAGAGAATTTCAGTTTTATTTCTGATACTGGTTTACTTAGAATTTTTATATCTTCTTAATTCAGCTTTGGTGATTCATATATATCTACATACCTGTCCGTTTCTTCTGTGTTTTCCATCTTATTAGAATAAAGTTTCTCCAAGTAGGTACGTATTACTGATCTTCTGGATTTCTGTAGGATTTCACCCTTTTCATTCCTAATTGTATGGATTTGAGTCTTTCCTTTGTTAGATAAAGCTGGCTAAAAGTTTGTCAATTTCATTTACTCTCAAAGAACTGACTCTTTAATTCATTGATTTTTAATTTTTTTAATCTCAATTGCATTAATTTCTGTTCTGGTTTTATAATTTCCTCCCTCAAGCTTTGGCTTGACTTGCTCCTTTTCTAGAAGCATGAGGTTTAACCTTAGATTATTTATTTGAGTTCACTCTGTTTTTCTGATGTGGGAATTCACCACTATAAATTTTCTTCACTGGACTGCTTTCATTGCAACCCATAATTTCCAGTTATGTTGTGTTGGTTACTGTTTAATTGTAGAAACTGTCTAATTTCTTCTGCAGCCCATTGGTTTTTCACGAGGGTGTTATTTAATTTCCATGTGTTTATAAAGTTCTTGTGACTTCTTTTGCCATTGATTTCCAATTTCATTGCATTATGATCTGATAATATGTTTGGGATAATTTCAGTTCCTTTGCATTTACTTAAGTATGCTCTATGGAATAGTATGTGGTCTATTTTGAATAGAAATGGTGTTAGTGGACATCCTTGTCTTATTCTTGATTTTAGCAGGAATGCCTTTAGATTTCCCCCATTTACTGTGATACTGAATGCTGGTTTGTTATAAATAGCTTTTATCAAATTCAGGTATGGTCATTCTACACCCGTTTTCTTCAGAGTTTTATCATGAAGGGATGTAGTATTTTGTTGAAAGCCTTTTATGCACCTATTGATATGATCATGTTTACCATATTTCTTTAACTCACTTTTATGTTTTTCCATCTTTTTGCCTCTTTGAACTATCTTGTAAGTTCTTTCTTTAGATCAGCCTTTGAGTTCATTTAGTCTCTTTTTGCTGTGTACAAGTTATATTTTAATCTGAACTTGTGTTTTAAGAAACTTTACTGAAAATACATAAGTAAAAAAGCTTTGCTGAGGTATTAGTGACATATAATAAAACATACTTATTTAAAATGTACAATTTGATAAATTTGACATATTTATATAGTCATAAAACTGTTACAAAAATTAAATAACTTTTCTATCATGTTGAAAGTTCTGTAGCTTTGTTATTTTTCAGCATTGTTTGGGTTATTACAGATAATTTACATTTTTATATTAATTTTAGAATCACTTTGTTAATTTTGAAGAATCATGCTGAGATTTTGACTGGCATATTTTGAATCCATAAGATGCATTGGGGAGAAGTGACATCTTAATAATGTGTCTTCCAATCCATGGCATAAAATGTTTTTCTACTTATTATTAAGGTCTCCATTTTTTTCATTACTATTTTATAGTTTCTAGTACAAGTCTCAGACACTATTTTTCACATTAATTCCTGTTTCATATCTTTTGGTGTTTTGTAAATGGTATTTTCAAAACTCTTCATTTTCTGATTACTTGTTGATAGCTTTTAGGAATACAGAATAATTGATTTTTAAAAAGAATGATGTTGCATTTGTGGGATAAATTCCATATGGTCAAATATGTATTATCTTTTTATTATATTTTTGGGTGTAATTTATGTAATAGTTGACATACTGTGTCAACTTGAGAAGTCTAAAAGCTTAACTAAATAACTCAACATTTCTACATCCTAGAGTGTAGAGGATGTTGTTCATTGTGTCAGTTTGAGAAGTTTAGAAGTTTAATGGAATCAGCAGAGGGCTGGGGTTCTCACTTTGTAAATATTCTGAGCCTGTGCAAGAGGAGGGTATGGAGATGGTGTGAGTGCTACATCCACCCAAGGGTGGGTAGCCTGCATACAATATAAGGGAGGAAAAAAAGGCTTGCCCCCCCCCTCTTTTTTTCTGTCTTCTGCCACCGTGAACTTGCCCTCTTCCATGCCACCCTGCTTTGGAGCAAACTGATTATAGACTGAAACCTCTACAAACTGTGAGCTAAGTAAACCTTTCTTTCCTTAATTTTTGGTGTTGGATATTTTGTCTCACCAATGAGAGAAAAGCTATTAACACAATTTACTAAAAGTTTGTGAAGCATTTGTGCATTGCTACTCTGCTATAAAGAAGGATACACTTGCAACATTTCTAGGTAAGTGGATGCAACTTGAGACCATGCTCATAAGTGAAATAAATCAGGCACACATGTGTAAACATCACATCGTCTCCCTGGTATGAGAAACTGAAAGAGTAAATAAGGACCAAAACATACAATAGATTCTGTGAAATGGGAAGAATGGAAACAAGGCTTTATAAGTAGGAAGAGGGATAAGGGTTGAAGGGAGAAGTGGGTATTGGGGTAAAAAGAGGAATCAAATGTATCATTTATGGGTACAAATTCTCTGATGAACATGATCATTATATATATCTAAAATGTACCAATAAACTTTAAAAAGGAATGTTTGCATCTACATTCATGAGGGCTATTCAGCCCCTAGTTTTCTTGTGGTATTTTTTCTCTGACTTTGTATCAGGGTAATACTGACCTTACAGGATGAGACGAGAAATTTCTTGCTCTTATATTTTCTGGAAAAGTTTGCATAGCTTAGTATTAGTTATTCTATAAACATTTAGTAGAATTTACCAATGAAGATGCTGGGCCTGGAGTTTTCTTTTCGAGGAAGTTTCAAACTAAACATGCAGTGTCTTTAGGAGGTACAGGGCAGTGGGGTGAACTTTTTGGAGATGAGTGCCCAAACTGCAACTCCAAAACCAACTTATTTATCACAAAGCACTAACAATGCAATTAAACCTGAGATTTTAGTTTTGAAAAAAATAACTCATACATTAATATATTTTGTTTTAAAATAAAAACACAATAATATGCATGGCATAGGTTCCCCACCAATGATATAGGGCTATTGAAATTATCTTATTTTCATCGAGCTTCTGTCATCCATGTCTTTTAGGAATTTGTCCATTTCATTTACATACTGTCAAATATACTGACATAGAATATTTTTAATCAAGCTTTCTAATTACTTTTTAATGTCTATGGAATCAATAGTAATGTTTTCTCTCCTATTCCTATTATTTGTAGTGTGTGTGTGTATGTGTCTTTTTTTTTGTTTTGTTTTTTGAGTCAGTATCTCACTGTATAGTCTAGTTAGGACTTGAACTCATGGCAGTTTCTCCTGCCTCAGCTTCCTGAGTGCTAGGATTACAGGCATGTGCCATCACACACTTGGATATAATTTGTATCTTATTTCTTTTTTCTTGATTACTTTGGATAGTTTAAAAACATTATTAAATTTCTCACCCATTTTTAAAAAAATGATTTGATTTTATCCTTTTTATACTTCAATTTTTGGTTTATCTTTATTATGTTCTGCTTACTTTGGGCTTAATTTACTCACCGTTTTCTAGTTTCTCAAGGTGAAAACCTAGATAATTGATTTAAAATGTCTCTACTTTTTCTTTCTTTGTTTTATCTCATATATATATATATGTCATCTATTCATTTCTCTGTGGACAGGCACCTAGGCTGATCCACATCTTGGCCATTGTTGAGTGGTGCCATAACTTTCGTATCCTGACTTCATTTTCTTTGAATATATACCCAGGAGTGCTACAGTTGGATCATATAGTAGTTCTATTTTCAGTTTTTAGTACAACCTTCATACTGTTTTGCATAGTGGCTGTACTAATTTACATTCTCATAAACAGTGTATGTTTCTTTTTACCCACATTGTCAACAGCGTTTGTTATTTTTGTGTTTTATTAATAGCCATTTTGACTGGAGTGAGATGGAATCTCAGTGTAGTTTTTGGTTTCCTGGGGGCTAAAGATGTTGAACTTCTTTTCATGTACTTATTGGCCTTTTGTACTTCTTTTCAGGTCATTTGCCCATGTTGATTGGAATACCCTCTTTTTGTTAAATTTTTTTGAGTTCTTCATATTGCGTGATTATTAATCCTTCTGTGAGATAGATAAATAGCTGGTAAAGTTTTTCTCTCATCCTGAAGGTTGTCTCTTTACTCTGTTGATTGTTTCCTTTACTATGCACAGCTTTTTAATTTCATTTGTCAATTCTTGAGTTTCTTTCCTGAACTACTGGAGTTCTATTTAAGAAACAGATGCATATGTCAATATCTTAAAGTATATTCTGATGTTTTCTTTTAGTAGTTTCAAAGTTTCAGATCTTACATTAAGATCTTTGATCCATTTTGAGTTGATAGAGATAGGGTCCTACTTTCTTCAACAGATGAATATCCAGCTTCACAATATCATTTGTTAAAGAGGCTATCCTTTCTCCCATGTGTATTTTTGGCATTTGGCACACTTATTGAGAAATAGAGGGCAAAACATGTATGGATTTAATTTTGGGGCCTTTATTCTGTTCTACTGGTCTATGTTGTCAATTTTATGCCAATACCATGTTGCTTTTGTTATTATGGCTCTGTAGTATGTTTTAGAATCACGTATTGTGTACCCTCTAGCCTTGCTCATTTTGCTTAGGATTGTTTTGGCTCTTTAGGGTCTTTTGTGCTTCCATATGAATTTTAGGATTTTTTTTAGTTCTGTGAAGGATGTCGTTGGTACTTTGTAGTATGGCAGTTTTAACACTGCTAATTCTCCCAGTCTATGAACATGGGATGTTTTTCCATATTTAGTGCCTTCTTTAATTTCTTTCTTTGGTGTCTTATAATTTTCACAGTAGATGTCTTTTACATCAAGTAGATTTATTCCTAGGTTTTTCTGAGTTATTAAGAACAAGATTCTTTTCCCACCAAGTTTATTATTGGTATATAAAAAATCTACTGGTTTTTGTATCTTGATTTTGTACCCTGAATTTTCTTGTCAATTCTAAGTCTTTTAGTGAAGTCTTCAGGGTTTTCTAAGTATAGAATTGTATCATCTGCAAATAAGGATAATATGACTTTCTCTTTTCCTGTTTGTATACCTTTTATTTCTCTCTTTCCTAATGCTCTAGCTCAAGTTTTCAGTCCTATGTTGAATAAAAGAGGACACATCCTTGTCCTGCTCCTGATCTTAGAGCACATGCTTTTAGTTTTTCCTCATTAAATATGATGTTGGTCACAGGCTTGCCATATAAACTCTTTGTTAAGTTTAGGTATGATCCTTCTATACCTAAAATTGCAGGTTTTTATTTTTAAATCATGAAGGGATGTTGACTTTTACTGAAAGTTTTTTCTGAATCTATGAAGATGATCATATGATTTTTGTCTTTGATTTTGTTTATATGCTGTCTTATGTTTATTTATTTGCATATGTTGAGTTATCCTTACATCCCTAAAATGATGATTATGGTGAATAGTCTTTTTAATGTGCTATTGAATTAAATTTGCAAGTATTTTACTAAGAATTGAAGTATTTTACTAAGAATTGAAGTGTTTTACTAAGATATTGATCTATAGTTCTGTTTTGTTGTTGTATCCTAATCAGGTTTTGGTAGCAGAATAGTACCGGCTTTGTATAATGAATTCTGAAGGGTTCTTTCCTTTTTTACTTTATGTTTGAGGAACATTAGTAATAGTTCTTTTTTTTATCATTAAGTCTTTTGGTACAATTTAGGAGTATCTTCCTGGAATAATTAAAAACATCATACCACAGTGATATACATGCACCTATGTTCATAGCAGTACAGTGTAATAGACAACTCAAATGTCCATCAAAAGAGGAATGGATAAAAGGATGTGTTTTCTTTTTATTCAGTGGAGTACTACTAAGTCAGGTTAAACTTGAGACATTTCTAGGTAAATGGATGCTCCTGGAGATCATACTATGAAGAGAAATAAATTGGACACACATGAGTAATAGTTCTTCTTTAACAGTCTGGTAAAATTCACAAGTGAATCAATCCATTCCTGGGTTGAGAGACTTAATTAGTTGAGAGATTTAATTAGTCTTTCAATCTCATTACTTGATTTTGATGTCTTTAGTTAGTTTTTTAAAAATATCCTTTTTGTCTAATCTAGGTAGGTCATACCTGTCCAGAAAGTTGTCCATTCCTTCTAGATTTTCCAGTTTATTGGCATATAGGTTTTGAAAATATTTCCTAATGATCTATTCAATTTCAGTGGTATCTGATATAATGTCTCCTTTTTTATCTCCAGTATTATTTGGTGTTTCTCTCTGTCTATGTCTCTGTCTCTTTCTCTTTCTCTCTGTCCCTGTCTCTCTCTCTCTCTCTCTCTGTATTAGTTTAGCTAAGGCTTTGTCAATTTTGTTTTTCTTTAAAGAACTTTTCTTTGTTTCATTGATGCTTTGTATTTTTCTTTTAATCTCTATTTCATTTATTTCTGCTTTGATATTTTTTTCTTTATTTGTTTCTACTCATTTTGGATTTGGTTTGTTCTTGTTTTTCTAAGGCCTTAGATGCATTATTATGTTTATTTGAGACTTCTGTATTTAAAAAATTTAAATTGTTATAAACTTTCCTCATAGTACTTCTTTTTCTGTACCCAAAGTGATTCTGATATGTTGTATTTCTATTTTCCACCTTTTCAGTTTTAGTCTGTGTTTGTCTTTGCAGGTAAGTTGAGTTTGTTTCAAAGAATTTTAAAATCTCTGATTTCTTTAATGATGCTTTGATAGAATGTTATTCAAGTTCTATGTGTTTATATAATTTCTTCAGTTTTTCTTTTCCTTCCTTTTCTCCTCCTTGCCTTTTCCCCTCCTTCCTTTTCTCTCTTCTTTCTCTTTCCTCTCCTCTCCTCTTTTCCTTTCTTTTTCCTTTCTTGTACTGGGACTTGAAGCTAGGGCTTTGCACATGCTTGGCAAGTGCTTTACCACTGAGCTACACCCCCAGCTTACTGCAGTTTTTCTTGCTATTCATTTCTAGTTTCATTCCATTGTGATCAGATAAAATGCAGAAAATTATTTCACATTTATTAAGACTTTTTATGACCTAATATATGATCTATTTTGGAACAAATCCATGTGCTAATGAAAAGAACACAGTTTCCAGCTGTTGAATGGAATATTCTGTAGATGTCTGTTCAATCTAGTTGATCTATAGTGTAATTTAACTCTGATATTACTTATTGATATTTTTGTCTGGATGATCTATGTGTTGGAAAAGATTGGGTACTGAAATTACCTGATATTCTTATATTGTACTCTATCACTCCTATAGTAGCATTTTTTTGTATGAAATTGGGTCTTCCTATTTTGTGCACATATATTTATAATCATTACATCCTCTTGATAAGTTGTTCCCTTGTTCAGTATATAGTGATCTTTTTTGTCTTTTCTGTATTATTTTGTTTTAAAGTCTATTTTGTCAGATACAAGTATAGCTACTCCTACTTTCAGATTTCTTTTCCTTAGAATATAATTCTTCATCTTTTCATTTAAGTCTCTATTTGTCCTTGCAAGTGAGATGAGTTTGTTGCAGGCAGCATATTGTTGGATTTTAAAAAAAATCCTTTTACTTAAAAAATGTATTTTTGGACTTTTTGAGAGAGGGTTTCACTGTGTAGTTCAGGCTGGCCTTGAACTCACTTTGTAACCCAGGCTGGCCTTGAACGTGCAGTGATTCTTATGCCTCAGCCTCCTATATGCTAGCATTACAGGTGTGCAGCACCATGCCTGGATTTTTAAATCCTTTTTATAAAAGGATTTTAAAAATCCTTTCAACCAGTCTGCATCTTTTAATTAGAAAATTAAAACCATTTAAATTCAGGATTATTATTGAAAGGTATGGTCTTGTCATTTGTTGTTTTTCTCTGGTTGTTTTGAATCATCTATGTTTATTTCTTGCTCTCTTATTCATCTTAGAAGTTTGAAAGTTTGATAATGTTTGATAAGGGGCTGAATTCCTCCTTTTACCAAGAACCACTCCTGCAGTAATAACCTAACTACCTTTCCACATTATTGCATTGTTGACTAAGTTTCAGCACATGAACTACTTGAGGGGGGAGACATTCAAACTATAACACTGTGCCCTTGCTTCCTTATGGCATAAGCCTCCCCATGCCTTACTTCATGGCCTTCCTGCCTATTGTTTATCTCTTTTTAAGAAATTGTCCCTCTGACACTTGTGTGAAGAGTTCTACTATAATGTAATTTCTTCAGAAATGCTTTATTTTATTTTATTTTATTTTTATTTTTTTTCTGGTACCGGGAATCGAACTCACGACCTCATGCTTGCCAGGCAGGCACTGTGCTGCTGAGCTAAATCCCCGGCCCCTAGAAATGCTTGATTTTATACCTTGGTCTAAATTTTACGTCTTGGTCTGAAATTGTGTGAGAATGGCCTTTGCTGTCTTATTTCTACAAACATTCTTACTGATTTTTTTTGTATGGGGAATTGAACTCAGGACCTTGTGCTTGCCAGGCAGGTACTTGTACTGCTGAGCTATATCCCCGGCCCTTCTACAGACATTCTAATTATAACCATTAAGTAATCTCTAAGATTTAGTTCCCGCTGTAGCTCTTGCCTTCTTTGGGCCCTCATCAGAGTTGCCTTTATTTCTTCACCTATAGCAGTATAGAGTTTTCCTAGCTTGCTTTTCTAAATCCTTGTGGTCCCCACCCATTACCTAATTTCAATTTTCAGGTGTTTATCACAGCAACAGCGCAAAATCTGTCTCAATTTTCTGTCTTAGTCTATTTTATGCTACTATACCAGAATACTGCAGATTGGATAATTCATAATCTATAGAAATTTATTTGACTTTGTGGAAGGCGTCATATGTTTGAATGAGAGAGACAGACACAGATGGACAGACATAGAGTATTTATCAGGAACCCACTCCTATAATCAAGGCACTGTGATAATGGTATTAATCACTTCTTTAAGGCCCCATCTCTCAACATTGTCACATTGGAGATTAAATTTCAAGCACAGGAAGGGGAAGGCACATTCAAACCACAGCTCATGCCAGCATCGTCTAAGCATTCTAACCACAAGCTCTCTGTGCCTGTCCGCTGGGCCTTTCTAGTAAGAAGCAGAGTAAATCAAGCGGACAAACTTGCAGCGCCATTAGAAAACCATCTGAGGAGTGCCCAGGGTGACCTGAGTATGGAGCACACTGTGTCAAAGGGCAAGTGTTTGTGGTTTGATTTGGGAGAAGTACAATGTCTGAAAGAGTTTCTGAACAGACTGGCTGGTTAATAAAAGAAGAAGACAGTCAAAGAATAAGAAGTGTGGTCACACTATCTTAATTACCCTTATAGTAAGATTTGATTTTTGGTACAATAAGTCCTACATCTTTGTAATTGTTCAAGGCTCTGTAGGGTATTCTTGGTTCATTGCATTTTTATATAAATATTAGAGCTTGTGTGTCAGATTCTACATCTCCAGATTTTGGTTGGGATTACTGAATATACAAGTCAATTGGGGGGTAATGTAGAACCTTCCAATTCACAGATGTGGAGTATCAGTCCATTTATTTATGTCTTTCTAATTTTCTTTAATAATGCTTTATTGTTCTTTCTCACTTAATCCTTTAATTTCTTGGTCTAATATACTGTTTGAGAAATCTAGTACAATAGAAGTCGGTGATAGTAGGTATTCTTACTTCATTCCTGACCTCAGAAGGTAAACTTTCAACAGTTTAGCATGAAATATGATGTTTCCTATAGATTTCTGTAGTTACCCTTTAATAAATTACAGGTACTTACTTAATTTAAAGCTATGGGCATGGTGGAGCATGCCTGTAAGCTCAACTGTCTGGGAAACTGAAGCAGAAGGATTAGCAAGTTCAAGGGCAATCTGGACAGTTTTGCAATATCCTGCCTCAAAATAAAACAATAAAAAGGATGTAGTGAAAGAGCTCTTACTTAGTATGTGCAAGACTGAGGCTCAAATGTATTCTTCTTGTGAATTTTTAAAATCAAATTTGGAAAGTTCTAGTAAAGAAGAGATGCTAAATTTATTATCATAATTTAAAAACAAGAGAAGTTTATGAAACTAAGATACAGGTTAGGGTCAGAAATATCAAGAGATACCACGCATAGCTGCGACATTTTCTGTGATTTCTGAACAAAATGTAAGTCACTTATAATGATATGTGTAGGATATTACCATACATTCCAGCACATGACAGACAACTGTCTATGAGAGGATAATCCACGGAGATAAGGACAGGAGCATTATCAGCTGATGTTCAGGCAAGGAAGAATCTTTTGTCCTTTGTTAGTTCTGGCTCAGCTTTGTGAGAGGAGCTTGCTCACTTGCTCCCTAAATACCTGCTTCACCTGTTTGTTCCTCAGGGTGTAGATGAAGGGGTTGAGCACTGGGGTCACCACAGTGTTGAGTAACGCCACCACCTTGTTCTGGTCCTCCCCCTGCCCACCCTTGCCTGACCGGATGTACATGAAGATGCAGCTGCCGTAGAAGAGAGACACCACAGTGATGTGCGAGGAGCAGGTTGAGAAGGCTTTCTGCCTCTCCTTGACAGAGGGGATGTGCAGGATGGTGTGGAGGATGTGGCCATAGCAGGTGGCCGTGACAGCCAGAGTGCCCAGGAGGCTGAAGTTGGCTATAACAAAACCCAGAAGCTCTATCAGACTTGTATCTGCACATATGAGCTCGAGGAGTGGAAAGTTGTCACAGAAGAAATGGTTAATGATATTGGGGCCACAGAAGGGCTGCTGAAATGTGATGAAACTTGGAACCAAGATGAGGAGTAATCCTGTCATCCATGAAGAGAGCACCAGCTGGACACACAGCCTTTTGCTCATGATGGTGGCATAGCGCAAGGGGTTACAGATGGCCACATACCTGTCAAAGGACATCACTGCCAGGAGGAAGAACTCTGTGGTGCCTAGGAAGAAATAGAGGAATAGTTGGAGGAAACAACCTGGTAGGGAGATGGTCCTGTATCCCATGAGGATGTTGGTCAGCATCTTGGGGAAGATGACTGAAGTGAACCAGATCTCCAGGACAGCAAAGTTGCGGAGGAAGTAGTACATGGGGGTGTGGAGGCGCCTGTCCAAGAGTGTGATGCCTATGATGAGGAGGTTCCCCAGCATGGTGAGGAGGTAGGTGAGGAGGAGCCCCAGGAAGATGAGCATCTGCAGCTCACAGGCATCTGAGAGGCCCAGCAAGACGAACTCTGTGACAGTGGTGTGGTTCCCCATGGCTCCTGTGACCTCTGCCGGTGATGTCTGCTCAGAGGAGTTTGGCATCAGGAGTCGGGATGTTCTGAGGTTCTGAGGACAACCTGCAACTGCCAGAAATAGGGAGTTAGTGTCACATTTTACACTGAGGAAATCTTTCATTTCTTTCAGCTGCTTCCTTCTTTTTCTGTCTCCTTAGGCTGATTGTCCAAACCCCTCATTGGGTCAGCATTAAGTCATATACTTTGAACTAATTTCAGTCAAATTTTTGGAATTACTTTGGAAAGGGTATGTGTTTATCAATTATTTCTTCCATTTTTCTTTCACTCTTTTCAATCCCTTTCATTCGCTTAGGTCAGATTATGTCTTCTCCCACATCCAAATACTGTAAACGATCTCACAAGTTCATTAAAATATATTGTGTGAATTCTGCACTCCATGTGTCACAGATTCTTACTGAAAGTGTTGATAGAATGCACACATAAAGGTGGTTTGTTTGATCATTTTTTTTTTTTTTTTTTGAGACAGGTTCTCATTATGTAATTCAGGATGGCCTTGAGCTCACTACTTGTCCCAGGCCAGCCCTGAACTTGTAAGGATCCTCCTGCTTCAGCCTCCCAAGTGCTGGGATTACAGGCAGGGGCCGCCATGCCCAGCTTCACATAGAGGTTGTTATTGAAGATATTTTAGTTAAAAGTTTGTGACTTTATTTGTTCTGGGACCAGTTATCTGGGACCCATTTTATACACTCACCAAGCCTGCTTCCTCAGTGGAGATAATGACAGTCTCTATCTAAAATGTTCTCCCAGGACTTCAGTGGCTACTGCATAAGCAACACTTAGCCTGGGGCTGACCAGAGTGAGCAGTTGTATAATATTGGTTATTTTTATTTTTCCCTTTGTGGCTGAGACTCTAGCAGGATAATGATAGTAAGTAAGGATACAGTTAAATAAAAGATATTGGATTTCAGGGCAACGTATTTTCTGTAATATTGGGGATTGAACTCTGGGCCTCATGCGTGCTAAGCAAGCATCTGTCACTGAGCTGTATCCCCAGCCCACAACAAGTAATTTTTTTTTAAATTTTAAAGAGAAAAAAACCAACAAAATAACAACAAAGACAAAAATAAAACAATACAAAAACAATAAGTATTTTTTTAAAGTTTAAAAATTATAGACACAGTCAAGTGTGGTGGCACAGTCTGTAATCCCAGCACTTGGGAGGCTGAGGCAGGAGGATTGCTGTGAGTCTGAGGCCAGCCTGGACTACACAGTGATTTCAAGGCTAGTCTGAATTACGTAGCGAGATCCTTTTTCAAAAACCAAAAATAAAATAAAATAGTAAATATTATTAGCTCATTATGGAAAGTTTAGGAAATATAGAGGAAAAAGAATAAAAAGAATCACTTGTGCACCACAGAATAACTTCTATTAAGATTTTGATGTAAGCTAGAGTTACAGCTCAGTGACAGAGCACTTGCTTCACATGTACAAGACCCTGTGATTGACCCTATCCCCAGCAATACACACACACAATTTTGATGTGTTTCTATTGTAGTTTTTATACTCCAATTTACTGTTTATTTATTGGTTTACATAAATATTCTCAGATATTATACTATTTTTGTACCCATTTCCTTCCCACCTATTACTTTTTGATAAGTAATATGTCAAAGAAGTCATATTAATTTTTGTCACGTTATTGCCAGCCAATTTTTATTATTTGGAGGATACTTTTTGAGGATACATGTATTATGAAACTGACATGTGCAGATAGGAAGGCATGCATTTGTAGACTAGATATTATGTTTATGCTTTTGGATAATTTCCTCAGTAATAGAAAAATAATAACAGTAAATGCTGATATTCAGAGTTGTTCATGTATTCAGTTTTAAGGAAATATGTCTGTTTTTTAAGTGATTATTTTTAAGTCACATTGTTTACTATTTTCCTCCAAGATCTGGATAAAGAAGGAGACAATCTTGTCATTGATTCTTCTTTACAGAAATGACAGGTTAACCACACCAAGGTTAGGCAAGCTCTGGTGTGGCAAAGCTGACTCTGTCCAAGGTCAGAGCAGGAACTAATGTCATAAGGTTGAATCAGATAAATGGCAACATGCTACATTATAGACAAATATATATTTATAGTGAGAAGGACTAGATAGTAACATAGTAAATGAACATAATTGCTATGCAAAGTTGAGGGGGTGGTAGGTGATTTTTCTTACCTCTTTTTGTTATTACTTATATGACTTAAGCCCAAAATCAGAGAGAGAAATAGACATGCTGAGTGTGGTGGCACATGGCTTTAATCCCAGCACCAAAGGAGGCTGAGGCAGGAGAAATGCAACTTCAGATCTTGCCTGGGCACTTTAAAAAGACTCTGCCTCAAAATAAAAAATAAAAAGGACTGAGGATGTAGCTCAGTGGCAGAACACTCCTAGGTTCAATGCCCAGTACTAAAAGAAAGAAAAAACAGAGTGAGCTAATTTGGTTTAGGAGGGGACTAGAACATTTCTGGAGAAACAAGCAGCTGTCCACAAGAAGACTCAGAAAACCTTGGAGTTCCGTGACTCATTGGCTCAACGTGAGCTAGGATCCTGGGAAGGACGAAAAAGTCGAGAAGTCCGTTGTGCCATTGCCTGCCAGTGGATGCCTGAGAGCTAATGATAGATGTCCGGGCAGAGCGTCCAGAAGAACCAGATTCTCTTTCTCTCATGCCAAAGATTGTGCCAGGTGGGTTATCTCGCTAGCTGTCCAGCAAGGCAGCAGAGGGAGCAGGCAACCCTGATGACATGGATCCTGGTTTTCATGGGAAGCCACTAGATCTGCAATACTGCCTGAAGATTGTGCCTCTTCTAGCAATCAGTAGACTTTGAGAGGGAAGGAAGCTCCAGTAACATGGTCTGCAGGTCAGAGACATGGGCAGGTCCTGTCCTCTTTGCACTGAACATATCACCAAACCTTTATGTTTTCCAACAACCAGACTCTGCTCAACACTGCTTCTTGACTTCTCACTAACGCATGCGCAGATCACTGCGGAAGTAAGTCTCTGGACATTTTGCCAGAACTTCCGGGTTCACCAGTTTCTTAGGAGGCTGCACTTGCTCCGGTTCCACAGTGTCACTTGCTGGGCCACTTTCTTGGGGAAATCTATGTAGACATCTAACTAATTATTTTTCTCTCCCATGTTAGAGACAGACATCAGTTGATGCAGATTCATACAACTTACTTCACTTGTGCTTATGATAGATGCCCTCAAGGGCGATGGTACTCACACACAGAAGATTCTGAAGGTAAACTGTTCATGGTAGACTCCTGGTCTCTGTGGAACTGGCACCTGGCCCGGATATTTGGGGTTCTTTTTGTCTCCATGGAAATTCAGAGATACACAGCTCAAACTTAACCCATCTGAGATTCTCAACTCTTCTCTTGCCGGAGAGAGCTGTACTTCCCTTGAGATTCATTACCATCGGTTCTAACAGGGACCTAGGAAGATCCCTCATCTCTCATTTTCTTCAACTTTGAGATTGTAAGTTTACTTTGCTTTGACCAAGAATCACAGAAACTTCTAATGAAATTTAATTATAACAAAGAAACACATTATAGCATTCAGCTCACTTTTATTGAATGCTTATTGTATGACAAGTTCTCCTGCAGATGTTGGGTCTACAGAGGCAGAGTAGTGTTGGAAAGAAAGACATTAGAGACAATCACACAGTTACTTACCACTGTGACTAGAGTTCGTAGGAGATCCGGCCCAGACTGAAGGAAGTGTCTTAGTCTGCTTGGGCTGCTATTAATAAAACACCATGACTGGGTATCTTAAACAACAGAAATTTACTTATGATTCTGGAGGCTGGGATGTCCCAGTCTGAAAGTGCTTGGCTTGTTGTCTAGCATGGCCCTATTTCTTGGTTTGTAAATGGCCACTCTCCTGCTTAATCCTTACATGACAGAAACGGAGAGGGCTCTGGTATCTTCCTTTTTTTTCATAAAGCCATTACTTCTATCATGGGGCTTCACCTTTAAAACTTCATCTGAACTAATTATTTCTCAATGGCCCCATATCCAAGTGGCATCACATTAAAGATTACAATTTCAACATTTTCAGGGCAAACCTTTAGGACATAACAACAAGGGAATATGTTTCTGGTGAAGTTATATAGAGCTGAGACTTGAAGGATGAATTGGATGGTGGGGGTGAAGAAATTTTAATTAATTAATTAAACATTAACTTAACATATGTTTATTGAGCCCTACACTAAGGATGACTGAGTGAAATGAAAGAAACATGGCTACCTGCCCTCACAGGGCTTATACTCCATCAGCAAGTCATGGTAAGGGGACCTTGGAATGCTGAAGTTAAAATGACTATGCAATCCTGCTTTTTTTGGTCACCAAACTATTCTCTAGCCTGAATAAAACCTGTAAACCTTCAGTATAAAACTGGTTGATATAACTTGACTTAGATATAAATGGTATGATTTTAGGAGCCAATGCTGTGTTTGAAAAGATGAATGATTGCATTTCTGATATCTGTCTTAAAAATAATAATTAGTTGAGTGTGGTGGAGTATGCTGTAGTCCTAACACTTGGAAGGCTGAGGCAGGAGGATTGACAAGAGTTCAAGGCCAGTCCGGGCTACATAGTGACTTCAAGGACAGCCTGAAGTACACAGCAAGACCCTGTCTCAAAAAAAAAAAATTAGAGCAACCCACCCAGGCCCCCTTCTGGCCCTCTCTTGGACAGAAGCTTTCTTTCCCTCAGTAAATATATTCTGCTCTTAACCTGCATTATTCCTAAAATTCATTCTTCGATTTTAGAGAACTCGAGCTCATCCCAAATCTTTCAGGTTTGGAGTTTCTTTCCCCTGTGTTGTTTGGAGGTCTTCCACTGAGATTATAGGACAGAGGTAAGAGTTTGCTTTTGTTTCATAGACTCTGGATTGGGATTCCTTTAGGTAACAGATTTTTATGTCTTTACCCATTGCTTCTAATGCTTATGCTTTGTCTCTTATATAGTTTTTATATTTTTTATTTATTTATTTTTTGTCTTTTTGAGTCTGGGTCTCACTATGCAGTTCAGGCTGGCCTTGAGCTCACTTTGTAGCCCAATCTGGCTTGGAACTTGCAATGATCCTTCTGCCTCAGCCTCCTGGGTGCTGGGATTACAGGTGTGCGCCACCATGCCTGTCTCTTATACAGTTTTGTTAAAATGTTGATAAATTTTAAGTTAAAACATGGGAAGGTTATAAGGGTATGATATTTCTTTAATGGGACATTTATTCCTGTTTTGTTCTCGTGTGTGTTGCATTTGAACTGGTTGCTAAATTTACTGGCATTCCTTGCTTGACTTCATTTAGACAGTAGCGCTAGGGAGAGTAACATTAGAACCTAGTGGACTTTAATATAACCTTCTGTAAAATGGGTCTTTTAAAATCTAGCCCAGACTTAGAAAGTATACATGCCTATATAATAAAACATGGGACTCCATCCATCATTTAAAAAAGATATTAGGCCAGTAGCCATTCTTAAGACCAGGAGGACAGTTTTCACTGGGACAGACTGGCTCTGATCCTCCTCTACACTCTAGAGGAAATGTCAAGCCTGTTTTGCTTTAGTTTCCTTTCTCTGGCCTTACTCTTAATCTTTTTCTACCACACTGTACTTTCATTTTTAGAGGCATATAATATTAGAAAGAAAAGAACTCTCACTGTTCCAACTAAGTTAAACCCATAGAAAATGAGTATTTGCTAACACCAAAGACAGGGAAGTCACCTTAGATGAGAAGTATATACCCTGTCTCTGGGTCAGATGAGACATCAGAATTTTGCCCATCCAGGAGAACACACATAAAAGCCATGTCTTGGCTTAGTGTTCTGGGCAGGTCTCCCTTGGGAGACAGAACCTGAGACACAGTGGAGAAAACCAACTTCTGGGTGACACCAAAAGGAGCTATCTCCAAAACAGCACACTTATGGGACCAAAACACATTTAGTCTAAGGGAGGATCTCCGACCTTTCCTCTTCTCTTAAGTCGAGTTATCATTTATGTGTATAAGAAAATACTTTGACAATAAGTTGTAAACCTTAAAATCTTTACTGTAAACTTATAAAGTGCTAGGCAATCTTGTTCAGGCTTTTAACTATCTCTTGTGGAACTTTGACAGATAGTGGTTACTCTGCCAGCTAGTTAAATGCTCTTAGAGAAGCTGCCACTCTTAAAGCAGAGGACAGGTTTCCCCAGCAGCTCTGGTGAATCCCCACTCAAGCCAAAGGCCAATGGAATGTTGACCAGACAGACAGCTGGATTCCTTTCTGGAGACTGATCTCTGGTTGTGTGGACCAACAGAAACTGAGAACAACTGAGGGGTCATGGCCAGGGCTGCTCTCTGGCAGATACCCAAAGGTTCCTTGGTGGAAACTGGCTCCTGACCAATGAAAAATCTCCACTTATCTGTCATACTTATCTCTCTGCTAGTAAACTAGGAATTCTCCCCAAACTTTTCAGTTGAACCACTTAACTGTCCCTCCCTTCAGAAATTAGGGTGAGGCAGCTTGCAACAATTTACATTTCACAGCAGCTAGCAGGGAATGAGTTACGTTTGTGCCTTACATATGCTAAGAGTAAGAAAGAGATTCCAGTCAGCCTTAACTAATGTGCCTTTACCAACATGTAAAATGTGATTGCTAGATGATAAATATGTTTAACCTGTGAGCTTCAAAAATTTAAATAAAACATGGCTTGTCCTGCTGCTAGGCAAAGTTGCCTTGGTGATTAGATAGATGACACAAGTGTCTTGGAGATTTCTTTGCCCTAAGGCCCAGGGCAGGATTCCTGAAGTCAATTGTCTCTTTTATCTATCTCCAGAAGTGATCTCTTTCACAGCACAGCAGGAAAAGTGCTCTATTTCCAACTCACTTTTAATGTATTCCCTCTTTCCAAGAATAAAAAAGAAAAGTTTATTACAAAGTTATGCTTCCTTCTTTAGACATTCCTGTCACCACACCAATTGTGACTTATGCTTATAAATGTCCAGTAGGAGTAAGTGCATAGCTCATAAGCTTTCTGGGAGGGTAAAATTGCATACCAGCTTGAGGGTGGATAGGCTGGTTGGGTTTTGTCCTCTGGTCTTTCCAGATGGCATCCACCTGCTCTGGAGTAGAGTCTATTCAAGGGATGCCTTGAGGGTATAAAGATCAATTAGAAATGAGGAGGGGATGCCCAAACTATGTCTTTTTGTATTTCAGACATGGGATATTCACAGTTGAAGTCTCTTACTCCTTTAGAGTGCATCATTAAGTGTTAGAAGATATTTGGCCCTTACACGTTGAAAATGAGCTGGTTAATATTTTTCTGCACATGCTTGTGGCCCACCTACCCCCTAGAGCCAAAATGGAATGTGGAGGGAAGTATTAATTATGATGTTTTTTACAACTAAAATCATATTGTAAAAAGGGGAAAAAAGATCAGAATTGTATTATGTTCAAACCTTGATTACATTAAGAAATAATTCATATTTATGCTCAAGGTATAATTATGAATCATATGAGACTACCTATGCTCATATGTCTCTTTTTCTCAATGACTTAAAGCAGATCAAGCTAGAACTAAGAAAATTTTCAAATGACCCTGATAAGTACATTGATATCTTTAGAGAATTTACTCAGACCTATAAATTAGACTGGAAAGATGTAATGTTAATCTTAAGTCAAGCATTGACTTCTAATGAGAGACAAACAGCATTGCAAGCTGCTATTACATTTGGCGATAAATATCATATTGTTAATTTCAAACAATCAGAAAAGAGATGGTCAGGGGAGCAACCAGTTCCCACTGGAGCCTGAGCAGTCCCTACTCAAGACCCTGTTGGCCTAACAGCTAGACAGGAGACTGGGGCAGGAGACATTTTTGAGTGTATAGTCTTCAGAGTCTAAGAAGGATAAAAACCAAGGCTTCTAGTTATTTTAAATTTTCAGGAGAAAGACAAAAGCCCTTCTATTTTCTTAGAACTTTTACTAGAGGCAGTGGTAAAATGTATGTCCATAGCTTCTGAAGAAGGACAGTTTCAGTAGAAGGACAGATTCAGAAGAAGGACAGATTCAGTAGAAGGACAGATTCAGTAGAAGGACAGATTCAGTAGAAGGACAGGTTTTGCTTAAAGACATGTTTATTACCCAGTCAACCTCAGATATTAAAAAAGAGCTACAAAAGATAGCTTTTGCTCCAGATAGCTCACTTGATACTTTAATAAAAACTGCCTCCTTAGTATTGTATAATCGGGACTGCGAGAAAACCAGGGAGAGAAAACAGAGATCAAAAGGTGGCTGCTTTTGTTGTGGCCTCAAAAAAACACACCCTGATTCTCTGGGTTCCAAAAATATCTCAGTGACTAAGTTCATCTGCTACTGCTATCAAAACCCAGCACCTTAAGAGGGACTGCTTTTCCGGGGGCCCCCAAGCCACGCCCTGACTTCCAATGCAGCCACTGGAAGGGAGACTGTAGTCTGAGGCAGAGCCCCCCGAGCTCAGACTCACCTTCCCAGCTGGTCCAGAAAGACTAAAAGGTGCAGGGCTGCCTCCTCCCTCTGGTCAAACTGTCATCTTTACCTGTCATCTCCAGGGAGGGGCCCTGAGTAATCATGACGAGAGGAAAAAAGAAACCAGCTTGTGGCTGGACATTGACACAGGTCTCTTTGTCCTTCTCCAATCCTGACCTTCCTTCCAGTCATCATACTTCATTAAAAAAAATTCACTTAAGCTGTATAACTGGGATAACTTTCTCTTCACCCATTCCTTTTAGTTATGCCTAAAAGTCCAGCTCTCATCCTAGAGAGATTTTGTCCTGTCTGAATGCTGTAATACATATTCAGATTGCCAACTAATCAAAATGATGCTGAGACTGGTTTTTACAAATGTAATACATATTGGTATTCATGTAGGAAAACTTAAGAGTTTTTCATTGGTCAAAATAAGGTGTTAATCTGGTTTACATAAGTCATCAAAAATTTAGACATAGTTATAACTAAAGCTGGGAGGACTTATGACAAAATGTCAGACTCCATCAGTAAAGGGGTCTAAGAATCAGTGGGTTAGAATTGCTATCTCCTAAAAACAGTTTCTAAACTTACCTGTCAGCTCTAACCCTCATGCTTTGATTATAGATGCTCTAATTTCTTGGAAAATTTGTTCTTACCTATAGGATGCCAGACCCCAGGTAATCATACAGATAAAACCTATAACAAATATGCTAGATTACTTATAGACTCCTTTTACTGGGCTCTACCACATCTTGCTACAGAGAGGGCAATATGACACATATCAAGGCTTTAACTAACTATACTTAGCAGGCCTTAACTGACACCACAGCTGGCCTCTCTCTCTATATATTGCTTTCCTAAATAAAAAGGTAAAATTAATAAAACAGGCCATCCTCCAAAATCAGATGGCATTAGACGTTTTAACAGCAGCACAGGGGAGTACTTGTGCAGTTATAAAAACGGAATGTTCTGTGTACATTCCTGATCCTTCCTGTTAATGTCTCAACAGCTGTTCAAGATATTGGACAACAAATCAATGATATGCCAGATTTTGAAATCTCCTGGACCTTATCCTTATCCTCTTTATGGGAAGCCATTACTGGTTCCTCTTGGTGGAAATCTTTGTTGTCTGTATTCATAATAATCCTGTTGATCTTATTATTTGGCTCATGAATACTTAATTGTTTCTTTGGCTTTGTCTTCTCCAGACTTAAAGCTATACTCCTACCCAAGGTGAAAATGCCTGGTGTCTATGGAGGGCCTTTAGATAGATCCTCTGGAGAACATCTCTGACTGCCGATCAACAACTAAGACCCCCTTCAGCCTGAGGAAACCAGAGCAGTCATTGCCCATTATTCCCTCACGACAGTTCAGATTACTTCTTCAGAGGGGGGAATGTTGTGGGCAGCTGAGTTAGACAGAGATATTTTAGGCAGTCAGCCAGGGCCAGGCCTTGGAAGGAGCCAGTATGGAAGACTAGATACCTTGCAACTGCGGGAGCGACAGGCACTTCTGCTGTGGGCCAGACCTCAAGACAAAAGATTAAACAAATGTACCCAGATACCTCCCTAAGATGGACATCAGGGGTTGATATTCTAAATAGGTAGCAATCACTTTAAAAGATCCCAGAAGAGTCAATAACCCAACCCCCTACAGGAAAAGCCCCTGTTCTGTATTCATGTCTGCTTGCTATGTGACCCACTTCCCCATTTGATCTCATTTAATCAATTTTACCTGAACAATTATGCTGGTAATCTTACTGGCTGACCATAGTTTTGTCCCACTGCATGCCTACCTTGTGAGTTCCCATGTTTTCCACCTTGGACCCGCCTCACCTCATGGTTTTGCTCTATAAACGTCCCTGAGAAACAGGTTCCTTGGCAACCTCCTGAGGTCCCCTTCTGTCCCTCTGTCAGGCAGGAGCTTTCTTTCCCTCAATAAATATATTCTGCTCTTAAATAAATTAATTAGGAGACTGCTAATTTGAATGTGCAGTTTATTTAACTAGAGGGTATAGCTATCCTTGATACAGCAGGGTGGCTTAGAGTGGAAGCTGCCTTGATACAGCAGGGTGGCTTAGAGTGGAAGCTGTCCCCTAAATACCTGGTCACCTTATGTAATCTGCTAGCATAGTCACTTGACTCCCAATAATAGTCATGACTACTGTGACCTATAAGAAGCCCAGTACCCAGACAGGTGATTGTAAGGAGTGCAGCTGGCACATGCCAGGTACACTAACTGGGCTCTGCTATTAGAAATTGTCTTCCTCTTTTGGGCAGACCGGAAAGGCCTGGCTTTTTGAGCCCTGCAGCTTCACAGGCTGTGATCACCCATCTGTGGGCACCTGGCAGGTATAGTGAGAAATGGGAACTTTAGCTCCCCTATGTTACTAAAAGTCCTTCCTTTCCTTCCTCACTTGGCCTTGAGAAACCTAAGAAGTACATTAAAAAACCTTGCTCGTGGTTTTACTGTGGATTACTATGTGAACCTTTGTTTCTGAGTAAAGAACTTTTCATCTTTAGGAAAAGAATCCAACTTACTCTGCCCTAAACTGGAAATTGGTGTTTGGTCATACTAGTATTGAGGGAGAGAAATAAGCATGAGTAAACATTTAATAACAAGATATGGTGAGTGATATGAAGGGATAGCACTGAGAGCGTTAGGGGAGAAAACCAGGTGAGCTCTGCTTTAGCTGGATGCCAGGGAAGACCTCCCTGAGGTGGTGATTTTGGCTGAGTCTTCACAGGCAGAGACGGGTTATCCAGGTGATGGCTGGGAGAGTTCCAGACAGAGAAGAGCATATTGGGGTCATGATATGAGCAAGAGAAATATGCCCAGTGGGTCAGCAGGAGGGTGATGGTGATTGGAAATTTGGCTGGAGGGGCGTGCTGTGCTGGAAACTTGCAGAGCCTAACAGAGCATGCCTGGTAAAGGGGTATATTTCATTTATCTAAGTGCAACCAAAAGCTACTGGAAGGTACTTAACAGAGAAGTGAGATGATCTTATTTATATTTTTAAAAGTAAGTACTCTGGGGGAGGTATGAGAAGAAACTGGAGCAGGCACCAGCAGGAGAAGGGACCAAAGGGTGAGTGCAAGATCCAGGGGAAAAATGACATAGGGAAACTTAAATTCTAATGAAGAGTTAATAGATTGACAGGGAAAATAAAGGCAGGCAAAGATGACTTGAGGTCATGGCCAAAGGCACTGTGGCCAGAGTGTATGAAGATGAGAATTTCTAGGCCTGGCAGGGCCAGGAGAGCTTTGAGAAGGGACCCCTGAGAAGGAAGTTGTTGGTGGTCTGTCTTGACTCAGCCAGTTGGTATCTGAGCAGTTTGTCTACAGGTGGCAAAGTTTCTGGTTATGGGGTATAACTGTAGCCTCCAAGAAACTTGGGGGATAAACTGGCAGTCACTGATTAGAAACTATCTCCTCAGTGGATGGAAAAATTTGTAGGCCTTAGGATTAGGATGGAGACCTGGGTAGAAAACCAGGTCCAATTCCCAGTATGCAGAGAATTTGGCAGGGAGACATTATTTCAGAAATCTTTGAGATTATGCCCAGCTGTCATCCTGGGGTTCTACCCTCTCTTTGATTACAGTCTTGTGAGAGGTCCTGAGCTGTAGAAACCCAGATCAAGTCACATCTGGATAATAAATGCTTGCTTTAAGGTATAAAGCTTAGGGATAATTTGTCACAAACAATAGATAACTAACACATTTCTCTTCAGGATTCCAGCCTGTTTTCTTCTTTTCTTTTTTCTTTTTCTTTTTTTAAGACAGCAACTTGCTATATATAGTCCAGGCTAGATTTAAACTTTTTATGTAGCCAAGGTTGGTCTTGAACTTGAGATCTCCTGCCTCAGCCTCTTGAGCACTGGAAACATCCTTTATTCTTAAACGTCATGTGGAGGCACTACTGCATGCATGATAAACTGATTATAGCTATCATACCTCCTGTACCTTGGTCTTGAGCAAAGAAAATGCCATTATTACTTTAAAATTTAGAAATATTTCATCAGTCTTAAAAGGATTAGTTATTTTAGTTTGAATTATCATTACTGTTAATATGGTTGGACATTTTTACTTTTTTTAATTTATTTTTTGAGGTTTCATCACTTATTGTTTATAAAAAAGTATCAAAATTTTCAATATCGACTGGTTTTGGTGTACAAAATCTAAAAAAGAACATCAGAAATAAATTCTCATATGAACTATGATGAAAATACCAATTACACTTTACAAAAAAAAATCTTTTACTTCAATTATCATACCTAAAACAGTCTGCACAGGCATTGTTTACACTAACAGCATGTGTATTTTGCTTTTCTGGCCCTTTTGTAGGACATACTTGACATCTAAGTGGTCCTACTATTTTGTCAGGAGGTTCTTATTATATTATACAGTGCATAGTTAACAGGACCATAAATTTTTTTTTAGGATCATAAAATATTAATAAAATAGATTGCTAAATTCTTAATTTGTATTGTGCATTTAGAATAGACATCAACATTTTCATATCAGCTATTTACTTTAAAAACACTTACAAGATAACATAAAAAGTAAAAACCTACATGAACTACAGGGTAAACACAAATGGAAGTCTACCACAGATATAAGCTTTGCTTCAACTGTCACATCCAAGACAGTCTTCACACATGACAATTGCGTGTTCCATACATAAGTATCATTTACACTGACAGTATGTAAGTTTTGTTTTCCTGTACATTCTTATAGGGCACTGTTGACATCTTCTTTGCTTTCCTGTTGTCATAGTAGGTCTTTATAATGTTGCATCTGCCTATTCACCTGTCAGCTCACCAGTGTGCTCCACAATTTTTTTTGCATAGTTCCTTGGGCAGAAACATTTTGTTTTTCTTCTGCTGTGAATGATCTCTTATGAGTTCCAGTCCCAATCTTCTAAGAAAATTTCTCCCTGGCGCTTGTTATTTTCTTTGTAAACTATCAAACTATTTATGCCACACATGTTTAGGATTGAGTAAAACATAACCATTGGCCAATGTTTTGTGTTTCAAGTGACATCCTAGTTGCTTCATAGCTTATCAAAAACATCTACTCTACCTTCAGTTTTGTTGTTGAAAATTTCCATCTTAGGCTTCTATTTTGTCAAGGTTTCCCCACCAATATTTCCATCATGGTGAAATTTTGACATCAACAGTACCAGTTTGTTTTTCTTTGTCACATATGAGGCCAATGTTATATCTTTCTGAAATCCAAAGATTGTACTATACAATTCTCTGTATTGAAATTGCAACATTTCATTTGGAATTTCTGCTTTGTTCCTCTGTACAGTTCCCGTGTACTGTCAACTTGTGCTCTGGTACCAAATGTAACATCAATTGGCAACTGGTAAACCGACTGTCCAGTGTCACATTTTAATTAGTTTGGGAGTCAGGAGCAACAAGTCTGTTCACAACATCATTTGGTTTATTACTATATGAATAAGAATTTGATGGCTGAGTTCCAGGACAAATGTCTAAATTGAAAACATAATAATATCCACATCCACAAAGGTATGAATTTTTATGCCATTTTTTTTATTATGCCATGTTTTGACCCATTGCTTTTCCACAAGTCTTTTACATTCCTGTGATCACTATGAGAAATCCCTGCTAAGTACAGCAGAGCTATGAATGCTTTCAGTTCAGCTAGTGAGGTGTCATAAAATACATTTTTGAATATGGCTAGGGATGGATTAACTAATGGTCAGTGTGTAACACCCAGGTGAACTGAATCAGTATGGTGCTTGGTGTGGATGGTCCAGCTGAGGATTGTTGCCAATAGAATAAAAAGAGAACTAGAGGGGAAGATGTGTGTGGAAGATGTGAGCTGTTGATTCTCTTGGAGAAGTTTGTCATGCTGGCTTTCCTGATATGAACTTGGCTCTTCTCATCTTTAAAGGAGCTTGAGTCCTCACTGTCACTGAGGATGGCTACAGTTCTCTTTGAGGGAGCTCTGGTCTTTACTTTGAGCATCACTTCCTCGCTCCAGTGCAGATCCCTCAGCCTGCTGGCACAGATCCTCCATCCCACTGGTACAAACTTTCTAGCTTCCACTACTGACCTTTTGGCCTTGCCAGTGCAGATCCTTGATACAGACTTGCATGAGACATTGGCATGGGATCTAGGTTTTCAGCTGGACTTGTGCAGGACATTGCATGGGATCCAGGCCCTCAGCTGGATTCTTAGGGTCTCTAGTGTGTGGACAAATTTCCTGCACTCTTTTGCATTTGACTCTTTGGTTGAATATTATAAAATAATCATACAAGTTTTGTGTCCTGTGTTAAATCTTTTCCCTTGTAAGCCCTGACTACAACATGGCTATTGGTTCATACAGAACATTTTACTTGGATTTCAGCCTGTGTATTTCATAGCATCTTGTAGCATTTCACCTGTTACAATTTCCAACACTGAATGATAGTGCTTGCATTCTGTCCAATATGTTTCACCCCTCCCGAGACTCTCACTGTATTTTCAAACATAATTCTAACATTAGATCCTTGCATTTGGCTGCATTGTCATTTTGCAACATTTCAACTAGTTAAATATGTACTCATACTGCTATTTTCTTTGTTATCTGAATTATTCTGTGTGTCTGTATCAGTAGATTCTTGCTCCATTTCACTGTCACAGGACATGGCCAACATCACCATCACCATCACACCAACATCATAATCATCATCATCATCATCATCATCCACTCACACCACTCTTCTGTTATGAAAGCATATATCTTACCATAATGGATCACCAGCATTCATGCATGAATAATCTGATAATTCACTTTTGACCTCCTCCAAAATTTGCAAATCTGGTTTTTCATGTGTCATTGTACTGAACTGGGCTACTTCTTTAAAAAATTTTTTCCCATTTGGTTTTACTTCATCTTCTTCACTTAAAATTTCATATGTTCACCAGAATCTTTTGTCTTTAATTTGTGTTTTGCATACATAAAAAACTTTGTCTAGTGTATCACATCCAGGATACAATACCGAGCTGAATCATCCAAACTATTCATAATAGATCTGTGTGCAGAGTCAGGTTGTGAATTTACAGGCTTTGCTTTAATTTGGTTTGATTTCTCTTGTCTTGATTCAGACCAAAAAAAAGTTAAAATAATATAAAATGATATTATAAAATGTATGAAATGTAAAAGAATGGGGTTGATGATCTGTTTTAGCTTCATGGTAGATGGTTTGGAAGATGCATGGTTATTTATAAGTGTTCAAAAAGTAGAATTAACAGATTTCAACAAGAATCGTGACACTGGGGCTGTGGTTCCTCTGACCTGCAAGGGCCTGGTGGTGTCCTAGAACATTCATGCCAGGTGTCACCTCCTGGGGACACTGGTGCAGCCACCTTGGCCACTCTGAGTGTTGATGACCGTACTCTACCCGAGCCACTAGCTCCTAGTGCAGCCTGACCTCAGTGACAATTGCTATATCTACAATGGCCGCCAGTGGAGCAGCACTGTTGGACATTTTTATTTATTGACCCTTGGGATTTACCTTTCTCTGACATTCTATGCATATTCTTAGTTCACTTATCTATTGGGTTGTTTGTATGTTATGACTAATGAACCTTTATACTGTGTGTTCTCCATTCTGTCTGTTTCTTGCATGCCCATTCAAACCTGTTCATATATTTGTCTCCTCTTTGACCCTTGTTTAGAATTTAGACAGATCTAGTGATTTTTCTGACCACATTTACAGTGTATATTTTGGAGTACTCCAAAGAATAGGGGTCTTAAATTGTCCAGTCCTATGGAATTGTAAAAATTCTAAACTTTATAGAAAGTTTTTTTATTTTTTTAATCTTTATTAGTGCATGTTTGCAGTACATAAATTACATTAGTCATGGGGAGTTGCTATATGTGCATAACACATCTTAGTCTTTTTTTTTTTTTTTTTTACCACTCATTCATTTAAAGTTAAAGTATATACTTTCCTCCAACTAAGACCTGATTCAGGCAGGAAATCTTCAGAGAGAAAGGATGTGTGTTGCTGGCTTCATCTGTCTTGACTCTGTACCTCCCTGTGGTTACTAACCTTTCCAGGCTATGTAGGTGGTTAGGAGTTCCAGGTAAAGGATGGAAAACCAAAAGGAAAAATGAAGGCATTCTGGACAAAGAGGAGTAATGATAGGATTCTGCATATATTTTTAAGGCATAACCCACAGAATTTTTTTATGGGTTAGTTGTAAGATATGAACAAGGACAGTCAAGATTATATTGTTTTGCCGGCTGGCTAGCTTCCTGCCTCGTAGGCTCCTGGAGGGAGGGCCCCCAGCTCACGGGGAGCCTCGGGCAGGGAGC
>NW_004955409.1:37604741-37616790 GCF_000276665.1 Chinchilla lanigera
TACCACTTTGTCTGTAATCTGGTAAGCCCCTCCTATTATTATGTTATCCTTCTTTTACTCTTTAAAAAAAAAAAGATTATATTGTTTTGTTTTGATCTAGGATGTGTATTTCTCCATTATGATATATATGTAATAAAATTTATCATTTTAGCCATTGTAAATTTAAAACTCTATCCCTTGACTCAGATCCCAAAGCCACCATTCTGCTTTCTCTTCCCATGAAGTTGACTCTTCTGGGTACCTTGTGTAAGAGGAGTCATACAACATTGTCCCGCGAATGACTTCGTTTCACTTCCCAAAGTATGTTCATGGTTTATCCATGTTGCAGCATGTCTCATAATTTCATTCCTGGAATTGGTGCTTGGAATTGAACCCAGACCTTTGCCCATAAGAAGTAAGTGCTCTATCACTGAGCAGCAGTCCCAGCTTTAATTTTATTCTTTTTAGGGCTGAATAATATTCCATTGTATATATCCATCTATATGTATGTTTTGTTTATTTTTGTATCACATTTTGTTTATCCGTTCATCTGTCAGTGGACATTTGTTTTTTCCATCATTTTTTGGTTATTATGAATAATGCTTCTCTGAACATGAGTGTGCAAGGATCTCGTCAAATCCTTGCTTTCATTCAGATTTAGTATGTCCCCCAAAAATAAATTGCTGGGTTATATGAGAAATCTATTTTTAACTTTTAAAAATTTTTTATATTTAATGTTTTTATACAGGATCTAACTATGTAGCCCTGGCTAGCCTTGAACTTGCTATATAGCCCAGTCTAGCCTTGAAATCATGGCAATTCTACCACCTCAGCCTTCTGAATGCTAGGATTACAGGCATTTGTTACCACCCTTGACCTTTTAAATTTTTTAAAAAGAAGTACCATCTTGTTTTCCATGGTGGCTATACCATTTTACATTTCTACCAGCAGAGCACAAACATCCTGATTTGTTTTTGTCTTTCTGAGACAGGGTCTCACTATACAGTTCAGGCTGGTCTTGAACTCACTTTGTACCTCAGGCTGGTCTCGAACTTACAATGATCCTCCTGCCTCAGCCTCCTGAGTGCTGAGATTACAGGTGTGAGCCTGTAATGACACCTGGCTCTGATTTTTCATAGTCTTGAAAACATGTTATTTTCTATTTACATTTCTTTCAAAAGCTATCTGATTAGTGGGTACAGGAGTGTAGTTAGATAGGAGGAATAATTTATAATGTTCTATAACACAGCAGGATAACTAAGGTTTACAATAATTGAATATTTCAAAATACTGTGACTAGTAGAGAAGATTTTGAGTGTTCCCAACTCAAAGAAATGATACATATGTGATGTGGTGAATATGTCAATTACCTTGACCTGATTATTACACATTATATACATGTATTGAAATGTCACACTGTGCCCTGTAAATATATATAATTGCTGTCTCCACTAAACTAAAAATGTATTAAAAATATCCATCCTCCTGAGTATGAAATGGTATCTCATTATGGTTTTGATTTCTATTTCCCTAATGATTAGTGCAGATAATTACTAATCACATTTCTTTGAACATGGCGTTTGTGCAATACTTACTCTGGAATGAATTATTATTAATTATAATTTATTTGGTTACTTAACATATACTTGTTTACAGTTATGACATTTTCTTTGCCTTAATCAATAGTGAATATTTTAGTAATAACTTGCAATAAGTTAAATACTACATTTAGCTTAAAATTTAAAATAACATTTTGACATAAAGTCTTCAAAAATATTTTTCCTGATAGCTTGTATGAAATTTTAGAAAAGGAGAAAGTAGAATGAGAAGTAGAAGAAAGGAATTAACATTTGTTGAGGATTTATCATGTGCCAGCCACTATATTTTTAGTTTCTTTTTTATTAACATGTGTTTGTGATATCTAATAATTACATTCATCTTCGGGAATATATATGTATATATATTAATCATTTTTACTTCCCCTGCCCTCCATTTCCTTCCATCTCCAGGTCCCCTTCTCATCTTCATAAGGTCTACTTCCCTGTTTCCTATCATCTGTTATTTGGCTCTTTAAATTATTTATACTTTGGCTTTCTCATGTAAGAGAAACCATGTGATATTCAGCCTTCTGTGTCTCATTTATTTCATGTAGCACTGTAGTCTCAAGGTGTATCCATTTTCCTACAAATGAGTCAAATTTATCCTTATTTTGGCCGAGTAGTATGCCATTTTGTATAAATATCATACTTTCTTTATCCATTCATCTGTTGATGGGCGTATTGGCTGCTTCCAAGATTTAGCTATTATGAATTGTGCTGCTATAAACATGGGTGTGCGTGTATTACTATATGATGCTTTTAACTCTTGCAGGAAGATACCTAGAAGAGGTATAGCTGGGTTAAATGGAATTTCTTTTTCCTGTTGTACATGCCAGCTCCTATTTAAGGCACTGTGTATAGAATAATGCATTTGACTTTTCGCAGTTCTTTAAAATGGGCATGTTTTCTTCATTTTACAGATGAGAAAACTGGGCTCAGAGCGGTGATACAATCAGTGGATGAAAGACTCTAAATAGAAATGAGGAATTTCTATGACTTTTAATACTAAAAAGTATAAATAGCTTATATACAATATAATAAGCAGTAGGCCTTAGTTTTTAGCTCTTTTGAATGTATTTCTGTGACAGGCCTCCAAGTATTAAATGAGGATGATGCTAATAGAGAACCATTCTGTCGGATGGAATGAACAGAAATAGTCAAATCCTGTAATTAATAAAAATGTCGTGAGGGTCCAGATAGCGTTAGAGCACGTGTGTCTAACCTTTTGGCATGGCCAGGCTGCACTGAGTAAACAGGTGTTGTCTTGGGCCACATACAAAATGTACAGTTATTGAATACACATAACAAAACTCCTGTTAGATTTTACATTTTATGTTTCTGAAGTATTTTATGCAATAACACATAGCAAGCCAAAGTTTACTATTTCAATAAGAAATGTACATGTCTGCTTAGTAACAATGCATGCCCGTCTGCACAGGCACACATACATGTGGGTAGGTTCAAATATTGCCATCAATAATCTCTGCATTTTACTTACCAAGCCGCACAAGCCCATGTGCTGTCTGATACATCCGGGTTTCTGTTTGACTGTGTGACGGGCACAGGAAGCAGAGTTAGCACTGCACCCCCACCCCCATAGTGTTCTGGGGGCACCTACACAACCTGCACTGAAACACCCTGCAATTGAGTCAGGAAAACTATCACTAAAGAAATCACATAATGTTAAACGTGTATGATCTGTCAGGGCCACAATACTAGCTGTCCAAGGCTGCATGCAGTCTGGGGGTCTCAGGGTGTATACATCTGCTTTAGAGTTTATGCTGAGTGATTGGACAACAGAAACATCATGCAGAAATACATCATTGGAGAGTTTTCTTTTCCTTTCTTTTGTCTTTTTGAGACAGGGTATTACTAGGCAGTTCAGGCTGGCCTCAAGCTCACTTTGTAGCCCAGGCTGGTCTTGAACTCACAATGATCCCCCTGCCTCAGCCTCCTGAGTGCTGGGATTACAGATGTGCACCACTATGCCTGGAATAGGAGAGTTTTCTGAATGGAAAGGCAGTTTTTTAAGGGTTAACATTCTCATTTTTAAGGTTGGAATATTAGTGTCAGCCATTTATTGCCACAGGTTTATGAGAAGAGCTTGCTCACTTGCTCCCTGAATACCTGCTTCACCTGTTTGTTCCTCAGGGTGTAGATGAAGGGGTTGAGCACTGGGGTCACCACAGTGTTGAGTAATGCCACCACCTTGTTCTGGTCCTCCCCCTGCCCACCCTTGCCTGACCGGATGTACATGAAGATGCAGCTGCCGTAGAAGAGAGACACCACAGTGATGTGCGAGGAGCAGGTTGAGAAGGCTTTCTGCCTCTCCTTGACAGAGGGGATGTGCAGGATGGTGTGGAGGATGTGGCCATAGCAGGTGGCCGTGACAGCCAGAGTGCCCAGGAGGCTGAAGTTGGCTATAACAAAACCCAGAAGCTCTATCAGACTTGTATCTGCACATATGAGCTCGAGGAGTGGAAAGTTGTCACAGAAGAAATGGTTAATGATATTGGGGCCACAGAAGGGCTGCTGAAATGTGATGAAACTTGGAACCAAGATGAGGAGTAATCCTGTCATCCACGAAGAGAGCACCAGCTGGACACACAGCCTTTTGCTCATGATGGTGACATAGCGCAAGGGGTTACAGATGGCCACATACCTGTCAAAGGACATCACTGCCAGGAGGAAGAACTCTGTGGTGCCTAGGAAGAAATAGAGGAAGAGTTGGAGGAAACAACCCACTAAGGAGATGGTCCTGTATCCCATGAGGATGTTGGTCAGCATCTTGGGGAAGATGACTGAAGTGAACCAGATCTCCAGGACAGCAAAGTTGCGGAGGAAGTAGTACATGGGGGTGTGGAGGCGCCTGTCCAAGAGTGTGATGCCTATGATGAGGAGGTTCCCCAGCATGGTGAGGAGGTAGGTGAGGAGGAGCCCCAGGAAGATGAGCATCTGCAGCTCACAGGCATCTGAGAGGCCCAGCAAGACGAACTCTGTGACTGTGGTGTGGTTCCCCATGGCTCCTGTGACCTCTGCCAGTGATGTCTGCTCAGAGGAGTTTGGCATCAGGAGTCGAGATGTTCTGAGGTTCTGAGGACAACCTGCAACTGCAAGGTAAAAGATATGAGCATCACAATTTGGGGTGAAGAAATCCTTTCTTTCTGCAAAGGACATATTTTCCCAGCACTTAGGCTCATTGTAGAATCCATGAGGCTACTGGTGTGTTTAGTCTCTGATGTGTGTTAGAGGACAAAGTAGTGGTTCCACAAGGCTCAGAACTGAAAATTGTCTTACTATTCTTCGCTATATTTCTCTTTCTCAACAAATTCCTTTGCTCCTAGCCAAATAACCTGCCTTCAAAGCCACCTGTTCATATCTTTTCCCCAACATTGGGTGTCCACTGATAAATAGTTCATGTCTGAGGGTGCTGCTGTATGAAGATGGCCTGCATCACTGATGACTTTGACTAATATTTGGCTTAATAAAAAGGAAAGAGGAAATCGATGAGGAAAGCACAATTCTCATAAATCATGTACAGGAAAATCCATGTAATGTCTGCATAAATAAACATTCCTTAGTAGGACCTTGATATTCCAAGTTCTCAATGACCCTGTTCTCACATGAGCCCTCAGGTCTGGATACCACACACCTTTTACAATGTTTTCATTCCTTACCCATCTTCATTACCTACTCTTGTACATGACATTCTTTCATTTTGTAAGAAACACCTTTTAAATCCTCCTTATCCTTTAAGTCTTTTTTTCAATAAGTGCTATCTGTTCTATGAGACTTCTCTAAGTGAATGAGTTTTTCCTTCAGGTCTCTCATAATTTTATTGCATTTTATTTTATAATTGGTTTTCATTTGTTCAGAGAGTCAACAATTCTTTACTAACCTTTGTGTTTCCTATAGCATTTATAGCAAATTTTCTTAAAATAATCAACTTTAATGATCATTTATTATTGACTGTGTGAATTCCATCAACTCAGACATCTGAGAGATGCATTTGGTAGGAATTTGACATCGAGGAGGTTGAGAACATGTTACTCAAGTAGTAAATATATACGGGGGGCAGTAACTTTGCAGAGTCAGCATGCTAAGCAGTCTTAAATAGGTCCATGTGACCCATGACTTTTTTTTGTTTGTTTTTTTGGTATTGGGCATCAAACTCATAACCTCACGCTTGCCAGGCAGGCGCTTGTGCCACTGAGGTATGTCCCTAGCCCTTAAATAGGTCCATGTGAAGAAAGTTTTTGCTTGTGAGGAGGTGAAAGTGTCTCCTTGCATTCTCTAACAGTAGCCTCCCAATCTTTGAAGTGGTCCGGAGTTTGACTTAGGAAGTAGACAGAGGTCTATGTTATAGAGAGCCTGGCAGCAAAATAAAAAAGAAAAAACAAAGGTGAAACCCAAACAATGAACATTAGGTCTCTTTAAAAATCAGTATCTCTGAAAATTTCCTTCCTTAAACAATTTCAACTATTACTTTAATTGTCAGGCAGAAACTGAGCAAGAATTATTTGGGGAATAAGATTGGAACCCACTTTACATACTTGGGAGGATCGAGGTGGTAGGAGAGATAGGAATATCAAGTGATTTTAGTAGGAAAAATGAACGGGTAAACTATATAAGCAATTATGTAAACATTCCCCTTTTCTTTGTTTTGTCTCCTTTTTAAGTTAGGCTGCATTATTCAAAGTGATTCCACAAAGCTAACGTTAGCACCAACATTTGTGTGCAGTCATAAAAGAGCACAGCATAGTTTATCATCCTCTGAGGATATAACTAGGACTACTCCCCAGGCCTTACGTCCAGGGGCGTTGCTTGTCCAGATGCACCAGTGATTTGCAAAGGATGTGTCTGCAGCCTAATCTTTTGGTTCAAAGGTGAGCCCAGGTGGCCCAGAAACTCACTCTGCTCTTTCCAGAACAAAAGCAGAATCCAACATGAACCAGACACAAGTAACATCACCAGGAGTTAACAGAATAGCTATCAGTCCCAAGTACTGTGTGGGACACACTGGGAGAAAGATGAAAATAGATATTAAGGTGACAAAGCTGAATGTGAGCAGGATGGAGGAGGAAAGCTTCAGCTTTGTGCTGAGGCATGAACTTACCACAAACGAACTATGAAAGATACTGTGACCAGCTTAAGTGACCTGCAAACAGGTCACTGCTCAACTTTCAGTTTTTCTTGTTCCAAACCAGCGGTCACTAGCTGGGAGGTACAAAGGGAAGCTGGTGACTTCGTGAACTCCAGACATTTCTCCCTTTTTGATGAATGAAAGGGAGACTCATTTGGCAGCCAGAGAGCCTGGATATGATGTGCCATCCACCTCATGCTGTTCATGATTTGTAGGCCAGTTGTGTAGCACCCAGTGGGAACGTATGCATGACCTGGAGGCTTGTCTTGCCACAGCTGGAACTTTACATGCTTTGGAGTGGGTCTAGTACACTTAGAATTAAGGTAAGATCTTCCTTGTTTACCATAAAGCACTAAGAATTTCACCCAGACTCAGTGGTGTTCAGAGCTTTGGGTTTCACAAGGAGACAGTTGCACAGGATAACACTGTAATCAGGCCAGGCAAAGTTCTTCAGTGGAGTGAGTAACCAATGGCTCTGATTGACTTAACATTGACAATCCCTGCTGTGTTCTGGCGTTAACTGGGATGGTAGGGCTACAGTTACAAATGAGACGCAGTGCCTAACCCTGATGTGGCAGACTGTATGGTGGAATATACAAACACGTGCCAGGAGGAAGAGGGTTTAAGAAGCCACTGCTGCTTTGTCATCTGAGCTGCCAGGACGGAGATGACCTTGAAGATCTAGGGTCAGGTGTTTTTCTAGCAGCTGGCTGGGGAAAGTCCCAAGGAGGTCATTCCAAATGAACTACCCAAGGGATTGCAGATGATAACTGGTTCTTATGGGTGATTCTTAGGGTTGTAGTATTTTCCCTGGGCCCTAGATGCAGATCTTAGACTGTTGGCATGAGAGCTGCATGTCTCTTGAATTTGATGGCACTGTCTTAAGAACACCTGTCCTTCCCAAAGCTTGCTCAGGGGACAGCTGCATTCCTTACAGTGGAAATGATTTCTTGGACTCTGTTATCTTTTAGCTCAAAGGATCTGATGAGTCAAGTGCTTGAAAATCTCCCACTTTCAGATAGCTCATCCTGGGGAGAGTCTTGGAAAAGGAGTTATTTGAAGCTTTCCTTCTTCATCCTCCTTTGGCATAGTGGGGTCATTCTGACAAAGAATTTTTTCACCCTCAGATGGGCTCAGCCTCCGTGAGACAAGGTTTCCTCTGTGGACAGTGGGGCTCTCGGAGACAGGGGGCGAGCTGCTCCTCGAGTAAACACATCTCTTTGTGGAAGTGACATCAGAGCTGAACACTTTGGGCTGCAGCTTTGTTTTCTTAAGGGATCTATTCATCTCTGTATTTTGATGGGGCTTGGGATCCTCGGGGAATTAGTATAATGAGCCTCACTCAGCCTCTCTGCAGCTCTCCTGGCTGTTAGTAGAACTTTGCAAACAAAAGTTTGTGTTGTTTGTTCAGATCAAGAATAGTAATCACTTTTAGTTAAAGTAATAAATCCAATTATAGCTCTCAACTGGGACCTCCTGCTTAATATTAGGCAGTCCTATTTTTACAGGGATGTGGAGAACCATGATAAGAAATGTAGAACTTTGGCCAGTCCTATCTGGACCACAGCCCCATTGGGGCTGGGAGGTAGTAGAAGGTGGAACCCTGAAGGGAAGAAACAAAATGGAACAAAACGAAAAATTTGGAGTTAATTTTTCTATATATTATTCAATATGTAATGATTAAATTTGAATAATTAGCTTTATATCATCTCAAAAACTTCTAATTCCTTTATGATGAAAACATTCAAAATTCTTTGGGCTGTTTTTTTCTTCTATTTTAAAATTGATGATATTTTTCTCTATCTGTAGTCACTCTATTGTGCAATACAATATTAGAACTTATTCCTACTATCTGTAACTTTGTGCTTATTTCCTAACCCCTCTCTACATACTCCCACCTCTCCCAGACACTAGTAATTACCATTCTATTTACCCTTCTATAAGGTCAACTTTCAAAAACCTTTTTTACTAGAACAACTTTTAAAAAATAGTGCCATCCAGCCTTATCCATGTTGCCACTTCATCCTGTCATCCTTTTTATGGCTTAATAGTATTCCATTCTGTACATATACTATATTATCTTTATCCCTTCATCCACTGGTGAACAATTAGGTTGATGCTATATCTGGGTTATTGTGAATAGTGCTGCAATAAACATGGAAGTGACAATATCTCTTTGACATACTGATGTCATTTCCTTGGATATACATTCAGTAATGAGATTGTTGGATCATGGGGGTAATTCCAGTTTTAATTTTTTGAGGAAGTGCCATACTGTAGTCTACAATGGCTGTACAATTTGCTCTTTTTGAGACAGGGTCTGAGTATGCAGTTCAGGCTGCTTTGAGCTCACTTTGTAGCCCAAGCTGGTCTCGAACTCGCAACGATCCTCCTGCCTCAGCCTCCCGAGTGCTGGGATAACAGGCATGCGCCACCCGGCTTCGGCTGTACAATTTGCATTCACATCAATAGCTTATTAGAGCTCTCCTTCCCCGCCGCCCCCCCAGCCTTTTCATGACTTGTATGTTCTTGTCTTTTTGATAATAGACATTTTTAACTGGTAAGATTATATCTCATGATATGCTAGGCATTTCTCTTATGACCAGTGATGCTGAACATGTTTTCAGTATATTTATTGACCATTTGTATGTCCTCTTTTAAAAACTATCCATTCAACTCTTTTGCTCATTTTAAAATTATATTATCTGGGGATTTTTTTTCTTTTTGCAGTTGATATGTTTGAATTTCTTAGGTACTCTAGATACTAACCCTTCATTAGCTGCATAGTTTGCAAATATTTTTTCCCACTCCATACATTGACCTTTTACTCTGTTGATTATTTCCTTTGTTGTATAGATCCTTATTAATTGGAACTGTTTGTCTAGTTTTGTTTTAGAGATTTTATCCAAAAAGCCCTAATCCAGGCAAAGGCATGAAGTGTTTCCCCAATGATTTTTTCTAGTAGTTTCATAGCTTCTAGTCTCACACTTAAGTAATTATTTTGACTTTATTTCTATATATATATACTGAAAGATAAGGATCTCATTTCCTTCTTTTGCACTATTTATTAAAGAGATTGTCCTTTCCTGAGTGTTTGTTTTTGGTGCCTTTGTTGAAAATAGGTTAGCTTTAAATGTGTGTATTTCCTTCTGAGCTCTCTATTATGTTTCATTGACTTATAATTTTATTTTTATCAGTACCATGCTGTTTTGGTTAGTATTGCTTTGTAGTATGTTTTGAAGTCAGGTAGTATGTTTTGAAGTCAGGTAGATGATACTGCTATCTTTTTTTCCCTTCAAAGTTTCTTGTGGCTTTTCAGATTCTTTTGAGGCTTCATATTAATTTTAGTTTTTTTTTCCAAAAACAATTCTGTGTAGAATATCTTTAATACTTTGAAGCAGATCACACTGAATCCTTCGGGAAGGATCACCATTTTAACCATATTAATTCTTCCAATCTATGATGCGACATTGTGTGTGTGTGTGTGTGTGTGTGTGTGTGTATTCTATTGCATTTCTTTCTTCAGTGTTACATAATTTTTATAGAGATCTTGGTTAGATTTATTCTTAGGTATTTTTATTTTATTATTTTTGGATACCTATTGGGATTCAGCAATGTAAATGGGATTGGTTTCTTAATTTCCTTTTCAACTAGTTTACTAATAGCTTCTAGAAATGCCATTGATTGCTGGCTGTGGTGGCACATACCTGTAATCTCAGCTGGGAAGACTGTGGGTTCATGGCTTACCTAGTTAATATAGCAAAACTCTGTCTCAAACCAAACCAAACCAAATCAAACCAAACCACCACTGATTTTTGTATGTTGATTTTGTATTCTGCAACTCTATTGAATGCATTTATTGAACGTGTGTGTGTGTGTGTGTGTGTGTGTGTGTGATATCTCTAGGATTTTGTATATATAAAATAAAATCATCTTGCAGATGTAATTGATTTGGTTTCTTCCTTTCCAATATGGATGCTCTTTACTTCTTTATTTTGCTTAATTGCTCTGGCTAAGAATTCTGTTAGTATGTTGAATAAAATGGTGAGTGAACAGCTTTGTTCATTCCAGTTTTATAGGAAAAGCTTTCAACTCTTCCCCATTCAATATGTTAGCGGTGGTTTTTCTCATATGGCTTTTATTGTGTTAAGATACATTTCTTTCATAACTTTTATGATTTGTTGAAAGATTTTATCATGGAGGAATATTGCATTTTATTGGATTTTTTCTGTATTTTGAGATGATCATATGGCCCCTCCTCAACATTCTGTTAATGTGATATACTACGTACTCTGATTTATGTAAGTTGAAGCATCCTTGTAATCCTGGGCTGAATATCACTTGATCATTGTGAATAATCTTTTAGATGTTCTCTTGTATTTGATTTGTTAGTATTTGGCTGAAATTTTTTTGTATCCATGGGGATATTTGACTTTAGTTTTCCTTTTGCTGTGTCTTTGTCTGGTTTTGGTATCACATATTGGCTTTGTAGAATGAGTGTGAGAGAATTCCCTCCACCACAATTTTTGGAATAACTGGAAGAATTTGTGTTAGTTTGTTTTTGAATATTTGGTAGAATTCAGCAATGAGTCCATTTTGTCATTTTTGTGTGTGCCAGAAATTATCAAAAATAAGGTGGCTGAATGTGTTTGTAGCTGTGTCTGCATCTTCTAATTTGTTCCATTGATCTTCAGGTCTGTTTTTTTGCCAGTAACATGCTGATTTTACCACAGTAGCTTTGTAGTATAATTTCAAGCCAGAGATTGTGATGCCTCCTGCTTTGCCTTTGTTGTCTAGAATTTTTTTTTTTTTTGTTTTTCTCCGGTACCAGGAACCGAACTCACGACCTTGCACTTGCCAGGCAGGTGCTTTGCCACTGAGCTAAATCCCCAGCCCCTTGTTGTCTAGAATTGCTTTTGCTGTTCTAGGTCTCTTCTGATTCTAGATGAATTTTAGGAATGTTTCCTCCAGGTCTGTGAAGTATACTAATGGTACTTTGATTGGGATTACATTGAATCTGTATAACAATTTTGGGATTATAGCCATTTTCACTATATTGGTTCTTATCCATGAGCAAGGAATATCTTTCCATTTTCTGAAATCCTCTTCAGTCTCTTTTTTTGGAGTACTGTAATTTTTGCTGTATAGATCTTTTACTTTCTTTGTTAGATTCATTCCTAAGTATTTCATTTTTTTGTATACTATTGTGAAAGGTGGTTTCCCTAATTTCTCTCTCAGTGTGTTTGTTGTTTTTGTTGACTAATGCTATTGATTTTTGAGTGTTGACTTTGTATACAGCTATGCTACTGAATTTGGTTATTAAATCTAC
>NW_004955409.1:37618576-37628772 GCF_000276665.1 Chinchilla lanigera
CATGGAGTATTGTTTTCCATCCTTTGATTTTCAGTGTATAAATTTCCTTTAGAGTTAAATGTGTTTCTTGTCTACAGCATATTGTTGGATTTTGTTTCTTGATCCACTCTGCCAGTCTGCTTCTTTTGACTGATGAATTGAGGCTATTTACCTTAATGGTTATAAGTTATATGTGTTGGCATATCTTTGTCACATTTTTTTCCTCCTGTTGGTTCCCTACTTTTCTTCTCTGTTTAATTACTTGCCCTGCTTGTGGTTCCTTTCTATTGTCCTTGTGGTAATTTTTATCTCTTTCTATAGTATCTTTCAGTATTTTTTGTAGGTTTGCCTTGGTGATCATGAATTTCTTCAGTTGTTCTTTTTGTGGAAGTATCTTATTTCTCTATTAATTTTGAAAGATAGTTTTGCAGGGTACATCAATGTGGATTGGAAGTTGTTTTATTTCAGGATTGGAAATACTTCACTCCAAGCTCTTCTTGACTTGATCATTTTTGTTGTGTAATCTGCTATAATTTTGATGGGCTTTCCTTTATAGGTGATCTGCTTCTTTGCTCTAACTTATTTTAATATTCTGTTCTTGTGCTGGATTTCTGGGCTCAATTGTTATATATCTGGATGTAGATTTATTTTGGTTATGGCTAATTGGAGTTTTATTTGCCTCACTTACTGTATGTCAGATTCCTTTCACATGCTTGGGAAATTTTCTGATATTACTTCTGCAAATAGTCTTTTTATGTCATCCATGTTGACTTGCTTTTTTGTTTATACCTATCAGCCTTATATTGTTTTTCTTCGCATCATCTTGTAGCTATTTAATTGTTATTTCCTAGTTCATTGTTATTTTTAAGAGATCTTTCCTTTCATGATAATTAGCCGCAATATTGTCTTCAAGGTCTGAAAGTCTATCTTGAGTTTCATTTAATTGGTTTTGCCAGTTTTCAATGTGATTCTTAATTTCCTGGATATCTGTTTGAATCTGTTTCATGCATTCTAATTCTTTCCTATGTTGTTCATTCAAGGTTTCCATCATTTTTCTAAGCTCCTCTATTTATTTTGTCTGTCTTCTTTAGATATGCTGAGCTATTTTTTCATTATGGTTGTCATTTCTTTTTTTACTTGAGAGATTATTTCTGATCTGATTTCTTCTATAGCCTGATGGAGTTGTTCCTTTACTTCATTTGCTGTTATTTCAGAAATTTCAGGTGTGTTACTTTCAAGTTCTTCTATATCAATGTTCCTGGAGTTGTTCTCAATGGGCTGGAGGTCTGAGATTGCATTTTGCTCCTGCATTTTGACATTTTCTATTTCAAAATATTTTTAAATTTTCTTTTCTGTGGTAATCCTTGTGAGATTTGGCACCAGGTAGCTATATCACTAATATAAAGGCCTTTCCAGGAATAGTCTCTATGTCAGGAATATCTTCTGCATGTAGATTTTTGGTTTGTGTCTGTCCCAAGATCCTACCTTCCCAGTTAATTAAGTGTGGGATGTTAGTATCTGTTTGCCTCACTGCCAAATCCTTTGGTGTAGGGCTGTGGTGAGGTTGTTAATCCAGAGCTTCCCAATATAGTTTCACAGTGAAGAACAACTGATTACAACACATACACCATCAGTACAATAGTACAATTAGCAATAGTAGTACCATTAGCAATAGAGTAGTTCAATTAGCAATAAGCACAGTTTAGAAACTGTCCAAATGTAGTAACTATTGATATTGTACTTTAGACCATAGGAGCTAAGCCTATAGGTATATAATATAACCAATTGTGAATTAGGAGTTTGCACTGAAAGCATTTCCCCTTGTTAGAGTGGATTTACCCTGAGTTCCTCCAGACAAGCCTGTTTCCTCTTCCCATGCTGGCTGCCTAACCACAGTGTAGACATGTGGGCCAGGCACCAGGGTTCCTGCAGACTGAGACTTCTGAAGCTCCTAAGCTTCACTGAGGCTCAGTATCACACCAGCAATGGTAGGGAGCGGGGTGGAGTCTCCTCCTTTGTGAGTAGCTCACAGAGGTTTCCGAAGAGGCTCAGCATCACTCCCACAGTGGTGGCAGGGTGGGGGGGGGTGGAGTAACTGCCCCTTCCCCACCCCCCCAGCAGCTCACTGAAGCTCCTGAAGTTCACTGAGGCTCCTCATGGAGAAATATTTTTACCTGTAAACATGTTCCAAGGTGTCAGTTGGATAGGGTGCATTGGCTTTGGTTCCAGTGGGGCAGTTGTACAGTCTCTGCAGTTTCATTAGCTGTAATCAACATCAGTGATGCCTGCCATTGCCTCAGTGACTTTGGCTGTAGGAGTCTGTGGGGCAGCTCTGTGGGGCAGTGGGCAGCCTCATCCATGCTCCTTGGGATGAAGGGGATGGCTAGCCTCTGGTTCTTGCCCAGCTTCATCCCTACCGAGCAGGGCACCACATAGGCTCCTATGTAGGTGCTGAAGATGTTCTACTCAGATTCCCCATATCTGAGGTAGGGGCATGAAGCCACATGTGTAAGCATGGTGTTGTAGTGTTGTAGCCTTAGGGCCATGCAGTGGCTAGTGGCTTCCAGAACAATATGCATTCTAGCAATGACCCTGGCAAGACAGTGTCACACAGTAGAAGCCTGAGTCACAAGGGTGGAGGGGCACAATGTGGGCTTCTAGAAAAATGCAACCATGTACACTACAGGCAGCTGCCTAGACTCAGGGGCTGTGAGACCTGAAGAATTTTCCAGCATCAAAGATTATTTGTGTCAGCAGCTTCTGGGAAGTCTCCTGGGTGCCTCCTGCCCCATATTTTCCTTTCTTGGGCAACCTCTGCTAGTTTCCACTGTCCCTGACTGAGGTGATGGGGATTATAGAAGTGGGAGACTTTGTTCCCTTCTCTCTGCAGCCATATATAATGCTCTAGAGGGTCCTCAGCATTGCTGTGCTGTACTCCAGCACCTTCCCTTAGCCAGGATATAGTTTACTCACTGTTTTGGACCTGTGTGTGTGTGGGAGGGGGCACAGGTACTGGGCTCCTCTAATTAGCTCTCTTGTTGTGCTCTCTTGGACAAAATGAGTTTTTAAAAATAAAATGATTGATGAATGAAAAAAATGTAAATATATCAATCTGTTTTACTACCCCATTCCTGATCAGTTGTGTCTGAATTTGTCCTTCTTTACATATTTTTGTCTAAGTGATGTCTGTGTTGATCATTTCCTTGGTCATTAAAGTCAAACTTTTGGGAGTTGTATAATTTTTGCCTTTAAAATATCTTATGAATGAATTTCTTTTTTTCTTCATCCTTTTTACCATTGCCTTAATTTAGGCTGTTTTATCTCATATCTTGATTTCAATATTCTTGTTGTGGTTCCTGACATTCTGCTAGAGTGATCTTTAAAACCACAAAGCAGATTATCATACTTTCTAACCTAAAATCACTCAATACCTCCAAATAACCTATAGGACATGATATAGGCTTCCTAAATGGCTCCTTTTGATCTTGAGTCCACAAACTGCATATTTTTTATCCCTTCCTGGATCGATAGACTAGGAAAGAACTGTTTCAGAAGGCAGAATAAAGTCTTTTTTTATTTTAGACAGAATTAAAAAACGAACAATAGCAAAATGCCAACAACATAGACAAAAACAAAACAAAACAAAAACAATAAGAATGATACAGGGTTTCAGAAAAAATAAAGTCTTTTAAAGTTTAGGACTTAAGGTCTGGGAAAAATCTTGATGATTTCTCCCAAGGCTTATTTTTTCCCCTAAGATTCTGCAGTAAAGGGGAAACAGGATACCTGAAGGGGAAGGAAGGATAGCTCAAAGCTACCCTGGGGAAGGGGCACTTACTCTGCTCTTTCCAAAACCTTATATATCTGAAAGAAGAGAAAACAGAATCCCACATAGTATTGTGGATCTGAGAATAGAGAGCACTTTCAGTTTGCTTTCTGAGAAGGGCTTTAGCAAAGTGGTAATTGCATAGAGGAGAAGAAGCTGCATAAGCTTTTTAGCCTGGTTGGAACTTTGAGAGGATCAGAGTCTTCTGCAAGTCAGAGAGGGACAGAAAGAGTAATGAAATCTGGAGTGCTGAGATGCATATAAAAGTAGGAGGGATAGCTTTCCAACATCCAAGGGCCTTGCTGATGAAAATGAGGTGTAATACACCAGCCTCCTGTGCCAGTTGATGGCTTGGGGCAGGATGGGAAGATGTATGAAAATAGAAAAATAAAGGACTGGACTCTTCTTTGCCTTGCCCATTATCTTCAGAACTTCAGCACAACTCTGAAGAAGTGTCCTGTGGGAGAACCTGGAATTGACTGAGATTTAACTTCCACCATCAGGTTAATGGGGTGTCTAGGGAAATTAAGCTAGATTTTTAAAAAATCTATAAAGTTAAATTTGATATTCACATGAATATGTGAACTGAGATTAGTATTTCCTTTGCCTGACATCAGATAGTGTTACAAATCAATTAAATATTTATGTAAAATACACAAAGGAGAATTATACACATCAAATTGATACAAGGCTTGCAATAAAACATAATTTAACAATCCCTTTTTAAGAAAAATGTGGAAACGTCCCACTACTCTGAGGGATAGTATGTCTTAGTCTGTTATTTATGTGATATAGTGGAAAAGGTTTGGACATTAGAGGTAGATAAACCTTGCTATACATACTGATTGTGATCTGCTAGCTGGGTAACCTTTACTGTCTGTCCATCATTTTCCTTATACAGAGTAAGTGCTCATGATACTCTAGTTTCTTTCCCTTCTTATCAGATTTGTCTTGTAATATCACTGATGATTTAACCTGTAGATCTGTCATTACTATTACTATCAAATAGTATTTTAATTTATTAAATAAATTAGTGTTAGATTATTACTAAAATTCACCATTTTTTTGAGACAGATCTTGTTATTTGGTTCAGACTGTCCTTGAACTCACCATGTAGCCCAGGCTGGCTTCAAATTTTCAGTGATCCTCCTTCCTCAGCCTCCTGATGCTGGGATTGCAGGCATGCACCACCACGCCCAGTTTGTACCATTTTGTTTTAAATTCAAAACAAGTAATACTTACGATTAGTCATATCTACTATAGTAACTGTTAGTTACTATTAGATAATAGTAGGTATAAGTATTAGTTACTATTATAACTACTGGTAATATCTACTATATTTTGGGGGTGTGCTGAGGATGGAACCCAGAGGTTTGTGTATGCTAGACAAGCTCTCTACCACCGAGCTACATCCCCAGTCCTACCTGTATCTAAAAGATTCTTAAAGAATACATTTATAGTACTATTTCTTGAATCATCTACTGTAAACAGCATCTGCTTATTTCCCTCAGTAAAAGGTGAGGAAATTTTGCTCATTTACAATGATTCTTTCCATAGGGCTGTTAAGTGTCCTCCTGACATCATAGCTGGCCACCTTCAGAATGAGTGATCCAAGAGAGAACAATTTGGAAGCCTTAATCACTTCTATGACCTAGATTTGAAACCCACAGCATATCATCTCAGTATTCTATTTACATGAGTCAGCTTCATTTAGTGTGAAAGTGTCTTGTAATGGGGCATGCCTACTAGGGGCAAGTCATACTAGGGAGCTATAAAGCTGTGGGGGAAGACCTGAACATTTGGCTGGGCTTGTCAGTTGTTATCTTTTCAGTAGATCTCCTTGCTGAGCTTTGTTGGAGGAATACCTGCTCTTTGAATTTTTAGCATTTTCCTCTGAGAGAAGTCAGATTCCCTAGAGGACTCTGTTAATTTCGTACCTGGTGGACAAAAGTGTTACTCTTAGCATTCTGGAAGCTCAGTGGAGGAGAAAATCTGGGGAGGCTTCACTATGCAGAATACCCACATCTACATAACCTGCATCTTCTGGTGTGCCACTCACACCATCACTAACTTTCACATTTTCTGGTGGTTGTAAACTGGACACCCTAGTGACCCACCTCCTCCAACCAGGCTTCACCTCCCAACATCATACCCAACCATAAACCCCTCAGGTGATTCATCCCCTGATGAGTGCCACACTTTCATGATCCAATTCCCTTTCCAAACCCCCACCTATGAGCACATGAGGCATGGGGGCATCTAAATATAAACCATAACAGATACCTTCCTTGCTATCTATTTAAACCATGAGAAACACATCCTTGTTCAACAACAGTGCATGTTCAGGATGTCTGATGGTTGTTGCTGCTCTGTCAGTCTGCTTAGTACAAAGCATATCAGCAAGTCCACTGCCCCAGCAGAACCAAATAAAGGAGTAAAATGTTTTCTATAAGAGATCCCCAATGTTTAGGAATAATTCTTCCTAAGGCATCTCTCATGGTTTCAGAAAGCTGAAAGGGCTCCAACTCTTACGAGCTTCTTGAATTTAGAATACAAGATACCTAATACATATTGTATTCATTTTTCCACAGTTCTGAGACAATAGGAAAAATTCCCCTGGACATATTATTACAACTAAAAATAGTCTACAAAGTACTCCAATCCAAAAGAAGTTATTTAAAGAGTATGTACTAGTTTCCTGTTGCTTTGTGACATATAACCCAAAATTTAGTGTCGTGATAAACACATATATCACAGTTTCTGGGTTGGGGACTCAGGAACGGCTTTACTTGGTGGTACCAGCTCAGGTCATTTCATGAGGTTGCACTCAAGATATGTTGGCTGTGGCTGCTCTCTTGGAAGCTTGACTGGGGCTGAAGGGTGTATTTTCAAGGTGGTTCATTCACATGCCTGGCAATATGGTGTTGGCTGTTAGCAAGAAGCTCTGATTCTTTTTCATGAAGGCTTGGAACAAAGTAGGGGAGAGAGAGAGAGAGAGAGAGAGAGAGAGAGATGGCAATTGCAATATCTCTTATAACCTGGCCTCAGAAGTGCCACATCATCATTTCTGCAATATTCTTCATGGGTACAAGGGACAGCCTGTCTCTTGTGGTAGGGTGCTGCACAGGCAGCAATATCAGAGGTGCGTATCATGAATACCAGGCTGGCCAGCATTGGGCACCATCGTGTATCCCAGATCTCAAGGACAGGATGTACATTAGCTTTCAAAAAAGCCTGGGAACCCAAAAGCTGGGAACAAAAGAAGTCTGCCCTTTTTACTTTCTTTCTTTCTTTCTCTCTCTCTCTCTCTCTCTCTCTCTCTCTCTCTCTCTCTCTCTCTCTTTTCTCTCTCTCCCTCTCTCTCTCAGTCTTGCTCTCTCTTTCTCACTCTCTCTCTCTCACTCTTGTTCTCACTCTCTCTCTCCCTTTGATTTTTTTTTGGCCCTTTATCTCTGTCTCTGCTTTATCCTGTGAACTACAAATCTCTAAATCTCTATCTGTGGACTTTTTTCATTGTCTCTGCTGAGACAATGGCTGCCTCAGCAAACATGGCTGCCATAGAATGGCAACCTCATCTCCTGAGTTTCCATCTCATCTACTGAAATGAGTGCCATTGAAAGCCTAGAGTCCATGAGTCTCAGTTCCAAATATTCAAGAGATAGAATCTGTTGACTCTCCTGGTTCAAGTAACTGAGGAAAGGGGTTAAAAGGCTTAAAGTAAAAACATGACCCCAGCATCTTCAAGAGTGGGAGATGGGCTATGAACTCACAGACACCCTTAAGTGTCTGTTACTGTGATGATGGGTCATAGAATGTCTTCTCAAGAGAATGAAACTGACATGCATATAAAATGCATGGAGTATCTAGCTCTTAAAAGCATAAATTTTCTTAGAGCTACATCCTTCATACAACCATTTGTATACTTCATAAAAACTTCCACTCTTGTTTCTCAATTATGTTTTATATAAATTCTATTCAGGTTGTATGAAATTTGTTTCAAAATTATGTTTAACATCCCTCAACATATTAGTCATATAACTTGTGATTTTAGAAAATTCTGAAAGAGTTGATTTATGAAACTTCAACCATCTAAATGTAATTTTACAGAAAGAAAGAAAAGTTAAATCATCTGCTGGGAATTTCTCTTATTAGGATGTTTGCCTACAGTAGTTTGAGGCAGTCATCCTTGCTGTAATAATGAAAGTAATTTGTTAGCAGTTTCAGTATTTTAGTTAGTGGACCAGTGAGTGGAATCAGAAAAATTGGCTCCATCACAAAATGCAGTAAAAGGTTTACTTTTATGGAGTCAGTTTCTTTTCCACAGAGTGGTCTGCTGATAGATACAGTGAAATGAACATATGCCTTGAGAAGGACCAATACTGTTATCCCAATATTTGGCAGTAGGATAAAATGGCTAAGACCTGAACTTGAGTTGTTCTTTAAGCTGTATTTTCATTCATTGGCAAAATAGGGTTCTGGTTTCAGTTGTGTGGAACATCATCTTAAACTTAGTAGTGTAAAACCGAGGTCATGACTTTAGAATGGACTTGACTGAGCCTAGTATGACAGTAGTGCTTGTAATCCGAGCATTCTGGGAGGCTGAGGCAGGAAGATTGCAAGTTTGAGCCCAGCCTGGGCAACTTGTGAGACTTTGACACTTATTACTTATTTATTTATACTTTTTGGGGGCAGGGTCTTGCCATGCAGTTCAGACTTGGCTTGAACTCACTGTGTAGCCCAGGCTGGCCTAGAGCTCAGGAGGATCATCCTGCCTCAGCCTCCCAAGTGCTGCAGCTACAGGTATGTGCCACTACACCTGGTTATTTATACTTCTTACAGTGATTTCTAAATTTTTGTTTTATTTTAGTTTTTTTACTACATGTGTGTAGTATATAAGATTTACGTTCCTTATGGGAAGTTGGTACCTGTACATAACACTTCTTAATTCCTTTTCTAATTCCCTTTCCCTTCTTTCCCTCCCCCTCCAACTATTCCTTGATTTCCTCCTCTCAGCTTTTTTCATGATTGCTGTGCATGACATTTATATTCCTTGTGTGCAGTTGGGGCATGTACATAGCACATCCCAATTCCTATTTTCAATCCCTTATCTCTTTTCTCCCCCTTCCTCCTTCCATCTCTTGCTCCCTTTCGCTTTTGAGAATGATTTATCTCCTACTTCCTATCATCTATCTGTTACTTTGCTCTTTATTTTTACTCTGGGTTTCTCATATAAGAGAAACTATGATATGTAAGCTTGTGTCTGATTTATTTCACTTAACATTACGATCCACACAAATCTTTTTAAAAGGCTGGGAGGTGGAGGGTGGTCCCTCCCATTATTGCTGCTGCAGCAACTTGGGTGAACCATGTGGGAAGGCCCAGAGACCAGAGGAGGTGCCAGCAACATCGTAGGATGCACAGGATGGACAGGTGGGACTAGTGGCATGGAAAACTCCAAGCAACAGTAACAATATCAGCACCTATCAGTGCCAACAGCAGGTAAATTCAGTGAACCAGTGTTGTGCTTCGGGAAAAGACACATGGAATTGAAGCAAGTAGGTGGGTCTGCTCCTGTTCTCTGTATTTTGTCTTTTTCTTTTTTCTTATCTTTCTTCTCTTTTCTAAATGGCTAGGGAGAACTCTAGCAACAGAAAACTATTTCTATCCCCCAAACCCAGAGACCAAGTTCAGATAAGCCCATGCTTACACCTTCATTCTTTCTCTTCTGCTCCCTTCTCTAGTGTCCCAAAGTTTGTGTGATCATCCTGTGTCTGTCAGCCTTTGTTTACTTTCTTTTCAGTTATCTTTGTTTTATACACTATTCTTCTTAACTCTCCCCACCTCATGGTAAAACCACTTTCCCAAGGGGAAACAGTTTGAATACAAGCAATCAATTTATGATTAGTTCTGTTATATAATTGTAGGTTTTGCTCCTATGGTTTAAGGTACAAAATTAGCAGCTACCACACTTTGTCAGTTTCTAAACTGTGCTTGATGTTATTGTTATTGGTAATTATACTACTTTAGTTAGGATGTTGTATCTATTGTAATCAGTTGTTCTTCCTTATGTAACAATACTGGGAAGCTCTGGGGTAATAATCTCACCACATCTCAGCACCAAAGAACGGGGGACTAAGCCAAATAGATACCAACATCTCACTCTTAATTAATTGGGAAGGTAAGATCTTGGGACAGACACAAGCCAAGAATCTCCTACACAGAAGACATAACAAGAGATCAAGAAATAGCAATTTACTATCTGCAAGATGATGCAAACAAAAACAATATAAATATGATACATAACAATATAAGACTGATAGAGTAACAATATAAGACTGATAGGTGTCGGGGCTGGGATTTAGCTCAGCGGCAAAAGCACCTGCCTGGCAAG
>NW_004955409.1:37628888-37806233 GCF_000276665.1 Chinchilla lanigera
GTCAATGAAAAAGAGGAGTTGGGCCAGGGATATAGCTCAGCAGAACAGGACTTCCCTGGCAAACACAAGGTCCTGAGTTTAATTCCTGGTACAAAAAATCCCCTAAAACAACTAAAAAAGAAAAACCAGGAGTCAACACAAATGACATAAAGATGATTTGCAGAAGTAATAGAGGAAAATTCCACAAACATGGGAAAGGAATCTGACATACAGTAAGTGAGGCATATAAAGCTCCAATTAGTCATGACCAGAATAAATCTACACCCAGACATATAATAATCAAGATACCAGAAATTCAGCACAAACCCTCAAATCAAGAAGGGCTTTGAGTGAGGTAGTTCAAATCCTAAAAGAAAACAACTTTCAGCCCAGATTGATGTATCCTACAAAATTATCTTTCAAAATTAGCGGAGAAATAAGAGACTTCTATGACAAAGAGAAACTGAGGAAATTCATGACCATCAAACCAACCTTACCTACAAAGAGTACTGAAAGATATTTTAGCTAGAGATAAAAATGACCACAATTCCAAGAACAACAATAGAAAGAAACCACTAAGCAGGGCAAGCAATTAAACAGAGGGGAAGAGCAAGGAACTAACAGTGGGAAAATAACATGACAAAAACAAGCCAATACATATCAGTTATAAGCATCAATATAAATGGCCTCAACTCAACAACTAAACAGACTGGCAGAGTGGGTCAAGAAACAAAATCCAAAAATATGCTGTAGACAAGAAACACATTTAACTCTAAAGGAAATTCATAGACTGAAAATCAAAGGATGGAAAACAATACTCCATGTGACAGGAACCCAGAAAAAATCAGGGATAGCTATTCTGTTTACAGACAATGTGAACTTCAAACCAAGAATGATCAAAAGAGAAGAAGAAGGTCACTACATACTTGTTAGGGGAAATCTGCAAGAGGAAGAAATAACAATCATAGATATCTATGCACCAGATACAGGAGGACCCAACTATATAAGACAGATTTTAACAGACATGAAAAATCAAATAAGCAGTAACACAAGCATAACAGGGGTCTTTAACACCCCATTGTCCCAAAGAGATAGATCAACTAGACAAAAAAAATCAGTGAAGAAATATCAGAACTGAACCAAACCTGTGAACAAATGGACAAAGTAGATGTTTACAGAGTGTTCCATCCAACATCAGAATACTCATTCTTTTCAGCTGCACATGGGATGTTCTCTGAAATAGACCATATACTAGCCCACAGAACATGTTTAAGTAAATGCAAAGGAATTGAAATTATCCCATGCATATATCTGACTGTAGTGCAATGAAGTTGGAAATTAATGGCAAAAGAAATTGCAAAAATTTCATAAATACATGAAAACTAAATAACACCCTTGTGAACAATCAATGGATCACAGGTGAAATTAAAAAAGAAATTAAACAATATCTACAATTAAGAAAAAATGCAGATACAACATAATGGAATGTGTGGGATGTAATGAAAGCAGTCCTAGGAGGGAAATTTACAGTGGTGAATTCTCACATCAGGAAAATAGGATGAGCACAAATAAACAGCCTAGTGTTGCACCTCAAGTTTCTAGAAAAACAAGAGCAAGTCAAACTCAAAACCCATACAAGGGAGGAAATGATAAAGACCAGAGAACAAATTAATGCAATGGAGACTAAGAAAAAAACCCAGAGAATTAGTGAATCAAAGAGTTGGTTCTTTGAAAGAATAAATAAAATTGATAAACTCTTAGCCAACCTTATCAAAAAAAGGAAGGGAAAGACTCAAATTCATGCATTGGGGAATGAAAAGTGTGAAATTACTGCAGATCCTATGGAAATTCAGAAGACTGTCAATACCTCCTTCAAAAAATTTTACTCTCATAGGATGGAAAACGCAGAAGAAAAGGATAGATTCCTAGCATATGAATTATCAAAGCTGAATCAGGAAGATATAAAAATTTTGAATAACCCAAAATCAGTGAATGAAATTGATAATGTAATTAAAAACTTACCAACAAAGAAAAACCAAGGTCCTGGTGGATTCACTGCTGAATTCTACAAGAAATTTTTTTTTTTTTTTTGGTTTTTCTCCGGTACCGGGAACCGAACTCACGACCTTGCGCTTGCCAGGCAGGCGCTTTTGCCGCTGAGCTAAATCCCCAGCCCCTCTACAAGAAATTTAGAGAAGATTTAATGCCAATGCTTCTCAAACTCTTTAATGAAATTGAAAGGGAAGCAATTCTCCCTAACTCATTCTTGGAGGCAAGTATTACCCTCATACCAAAACCAGAGAAAGGCCCAACCAAAAATGAGAATTACAGGCCAATCTCACTAATGAACATAGATGCAAAAATCTTCAATAAAGTACTAGCAAACAGAATGCAGCAAATCATTAAGAAGATTATACACTATGACCAAGTAGGATTCATCCCAGGAATGCAGGGATGGTTCAATATACATGAATCAATAAATGTAATACACCATATCAGCAGAGTCAAAGACAAAAATCACATGATCATCTCAATAGATGAAGAAAAAGCTTTTGACAAAGTGGAACACTCATTCATGATAAAAACCCAACAGAAAATCAGAATAGATGGTCTTCACTTCAATCTTATAAAAGCCATCTATGACAAACCAACAACCAACATCATAGAAAATGAACAAATACTGAAAGCTTTCACTCTAAAATCAGGTACAAGACATGGATGTCTACTATCACCACTTCTGTTCGATATAGTTCTGGAAGCATTATCCAGAGCAATTAGACAAGAGAGAGAAATAAAAGGAATAAGGATAGGAAAGGAAGAAGTGAAATTACCATCATTTGTTGATGACATGAAAGCCCCAAAAACTCCACCAAAATACTTCTAGATACAATAATAAAATTCTGCAGCATAGATGGACACAAAGTCAATAATCAAAAATCAATAGCATTCCTGTACACAAACAACAAACACACTGAGAGAGAAATTAGGGAAACCACACCTTTCAGAATAGCATCCCCCCAAAATGAGATACTTAGGAATCAATCCAACAAAAGAAGCAAAGATCTATACATTGAAAGTTACAGTATTGTGCAAAAGGAGGTGGAAGAGGATCTCAGAAAATGGTAATATATCCCTTGCTCATGGATAGGAAGAACCAACAGAGTGGAAATGGCCATACTCCCAAAATTGTTATACAGATTTAATGCAATCCTGCTGAAAGCCCCATTAACATATCACATGGATCTAGGGAAGACATTCCTAAAATTCATCTGGAAGCAGAAGAGACCAAGAATAGCCAAAGCAATTCTGGGCAACAAAGGCAAGGCAGGAGATATTAAGATCCCTGATGTGAAATTATACTGCAAAGCTACTGTGATAAAATCAGCATGGTAGTGACAACAAAATAGACCTGAGGATCAGTGGAACAGGCTTAAGATGCACACACAACTCCAAAAACACTTAACCACCTTTTCTTTGATAAAGGGGCCAAACATGTTCACTGGAAGAAAGATAGCCCCTTTAATAAATGCTGGAAAATAGTGCTGGAAAAACTGGCTTTCCACATGGTGAAAACTAAAACTAGACCTATGTCTATCACCATGCACTAAAGTCAAAATGGATCAAAGATCTAAATATTAAAACAGAAACACTAAGTCTACTGGAAGAGAAATTAGGTAGAAATCTTGAAGATATAGGTGTAGGCAGAAAGTACATGAACAAAACCCAGACTGCATGGGAAATACTTCAAGAATCATAATTGCTACCTCATCTTATTAAGAAGCTTTTGCACATCAAAGAAAATCACTAACAGAGTGAAAAGACAATGCACAGAGTGGGAAAGATTTTAGCCAATTGTCCCTTAGATAAAAGACATCTATCTAGAACATATAAAGAATTGAAAAGAATCAGACCACCCAAATTAAAAGACTCAATCAAAAACTGGGTATCTGAGATAAACATACACTTCTCTGGTGAAGAAATACAAGTGGCAAATAAATATATGAAAAAATATTCAACATCATTCATCATTCAAGAGAAGCAAATTAAAGCAGCTCTGAGATTCCATCTCATTTCAGAAAGAATGGCTATCATCAAGTAATTAACCATTAACAAATGCTGGAGGAGCTGTGGGGAAAAGGGAAACCTTCACTGTTGATAGGAGTGTAGACTTGTGCAACCATTGTGGAAATCAGTACAGAGATTTCTCAAAAAGCTAGAATTAGAGGTCCCATTTGACCCAGCTATTCCCCTTCTAGGTATCTTCCCAGAAGAATTAAAAACATTGTATCACAGTGATATATGTGCACTGATGTTTATAGCAGCTCAAATTATAATAGTTAAATCTTGGAAATAACCCAGCTGCCTACCAACTGAGGAATGGGTAAAAAAGATGTGATCTTTTTATATAATGGAGTATCACTTAGTCATAAAGAAGGATACACTTGCATCTTTGATAGGTAAATGGATGTAACTTGAGAACATAAGTGAAATAAATCTCTCTCTCATGTGCAGACATCATACTGTCTCCATGGTGTGAGAATTTGAAAGAGTAAATGTGGTCTAAAATATACAATAGATATTGTAAAATGGGAAGAAATTTTTAAAAGGAAAAAGGAAGTAGGATGGGCAAAAGGGCAAGGAAGGAAGAGAAAAAGAAAAAATGCAAGTTATTAGTGTCTCTTAGTTCATAGAAAAGGAAGATTTGTGCTAAAATGAATTGAAGACTTTTTTTGTTTTGTTTTGTTTTGTTTTGTTTTTCTCCAGTACCGGGAACCAAACTCACGACCTTGCGCTTGCCGGGCAAGCACTTTGCTGCTGAGCTAAATCCCCAGCCCCTTGAAGACTTTTTTATGCCCATATCTTATACTCTGAGTAACTACTTTAATGAAAATAATATGCAATGTATTAACTATTATTATTCTCCTATCATTTTATTATGAAACTTTGTTTTATGTTTTTTCCATAATATAAAAAAATAAAGTAAAAGGCTGGGAATATGTGTGCAGCAGCTGAAGCTGGAAATTGATCAGACGTGCATGGTGAGGCAAGCCCCGTCCAAGAACAAAGAGTGCTGGAGGCAAGGTTCCTCAGTCCAGAGAACACCAAGTGCCAAGACAATCCAAGCAATGGGTTGCTAGGCAAAGCTGTGTCACGTGACACCAACTTGTCAAATGTATAAATAAATGCCCTACATGGTTGAGCAATTCCTTTCCTCCTATCAGGAGAGAGAGTGCCACCTGCCCTCCGCTTTTGTTTCTTATCTTAATTTTTCCATGTTCTGCTGACTTTCCCTCCAGGAGCTTCAAGAGCTGTGCTAGAAGTGACAGGACTGTGGCTCAGGGCAAAGGCCCTGGTTTCAATCCCTAGTACTACACACACACACACACACACACACACACACACACACACAGAAAAAAAGGAAGGGAGATATGGAGAAAGGGAGGGAAAGGCGAGCTGGGAAATTCCTAGTCTTCATGAAGAGTCTCCCTTGCAGTTGTAGCTGGATGTCCTCTGAGACTTTGGGTCTCTGACTGGCTTTGGCTATCCAAGATAGTTCATTCCTGTGGCTGGCAGTGGGGTCTGGCTTTTAGCTGGGAGATCCTCCAGTGTTGGCTGTAAATATTACACAGTGCTCTCCAGCATGGTGGCCTAGTGGTAGGAAGACTTCCTAAGTATAGAGAATTGGGTTTCTCCCAAAACAAACATCTCTAGAGAGTCTTGTAGAAGCTGTAATGCCCTTTCTGACTCCTGACTAAGGGGGTTGGGAGGAGTGGCAAGACACACTGTAGAACAGTGTTTGGGGTAGGAGATATCATTGTAGGCATATTTAGAAAATACTAGCTGCCACATGCTACTGCCTATTTCACATGGTTTTGCAAATATCAATTGAGAAAATTCCAGGTGACTGCTTAATGTAGTGCACAGCACATAGGAAAAGCTCAGTAAATGTTACTATTATTAATACTCCAACACTGTCCTTGGGAAAATTTTTTAATTTGGGAGAAACACTATTTTAAGTTTTTGAATTACTGTGGGTTCTCAGAAATATCTCATAAAGTTTAGGCAGGTTAAACTGAAAGTAAAATTGGATGGAGGCCGTTGTGGTTACCTTTGAAGAGTCTTCTTGAATTCTGAAGTACAGAAGCTGCCTTTTGTGTGCAGGTAAAAGATACCCAATCAGAGAAGAATTCTCCATGGCTCTCTTGCTTGCTTTCAGATAATGTAAATGCTTTGGACTGGAAGTTTCACTACAGTGATATGACCGATTGCTTTTGGCTTTATTTTCTAATTCGTACATCTGTTATAATGATGAAGTCAATATGAAGTTTCCCATGAAGGTTTGTGGGGTGCTCTTTAGGACTGGGAGAGTCACACATTTTCAGATGTTATGAAATCTAGCAGCAACTTTGGTTTCCCAAAGCAATTTGAGATGAGCATCCCAGACAATGAACCTACCTCTGACAAACTCAGCTTGTGCTTTGTTGTCAAGCGGTGGTGATTTAGATTCCTCTCTCTGTGGCTTCAGAAATCGATGTCACAGCTGCACCAGGAAATGGGCAAATGCTGTTCTCTTTGTCTGCTATTTGCAATGAAATTGTGTTCTTATCACTGTGGGTTGAAGGACATCTTTGTACCCGGTCACTTTGCTTTGAGGCTGATGTCAAGAAGATTTTGCTTTGAATAAATATTCAGTGGTGGCAAGAACGATAAACTCTTTATGGTCATATCTCAGTCAGGAAAAATATAAAATAAATTAAGGAAAATGCATAAAAATAACAATTTTGTTTTCTTTGTGTTATAAAATAATTTATGACCCCAAATTAGGAAATTTTAGAAAATCTAGGAAGAAAAACGAGATAAATAAAACCCACTCACATTCTTATCACCTGGATATAATAATTATTAACATTTTAGAATATGGTGTCTTGGTTATACACATATACATACACAGTATAATTTTTTTTAAAAGTGGAAATGTTATTTAGCATCTGGATGTTGTAAAGAAAACAAATATAGGGGCTGGGGATTTAGCTCAGCGGCAAAAGCGCCTTCCTGGCAAGTGCAAGATCGTGAGTTCGGTTCCCGGTACCAGAGAAAAACCAAAAAAAAAAAAAAAAAAAAAAGAAAACAAATATAATGTGGAGACCTCTTCATGTTAGTAAATATGAAAATCAATTTAAATTACTTTAATCAGTCTCTTATTTATCTCTCTGGGAGTATTTAGATTTTTCCAGTTCCCACAGTTATAAACACTATAGAGAAGACTCTTGTGCACACTTTTGTTGTTGTTTTGGGACACAGTCTCGCTATGCAGTTCCGGCTGGCTTTGAGCTCACTTGGTACCCCAGTCTGGTCCTAAACTCACAATGATCCTCCTTTCTTAGACTCCCCAGAGCTGGGATTACAGGCATGGGTACCACGCCTGGCGCTGTGCACATATTTTTAAAATTACTTAAAACATTTAAAAAAGTAATGTACAAATAAAAAACTTGTACAAATAAAAAACTTAAATGTTGTACATTTAAGTTAAATGTTGTACATTTAAGTTAAACTTGTACAAATAAAAAACTCAAATGTTAGAGAAAGTTACAAAATAAAAATAAAAACATTTCCTTTCCTCTTTGCCTTAGTTACTTTCTCATTACTGGGACAAAATACCTCCGCAAACTAGAGGAGGAAAGGTTTATTTTAGCTCCAGTTTCTAGAGGTTTCAGTCCACACTTGGCTTGTTGGCATGGCCCAAGGGCATGGCAGGGGAGAAACAGCCCATGGAATACAGGAAGAAAGTAGTGAGTCTTCCTTCTTCTTTTCCTTTTTATGCTATCCAGGCGGCAAGCCTATCAGTTGGTGCCACCCACACTCAGGGTGGATCTTCTCTCTTCAGTAAGTCCAGAACTATGTTAAATTAGTCAGTGGACTAATCCAGTATCACATGCAGCTACTCCCAAAAGCTGCACCTATGAGTGCATGGGATTTTCAGGGGACATCTACATATAAACTATAACTTTCTTCTCCTAGTTCAATTCACCATGAACACCATTGGTAGTACTTTATGACCAACCCAAGGAAAGAAATGTAATGCATGTCATTTACAACTTTGTTGTCTGAAGGAAAAATCTTCTAAATGTTAAATCAAGGAGAGATCCAGGTTTGGTGGGTCTTGAATATCACATAATTTGGGGGCTCTCCCAAGAGGAAAAGATTCAAAATTATATTTACTTCTCAGCCTCTTTCACTCCACATAGTTCACCTTCAGCTGCTCTCGTGTTTCTTGTATCCCATGTGTCCAACAGGCTCCCTTTTCATTTTGCTGGAATTCCTCCTTCAGCATTTTATCTCACAAGGCTACGGTGAGCAGTACGTTATACTTGCCATGCTTGTATGTTGCATATGCATTTATTTTGTCCAAACATGTTTGTTTAGCTTGAAATGTTGTAGCCTAAATAGATCAATTGAAGAGTAGAGACTGGAAAGTTGATTGTCTTGTGTACTTTCCTCATTGCTGGGACAAAATATCTGACACTCAATGTTAAAGAAGGAGAGGTATATTTTAGCTTACAGTTTGTAGAGGTGTAATGGCAGAGGGGCATTGCAGAGGAGAAACAGTTCATGGTAAAGCTGGCAGGAAGCAGCAAGCAGCGAGCAGCAAGCCTGCCTTTGTTCTGTCCCTTTATATTCCACCCAGGGTTACAAGCCTATTAGTTGGCGCCTCCCACACCTAGGGTAGGGATTCTGCCTTCAGGAAATCCACTCAGCCACATCCAGAACTATGCTAAACCAGTTAGTGGACTAATCCAGCACCACACACCCTTAATCCCAGTATCACACACCTGTGATCCAGCCACTTCCCGGAAGCCCCACCTATAAATGTATGAGGCTTGAGGGGACAGCTAGGTATAAGTCATAACAGTGACTGAAGACTTAACAACAAAAGGGAGCATAACCAGATAGCAGCTCTATCATGTCTAAGCTTTTATGACCATATAATTTCAAGGTTATTTAAGTGATTCTAGGTCATGGGAAAAGATAGAAATCTCAGTGTTTCAGTTTGTAAAGCCAACATATCTTTAATGTAATGCCTAAAAATAAAAGAAAGGGACACATATTCAGCTTCCTTAGAATATGGATAGTTGCCACTCTTTTGGCTCACCTGAGTGAAGAGGAACTGCCTTGGATACGGTCCACACTGAGTGCTGTTCAGTAGAGTCCTGAAAAATATTGCTAAGAATGACATAATAATGTCAGTATCTTATGAAGTTTGGGGCCACATTACTAGCTGTCCAGACTGGATTTGGCACATGGTCAGCAGATTGGATATGCCTTCTTAGAATATAAGGAAAAATTCTAAATTAAATACTATTTAATGATGCTAGGTACGGTGGCACACCCCTGCAATCCCAGCAGTTGGGAGGCTGAGGTAGGAGGATCCCTGTGAGTTCAGAGCCAGTTCATAGTCAATCAGCCTGAACTATATAGGGAGACCCTGTCTCAAAAAACTAACCAACCAATGAACAAACTATTATATAAAATCTAGTATTTGTCAAAAGGGTAATAAATCATGATCCATGATCTAAAATGTTTACGCCAGGAATGCAGATTGCTCAGGAAATTTAGCAACATAATCTGTGACAATAGCAAATTAAAATAATGTGATCATATAATAGATGCTGAAAGTCATTTGGTAAGATTTGGCAGCCATTCTTAATTTTAAAGCTCTATAAATTAGAGATAGAGGAAGCTTTATTAAACATAACAAAAAATAATTACCAAACACATCAGTAAAACTAATTGAAAATGGTTTCAATTAAAATTAGGAACTAGATAAGGTTGCTCGCTATCAGTGTTACTTGAAATTATCTGGTAGGCTTTTCAGCAAATGCAATAGTTCGAAATTAAATCGCTGGTGAGTCATTGGAAAAGAGAGATAAATACATTTCTTCAAGCTGGTGATATGATGGTATAAAATTCAAGAGCTTTAGTAAAATGTCATTAGAATTAATAAATAAGAAAATGAGGGAAAATTAAATATTCACATGAGAACTATAGCAATGAGAAATGCTTATGAATAAGTTTAACAGGAAAGGTAACATCTTTATGGAGAAAATCATTTTACAAGCTGGGTGTGGTGGTGCACGCCTGTAATCCCAGCTCTTAGGGGGCTGAGGCAGGAGGATCTTTGTGAGTTCAAGGACAGCCTGGGCTACAAAGTGAGTTCAAGACCAGCCTGAACTGCATAGTGAGACCCTGTCTCAAAAAAGACAAAAGAAAAAAAAAGAAAATAATTTTACATAAAATTTAAACAAATGGTAAGCTAGAACATATTTTTGCAAAGCCTTAATATTGAAAAAGTTAATTATTTCAGAAGTTAACCAATACAATTACAATTAGAATACTCTGTGCATGTAAAACAAACACAGTTTAAATAAAAGATAGATGTTTTAGAACAGCCAAAGAATTTTTCTGTTTGGAAAAATTTAAAAACTACTAATTAAGAAAAATTCCTAGATATCAATTGGAACCTGTGGTTTTAAGAACCATATCAAGTTCCCAACTTGATTTTCTTTTTAAAATTAGTATATAGTTGCTATTAAAGGACTAATAATGTTTTGATGTACTTACCCTCCCATATATTGATACTTACATAGTTAGTTTGATGTACTTACCTTCCCATATATTGATACTTACATAGTTAGAGTGGATATTGACATAAAGATAACAAGTAGATTGACATCACAGAGTGGAGGGTTCAGAATAGAACCCATTATGTATGACACTCAATATTTGTTTATTACTGGGATGATTAAGATCCCAGCTGGTTCGGAGTCTGGAGAGAGCTGGGTCTCTGCCTCCAAGGTAATATGTTGAAGGCCGGCTATGCTGTCACACAGTAGAACAGCAAGGGGTGCGGAAGGATCTGGATAGTTCCCTCCAGTTGTTTTATAAGGTTGTTCATTAATCTCATTCATAAGGGCTTCACTGTTATGCTTTAATACCTCTTATGGGCTCCACTTCTAAATATTGTTACATTGAGGATTAAGTTTCAACATGAATTTTGGCGCAGGGGCACTCCAATCAGACTGTAGGATTATAAATAATTGTACTGGAGCTATTTTAAAAAAATATTCCAGTTTATGTGCATGTGCCAAGTTCCCACAATGAATATAATCATTATGTACTGCAAACATGTACTAAAAAAAAAAAGGTGAAAGATTTATGTGATCTGAAGAGAAACCAGAGTATGAAAAATAAAAAACAAACAAAAAGTCTTCCAGGGTTGGGGATATTAGCTCAGTGATAGAGCACTTATTTACCATGTGTGCAGACCTCCCTGAGTTCTATCCCCAGCATGAAGCAAAAAAAAAAAAAAACCTCCAAAACAACAACAGAAAACGAATAGGAAAACACTCTTTAGCCTTTTGTTAGTTGACTGATTTGAGACATGCTCAATCCTATAAGTCCAAGACATAGGAAAAAAATTCACTTCACTAAATTTTTGAATAATTGGTTGTACATACTTTTGCTATTTCCTCATCTACCTAATAATATAAAATGATTGGTTTAGAGTGTTGTTTTTTTCTGAAGCATTTATGTTAATTCTCTTTCTTTAAGACTTTAAAATTTTTAATGAAAGCTTATAGCTTTTGTCTTCAGTTACTCTTTATATCCAGATCAAATTAATGGATATGGAGATTATACTTTTCTAATCACATAACTAGAATTAATTTAACATTTCAATATTGAGTGCAATTGTTAATTAGGCTTTTAGGAATATTTGAAATTTCTCCCTATTCTTATTAAGAATTTAAAAATTGAATTAGGTGATAGACTTTTGGGTGTTCATTATACTATTCTTTAAGATTTTCTGTACATCCAAACATTCTATGAATAAAAAGTTGGAAACAATTAGGTCTATTTATGTAATTAAGAGAATCATTTAGGAATACCATAGAAATGATGAAAGAAGAAAGGGAGTCAGCCATCGGAAGTAACACAGTAGCTGCTTGAGTTTTAAACAGTCATTATCCTTTGCTGTTTTCCCTCACAAATAGCAGAGAACCTTGTGGGTGTGGCAGGAAATATTTAGCTTAGATATGATAAGGGTCAGCCTTCTATAGGAGATCATGCAGCTTCTTGCCTTTGATTATCCTAAGAGCTGCACACATGCTCTATTTAGGATGGTAGAAGCCACCTAAGGAGAATATCTCTGATTTGAGAATATCTGTCTCTTTGGTTGGAAGAGGAGGCAGTAGAATGGTTCCTCAAACAGACCCAGGGGCTGCTGGAGTTCACCTGAATGTATAGTGCTAACTGGATGTGCTGGGCAGGCATGTTCTGCCTGCCGGAGACCCACTGGCCTTCCTTTGTGTATTGGCCTCTTGCTGCATCTCACCCAGAGCAGTTTTTTTTTTTTTTTTTTTTTTTTTTAGGAGAAGCAAACACAAAATTTCAAAACATGATAATAGGAGAATAACAATGGTTAATACATTGCACATTGTTATCTTTAAATTAGTTACTCAGAGTACAAGATATAGGCATTTAATTGTCCAAACAATGTTAGTACAAACCTTTCTTTTCAATGAACTAAGTGAAATTAGTAGTATAACTATCTTTACTATCCTATATATATGATATATATATATATTTGCTTTTCCCTTCCTTCATTTCTTCTTTCCCCATCCCAGTTTCTCCTTCCTTTTTAACAGTTTCTTCCCATTTTACAATATCTAGTATATATTTTGGATCTTATTTACTCTTTTTTAATTCTTCTGGGAAGATACCTAGAAGGGGAATAGCTGTGTCAAATGGGACCTCCAATCCTAGTTTTTTGAGGAATCTCCACACTAATTTCCACAGTGGTTGCACCAGTCTGTACTCCCACTGACAGTGGAGCAGGGTTCCTTTTTCCCCATAGCACCTCCAGCATTTGTTATTGGTTGATTTCTTGATAACAGCCATTTTTTCTGTCACCCAGAGTAGTTTCAACAGAACTTTGAACACAAGGAAGAAAAGAACTCATATTAGTTACTTTCCTGTCACTGGGGCACAATACCCAACACCCAAAAATTAAAGGCAGAGAAGTATATTTTGGGTCACAATTTCAGTGGTTTCAGTCCATGGAAGGAAAGCTTGATTTAAATCCAGACATTCTCATTGACTGGGTACATAACTTTGGAAGCAAGTGCTTCAATATCTGCATATGCCAATTTCCTCTTTGATGGATTTATTGTTATTATTATTATTATTGTTATTATTATTACATTTATTTATTTTTGTCTTTTTGAGACAGGGTCTTGCTGTGCAGTTCAGGCTGGCCTTGAGCTTACTTTGTAGCCCAGACTGGTCTCAAACTTGCAAGGATCCTCCTGCCTCAGCCTCCTGAATGCTTGGATTGGCTATAATAATAAGAACATGTCTCACAGAGTTTTCTTGGAGGATGAAATGAGATGATGTATGTGAAGGATTTGGAATGGCATATAGTAAGTGTTCAATAAGTGGTGGCTGTTATTATTTTTAGCACAGTTGCATTGTATTTTCTTTGACAAGCTCCATGATCCTTATTTTCCCGCAGCTTGATCTCCTCACATCCTAAGTTACCATAGTGTGAGAAGCAGGCACTTACTCTTGAATTTTCCTGAGTCACCCAGCTGGAGCCCAACGCTCACAGGAGCTTCCTGTTTCTCTAGCCCTGTCAGCATATTAAATTGCCAGGAGAGAGAACTCTGACCTTGCCCTTGGGTTCTGTTGGTGAGAAGCTAGTGAATCGTACTGTGGATATGGCCTTACAGTCTGTCCTCTTTTTTTTGAGGCAGAGGTGTAATTGTGGGTAATGAGGTTCATTGCACCCAACTCTAAGCAGTTGCAGAGACCCTGCTGGATTAATGGAGTAACATCCCTGACAAGGTCTTGGTAAAAGCCATTTTCAGGAGACTTGGTGACTCCAGGTGCATCTAGTATGGGCCTGGTAGGTTTGGATTGCTTCCCAGTTTGAATGGAATTTTGAAACATGGAGTCCTAAATATTGACCCCCTGAGGAAAGCTTTCCCCTTTCTAGAGTGAAGCTGTGGCATTTCTCTTGAGACTCATTATAGAGACAGTAAGGCCTCAGCCACTTCTAAATCCCTCAGCTGCTGATGGCTCACACTTTGAGACTGAAAGTTTCAATCCCTCGGCTGTTGATTGCTTTACATTTAGGACTGGAAGTTTGCTCTTTTTTCCCCAGTTGCAAACATACTAACTTTGGGTAAAGTCAATGAGCTTTTTTGAAGGAGTGAAGGAAAAACAATAAGCAAGGCCCTTCCTAGGGTTGGACCAGTGGGCTACGGCCATGGGCAGAAGCCATGTGCACAGTGTGGTTATGGTGGTCCAGGAGCAGATCATGCTCAGGAGCTGCAGAATAATTCCCCTCCTCCTGTTCCTTTTTTAGGGGCCTCTTCATGCCCCTCAGGTTTTTCACCCTCCATACTCATCCAGTTTTCCTGGCCATAGAGGGTCTTCTTGTTCCTCAGCCACACTAACTCACGCCTGTCTCAGGGCTGGGCCTCTATGCCCATGGCCTCTGCTCAGAGTCACCTCTTTATGTCAATCATGTTGATTCTTGCTGTTTTGTTGACACCTATTAATCTTACATTGTTTTTGCTTCATCTTGCAGCTGCTTAATTGTTATTTCCTGGCTCCTTGTTATTTTTAAGCGATGGTTCCTTTCATGATCGTTGGCTGCAACACTGTCTTCAAGGTCTGAAAGTCTATCCTCAGCTTTGTGCAAGTGGTTTGCCAGCTTTTGATGGAATTTTTAATTTCCTGGATATCTGTTTGACTCTGTTTCATGCATTCTAGTTCTTTCCTATACTGTTCATTCAAGGTTTCCTTCCCATGCTTCTCTATTTTCTTATCTATGTCTTCTTTAGATGTGCTGATCAATTCTTTCATTATTGTTGTCATTTCTTTTTTTATCTGAGAGATTACTTCTGATCTGATGTCTCCTATGGCCTGATGGAGTTGTTTCTTTACTTCAGTTGCTCTCATTTCAGAAATTTCAGATGTATGACTTCTGAATTCTCCTGTGTTGATGTCTCCTGGACTTGTTCTAGGTGAGGTGGAGATCTGAGATTGCATTTGCCCCTTCATTTTGTCATTTTTGAAGATTCAGAGGTTCCCTGGAGCCCAACCTCACTCCCACAATGGTGTGGGAGTGGTAGGGCAAGGTCCCCAGTGCTCAGCGTGGCTCCCAGGATAGTGTGTGGGGGTGGGGTGTGGTTCCTGGTGCTCCTGAAGCTTTCTGGGGTTCAGTTGGCTCCCATGCCAGTGGAGTAGGGGTGGGTATGAAGTCCCTGTGGCTTCCCAAGCTGTCCAGGGCTCAGCTTGGCTCCCATGCAGGGTTCCCAAAGCTGTCTGGGGTTCAGCCTGGCTCCCACAAGGGTGAGGGAGTGGATGGGTTGTGGTCACCAGAGCTCCCGAAGCTGTCCAGGACCCAGCCCAGTTCCCACACCCATGGGGGAGGGGTGAGGGCACAGTCACTGAGGCTGTTGAAGCTGTCTGGGGTTTAGCTCCGCTCCTGCGAGGGTCGGGGAGAGGGTGGGGAGTGGTCACTGAAGCCCCTAAATTTGTCTGGGGCTCTGCCTATCTCATGCAGTGGGGGAAGGGCAGGTGCAGCTCACCAAGGTTCCTGAAGATGTCCAGGCTCCAGACACTGTCCGGGACCCAGCCTGGTTCCCACGCTGGTGAGCAAGGGGTGAGGGTGCAGTCACTGAGGCTACTGAAGCTGTCCCAGGGTCACCTCTTTAGATGGGTGTTTCCTGACCATTTTGGGTTAAAAAAATCCACTTCCTTGTTATTCATTGTCCCCTCATTCTTCTTTATTTTTGTTCATAGAACTACCTGATATCTTATTCACATATTCATATTTGTTTGTCCTTTCTTCTAGAAGGAAAACTCCATGAAGACAGAGACTTTACCCTATTCATTTCTCAAAAAATAAGATAATTTCATTTCCCACCAACCTTGTATGAAAATGTCCATCTTTTTCACCATTATCATTATCAACAAGCTTTAAAACTTTTGTTAATCTGCATGTAAAAAATAACATCTCATTACTGTTTTGTATTTGCTCTATTACTAGTGAGGTTGAACTTTTGTTTCTTTGTTTGAGAGAGGGTCTCACTATGTAGCCCAGGGTGGCCTTGAACTCATGGCAGTCCTCCTGCCTCAGCCTCCTGAGTACTGAATGTCTTTTCATATGTTCATTTTTCATTTATTACTTCCTTCTGTGAATTACTTATTCCTATGCTTGTGAAAATAAGTTATTTTTCTGCTAGATCGCTTTTCCTCCTTTCTTCTTATTCCCTCCTTGCCTCCCTCCTTTCCTTCTTCCCTTCTTCTCCCTCTTCTTTTCTTTCATCCTTCTGTTCTTTGGCAGGGATAGGGCTGGTTTTGGGGGATGGAGTCTTGCTGTGTTGCCCAAGCTGGTCTAGAACTCCTAGGCTGAAGGGATCAAGGGATTCTCTTACCTTGGCCTCCCAGGTCCATGCCGTTGTGCTAGGCTGTGTCTTCTTCTATGGCCACCCAGACACTTCCACATTCAGTTTTGCAGTTTTCTTTTTGGCATCTACTTTTAAGTCCTTTGAATGGTTTTACTTCCTCTGAATGATGTTATCTTCCTATCTCCACCCATGAGATCCACATGACTGATCTATTTAACTTGCTACGATAAAATTCCACTTCCTCTTCTGCTCTAGACTTCTGTAATGTATTACTTTTCAGACTTTAGGGTTTTATTAATATTAATTTAAAACACAGGGGAAAACATTCCTGAAATTGATAATGGTTAGCAACAAAAAATGATATGTCCTCCCAGTCCCATCATAGAATATCACTGTCTTTGCATACAAGAAATAGTTTAATCCTGAAAAAGATTAAAAAGGACATAATTTCATAATTTCCTTCCAATCCAGCACTTGGGAGGCTGAGGCAGGATGTTGCTGAGGGTTCAAAGCGAGCTTGGGCTAAATAGTGAGTTCAAAGCCAGCCTGGACCATGTAGTAAGACTCTGTCTCAAAAATAAATAAGTAAGTAAATAAATAAAATGAAAATATTGCTGCCTGTGACAGTTATCTTCAGTCACTAGTAAGTCAGATTTCTTCTGGTTGTGTAATTTGTTCTCATATGTATCAACTAAAATGTGGAGTTGCTGAATGACAACAAACCCTACGTCAGGCCTCAGAACACACTCCAGGCAAGTGCATCAATCATTAGCAAAGCAAGGTCTGCAGATTTCCCAAATCTTTAGCCGAGTCACCAGCCAGGGGCGGGGGTCTCCCTGGATTGGAGGACAGTATTCTATGCACCTCTGGTAGTCAGGGGATCCTTTTTTTTTTTTTTTTGTCTTTATTTTGAGACAAGGTCTCACTATGTAGTTCAGCCTGCCTTGAGCTCACTTTGTAGCCCAGGCTGGCCTCAAACTCACAATGATCCTCCTACCTCAGCTTCATGAGTGCTAGGATTACAGGTGTGTGCCACCACACCGGCATGGATCCTTTGTATTCTACCTAGGAAGGAAGGAATTATTCCTGCAAAAGTGTCACGATGGCATTGTCTTTCCTCCTCAACCCCACTGAAGAGTAAGATTTAGTAGGATGGTGACTAAGACCTTTCTAGTATAACACTGAAGTCATGCTATGAAAAATAGTCAATATTAGCAAGAGAAGAGACAGTTTATCTGGAGATATTTTTCCAGGATTGGGTTGTAATTGACCTTCAAAATCTCAAGTGTCTTGCTAGTTTCTGCAAGATAGACCAGGACATTGAGGGAAGACAAAAGCAGGGAGGAGCCGGGCATGGTGGCACACGCCTGTAATCCCAGGAGGCTGAGGCAGTAGGCTGAGGCAGTAGGCTGAGGCAGGAGAATCCCAATGAGTTTGAGATCAGCCTGGGCTATGTAGTGAGTTTAAGGTCAGCCTGAACTACATAGCAAGACTCTGTCTCAAAACACAACTCAACACAACAAAACAAAACAAAGCAAAACAACAAACAAAAAACCCAACCCCCAAAACTTGAGGGAGAACAGAAAAAGTGACTTTTAGCATCCCATCCAAGGAGGACTCTGAATGAACTGAAAAGTCACATGATGAGAAAAGTATTGTTTTGCACCTTTCATCGGGCATTCTGGTTGTTACCACTTAACAGTTTTAGTTTCTCTCTGGTCATGACATACCTGCTGTTGTGGGCTTATATAGTGCTGTGTCTGAGTGGAGAGAGCTGGTCGTTGGGATTTCACAACCCTTTTGGTAATGAAACCAGATGGCATTTTCGCCTCACATAGGAAGAAGTCAAATTGAGCACACTGCCTGGTAGTCACTGAGCAGTGCAGCACCTCCCAGGTTGTAAGTTGACTCACAGTCTTTATATTTATTTGTAGGAGCTCTCCTTTTAAATTACTGAGTGACACGATAGCTAATTATACTGCTGATTTCTACTGGTCTGTTGAAAGAACAGTTAATGCTTACATTTTTTTCTTCTTTTTAATTTTTCTGAAAAATTTTGGGTGCATATATCTGGTAATCTGAACAACTAATCTGAAGTCAACAATATGCAATATAATGCTCAATTCCTATCATCTTGTTTAGTGAACTTCTGTATTGTTTTTAATGTTTTCTAAATTTTTAAAATTCTCTTTAAAATAAAAAAATAAAAAAATTAAATTACTAGGGGTTGTGGTTTAGAATTCAAATGGCCCTAAAAGTCGCACGAACTAAATCACGTGCCTGGACTGTGCTATTCCCATCAGTGGGCTCAGGGACTCGCCACCGAAGAATTCAGTAGCTGAATGTCCTGTCCGACAGTGGGGCCGGACCCTGAAGGGTGCATTCTTGTCCCTGGCTCCTTCCTTTTCTCTGCTGCCTGGCTCCTCCTCTGCCATTGTTTCTGCTTTGAAGTCAGCTGAGCCTGGACCAAAACAGTGACCAAAAAGAACCTCTCCTCCTTAAGTTGTGGATGTTGTTCATTTTGTCCCACCAGTGAGAAAGTGAGCAAGACAATAGGCCTCTGAGGAGACTCCCTAGAGCTTGAATTCTCACCGTAAACCCTTAGAGGCCACCAGGAATGGTGCCAAGTGGCTGGTACGTTCAGCCTGCTTCTGTGTCCCAGCCATGGGAACATTCGGAATGCCTGTTAGGTGGAGCGTGTGTGTCTTTGTACTTGCACAGTGGCCCGTGTCCAGCTTGCAGACCCAGTGATTGAGCACACACACTCTGAGTGACCTTCCTCAGATGTTTACACCTGCTCCTGGGGAGCGTGTTTGCACCCTGTTGGGTTTGGGAAAATCTGATCAGCATGTGGTGTGCCTCTCACAGAGAAGCGACCCAGGGTATTCGGGATGAACTTTGGAGACAAGCCCTACTACTTCCTAAGAGTTTCGGGTTGAGGATTAGAGACTTACAGCCTCTTAGATCAGTGCCTGCAGATGCTGGCCATCAGGACCTCTTTTAGAATGCATTTAAATGCAGATTAAGCCAGATATTCTGAATACATTCAAGAATTTATATTTTAAATAAATGCCTCCGAGGCTGTGCATAGTGGCACATGCCTGTAATCTCAGAACTCTGGGAAGCTGAGGCAGGAGAATGCAAGAGAGAGCTTAGCCTTAATGAGACCTTGTCTCCAAAAAAAAAAAAAAAAAGTGGGGTTTGGTGATGTACCTCAGTGTGAAGGCCCTGCGTTTAATCTCTAATACCCAAATACAAAACAAAAATAAAACAAACAGAAAACTATCTGTTTTTTTTTTAAGCATGCAGGTTTGAGAACTACTGCACTGCCTCATTTGGGCCATTCTTCAGGAGAGTAGTCATGTCCCTTTGATTTTGCTCCCAAACATCTTTTGCGTTTTCCTCCGCTCTGTGTCCACCAGCCACTAGTCAGGTCCAACCTACCAGTATCTCTGGCTGGGGTCACTGTGTAGCCGCAAAGTTCTCCTTCAGGAAGGTACTGTCCCCATCAGGCTGGGGGCCAGAGCGGCCACAGCGGCCATTCAGTCTCGGTCTGATTGTCATGATCCACGCACCCCACCGCTCAGTTCTCTCCACTCCTTAGGATGAACACATTCCTCATGTGGCCAGAGGGGCAGCCCGAACTGGACCCTATTGTCCTTCCCAGACCTGCCCCAGAGCTTCTCTCCCTTTGGGGCTTTTGTGGTCGGTTGCTGTTCTCTCCAGGGGTTCTCCTTTCTCCCCTTAACCTGCGTACCCTCAGGTGAGCCCCTGCCACTTCTGCAGCAGGCTGTCTGGGCCTCTCCTGGGCAGCACCTTTCAGCTGCAAATTTTTGTTAATTTATTTTTAATTTTTTTGGGTTTTTTTGAGACAGGGTCTTGCTAGGTAGTGTTTGCTGGCCTTGAACTTGCTTATGTAGCCCAGGCTGGCCTCACACTCATGGCAGTCCTCCTACTGCCTCAGCCTCCTGAGTGCTAGGATTACAGGCATGCAACACCACACCTGGTTTATTTAACCATGTGTCTCTCCAAGCAGAATGGAATTTCCCATAAAGTCAGGGACCAGCTTTCTTTATTATTACAGCCCTAGTGCTTGGCATGTATTAATCTCTAAAAACCTGCCCTCTCTTCCACACTGGGATCTTCAGAGAAGACAGAGTCTGGGGGTGGATTAGTTCTGTAATTATCCCAGGAGCTATTCTGTCTATCCACTTGCTTGTTCACTTGTTGTTTGTACATTTGCAGTATCTATTGCATGCCACTTAGAGCTGGAATTCTGGACCTAAGCGAACTCAGCCAGCAGAGTAGGCATCGACAGTGAGTTGAACACTTGTCATACTTCCTCTGATTGATCAAAATAAATTTACTCATGAGCTAAGTGCCAGAAATGCTTCTTGGCCTTGTGTAGTTTATATTGAGGGAGGAAAGATGGTCATTAAATAAGTAATCATAAGTTTTACAAAAAAAGGCAGAGGGTGTGCCTTGGTGACACAGCACAGGCGGTTCAGGTCTCATCTGGGGAATCAGGGGAAGGCTTCTCTGCCTAAGGAGCTGAGACCCAGAGGATGAGCACGAGTTACTCTGAGAACAGGCCCACTGAACCTGCGTGTCTACCAAGCAGCAGGGAGCATGCAGGTCTCCTGTGAACCAGGGCTGAACCATCCATCCTCTGGATCAGCTCCTCTTGCATCATGCGAGGTTGGCCAGGATGGTCCAGGCTGGTCTGGAGGGCACATGGGGCACTAACTGGAAGAGGGAATGGCGTGTAATTAGGTACCCCTCAGGATCACCTCTCTGACTCGGGCACCACATGGACTTCTGTGAAGTCAGGGCCACCGAGTGCTCTTGTGGCACAATATGAACATCACCAGCAGCAGTTTTTACTCATTTCTTTATTAATATAGAAAAGGAGCCCAAGGCAGCTGGACCAGTAGTACAAAGCACCAGGAGTTAATACTACTCTGGTAAAAGGGTTGGCCTTGCAAAAGTGAAGGAGCAGGCAGGAGCTGCCCTGCTTCCGGGTCTAGGCCCAGCCTACTGCCCAGACCTCAGAGCAGCACCTGGCATGAATTCCTGGGAAAGGGAAGACAGGAAGTTCAGGGGCGGGATGAGCTGGAGACCATGGCAGGGGGAGGAGATGACAGGGATCAGGGATCAGGCAGTGAGAACCATCCTGTGGCTGATGAAGACAGGCTGCGGCTGGCTTGAGTCTCCCCACTGGAGCAGGGGCTCTTGATGGGCCTCAGCTCTGGATACAGGTAGAAAAATACTGCAGATACCAGTGGGCACGGTGAATCCAGACATGGCCCTGGGGTTTAAGGGCTTTTCCCCCTCTCTCCACCAGGAACTGCATTTACTCAACTTATACTATATGTGGGGCTTTAGGGCCCAAGGCACAGAGGGAGGCTTCCCCCCCCACGGGTAGGAAGATGGGGCAAGGAAGGAAGTACTTGAGTAATCCCAGCTTAGGTAGCCAGGACCAAGACATAGTGCAGGACAACAGTGTTCCTGCATAACAGGGCTAGGATATGGGGCAGGCGTAGGCTTAAACTCAGCCAGTGAGCAGGGCCAGCCCCAAGGCAATGGTGCTGAGCCTGAACCTTAGCACATCAAGTGTGCAGTGTGCACTAGGTGTCAGCAGACCTGGACCTTGATCACACAGAGCTGTGTCACCCATGTCTGCCTCAGCCTGTTTCCTCACTTGCCAGTGAGGGCTTTGGATGTGACCTCTAAGGTCATGGAAAGGACTCTGGAGGTGAATGGAGCTCCAGGACCTGCTCAAGTGGGAACAGGTCTCACCTAGCCCCTGGGGTGGGACCGAGGAGTGACGGAGGGAAAGATGTTCTTGCATGGAACCTACCCCACAAACACTCCAGAGAAAGGACACAGTGTGGCTCAATGCAGTCCCTTCACAATCACCATCTGGTACCACTTGGCATGGAGAGAATGCGGTGGCACTGGCAACCCTTTATGTTCTTCCCCATGGTGGGGAGCGCAAGGCCTCTGGTGGCTTCTGTCTCAGCCCTCAGCATGGGATCAGGAGTGCTCTTGTTGACTGTGGTCCTATCTTGGGACAGCCCAAGACTCTGCCTGGCTGGCACATGTTAGTCGGTGAGGAAAGGACAGAGAGGGGTGACTAAGCAGACAGGGAGACGAGAGTGACTCTCTGACTTTCTCCTCCTCCTCTGGCGAGAGCAGCTCAGTCAACCGAGTCACAGATCTCTTCCACCACAGCGTTGAAGATGTGTGGCTGGTCGGCATAGACGTGGTGCGACGCACCCTCGATCTCCTGCGGAGAGAGGACCCGAGATGTAGGATGGTGCTTTCTTCCAAGCACTAGAAAGCCGTCCCACCGTTCCTTCTCTGCTTAGACTTGCTTACCTGCCACTCACTGGCTCTTATCAGACACAATGCTCCCCCTTTCTTTGAATCTTGGTACTTTCTTTTGGGAGCCAATGTATCTCATTATCCCATTCATGTCCTCTTACGCCCTTCCCTGTATCTTCCCTTCTTTGTTAGCCCCACCACTGATCTGCTCTTTTATCAGTAACCCAGGGCCTATGGGTGGCACCCAGCCTGCTTCTGCATGCTTATTGGCAAATGAGGGAGAGGGCAGGGTGAGGTAAGAGTGAAAGGAGAGCCGAGTGTGAAGAGATGTCTTCATAGTGCTCTCATGTTCACAGCTCTGGTTTTGGGTAGAAATAACCAGAGGCAGGGCTGGAGTGGCAGCATATGCCTGGCTATCGGGCAAGAACCTGTCTTTCAGCTGAAATGGGCTACACAGAAGTGGGAAGCCCCTACCTATGATCTTACAGAGTAAGCAAAACCTTTGAAATCTGCCACTGCATTTCAATCTGTTCATCCCTGTTTGCCCTGGACCTAATCACCCAGGGTGAGAGTCAGCCAGCCAGACTGGGATTCACCTCACGGCATCTCTTGCTTAACCCCCACTCATCAGGTAGGCCAACGTACCAAGTCTCGGACATAGGAATCCGGCCGCTGCATCTTCACCTTTTTCCCCGTGCTGGTGTCTATCCAGGTGTTGGCCCCGTAGATCATAGTGATGGGAACGTCCTTTCGGATTAAGTGAATCCGCTCCAACATGGGGCGCCGGGCCCAGCCGAAGGACTCCATCATGGCTTTGAATGCCGTTTCACCACTGGTAGAAGCAAAACAGGGAAGGGCAATTAACAGAATAAACCCTGAAGCAGAAAATGTCAACTTCTTGGTCTCTTTGGGAGCTGGGGCAGTATATTAGTTGTCTTTGGGCTCCTTGTTAGGTTTGGCACGTGTGAGAGACAGAACAGAGATAAAGAAAGCCTTTATTGCCGGGCACGGGAGGGCAGCTAAGAAAAGCAAGGACACTCTGAGGGAGGAAGCCGAGAACAAAGCACATATTGGGCTAGGTTGGGGGTGGAGTATATGGGGGCGGTTCAGGGGACATTACAGGCACCGATTGGGAAAGGGTAGATGCTCATGCGCAAAAGAAAGTGGAAAGTGGTGGTCTGATGGGGGAGGAAGAAGGCGGAAGTCAGTTTGGGTGGGACATGTTGTCTTTTTGGGCCCCCCACCATGCTGGATTGCCGCCATCATGGCTCGGCAGAATTCTGTATGGGCTGAAAGCCATCATTCCCCATCTCAAAGCCCAGCACTAGGCTCATCCAACATTGGTAAGGTTAGGAGGTGACTGAATTTCCAGAGGTCACAACTGGAGGGGAAAAAAACCCCATGGTACCAGGAATGGCCCAAGAACGGAATGTGTTGCTCTTTATTCAACAAATATTTGCCTGTCACACCCTGGGCTGGGTGGGGGGATGTATGAATTGGACAGATGAGGTCCCTGCCCTCCTGGAGTCAGATTTGAGGAAGGTGGGTATTACATGACTAACCATCTGAGTAAACATTTAATTTAAAGTTTCCTGAGACTTATGAAAGTGTGTCAGATAGCTATGAGAACAGACTAGGGATAGCTTGCTGGGGCAGCAAAGGGGAAGTCATTTGGGGTAAACCCTGAAGAACAAGTACTATAGCAGTAAAAAGAGTCTTTTCTGGGGCTCTGGAATTAGGATGAGATGTATGAGGATCGATATTTTGTGCTAAGGGAGAAGCAACCAATGCCAATTTGCTCTACTCTATTGCCTGGTCATTTTCTTCAGTGGAGCTAACTTGGGCCATATCATGAGGTGTCTGCAAGCCTGGGGCAGGAGCCAGCTTCCTGGCTGTCTGTACGTTTGTGGGAGGTGGGGAGGTTGGGGACGCTGCTATCCTCTAGGCATGGCCTGTTTAGTATAGTTATATCCTGGGTCTTCTTAGCATCCTTGGGCTGAATTCTGCCCTGGCTACCAGAAATTGAGAACTTTTCTTTAAGATGTCACAGTGTAGTGGATAAATTATGGGCTTTGGAGTCAGATAGACATGAATTCCAATCCTGGATTTTTTTTTTCAGAAGTCATGCAACCAGAACAGACTATACTTTTCTCTTCTACAAACTGGAGAGAATTATACCCACTTATTAGGTCATGATTAGGAGAATGAAAATATATACAAAGCCACTAAGTTTAGGTGAAGTGAAGTACATACCCTCAAACATTCTTCTAAGCCAACTTTCACACTTTCCAAGGGATTGATTATAGAATATCCTGAACTTGTTAGCTGCCAGTACAAAAACGCAGGAGTTATAAAATAGAGCTATGGTGTTTGAGGGGTGAGGAAGTTGGTTATCCTGATGTCATCAGTGCTTCCTCTAAGACACAGGTTGCAAGATGATAGACTCTGTAGCTTTGCCTGGGAGGTCACCGTACAGACATAGGTCCCAGATGAGGAAAGCTCCAGTTGGGCCTGTGACACTAGCACTGAGCCTGGGGAGGCAGAGAAGAGCCAGGAGAGGGAAGCTCAGGGTACCTGCTTTGACTTTGAGCTGAGTTTCTGCAGCACTGCTTAACAGGAGACCCTCCACCTGCTGAGCCCATGTGACACATTGGCTAGACAGCTCCCACCCTGCCCTAGAGCTCCCTGGGCTTGTGGCTAATGCTAACAGTATTGCTGAAAGGGAAACTCCTGCCTTCCTCACAGCTTTGGGCTCCTTGCGGTGATTTGGGCAGGCCTGGAAAGAGGTGGGACAATGGCCCGGCTCCTGTGATGCCTGCCAGCACCTCAGGGTGAGTCCTCTACAGAGGTGGTACCACCAATGTGGCTGCACGGTATCAGCACTCACAGGCACTGCTGTAGGGGCTGATTACGTCCCTGGCTTTGCCCTGGTTATCAACACTGCCGTGGCTGCAAGGTGGCAGGCTGTCGGGCAGGCTGTGTGAGTAGAGATAGGAGCCCCACAAGGTTCCAGGGACACCCCTACCCCTCCAAAAGAGGTGAAAGAATTTCAGTCCCAATGGTAAACTACTTCAAAGTGCACACAATTAAATTAAATGCATACTCTTTCACCAAACACTTCTCTCTATAGGGATGTGTTCTGTGCATGTGTTGTATGTGTGTGTGCAAAGGACTTGTGCCAGGTCACATGACATCTTAGACTGAAAATTATGGAGAAATTTGAGAACTGGAGGTCAGGGACAGCAGACTTTCTCTCCTTCTCTCTCTTTGCCTTTTAAAAAATATTAGATTTATATAATTTTTTCAGTTAAAAAAAAGCTCTTTTAAAATGTTTCCCAAATTTTTACCATCAGGCCACCTGCCTATCTCTAGGGACAAGGGAGGACCTTCCTCTAGAGACTGACACATGTTTAAATTAATCCATTATCCTCTACATCCTTCTGTGCCCAATCTGGGGATCTCTCTGCAAGTGATCAACCCTGCTGGTACTTGCATTCCCCTAACTTCAGTGCTTTGTGGGAAAAGAAATAAGGCACATCATTCTGCAGTGGGAGTTTTATCTCCAAAGCACCCACTGCAGGCTGTGCTGGGAGCCGTTCTCACCTGGGATTTTGTGCATTGCAGTGGTAGATATACTCAGATATGGTGTCATCTTCAAAGAAGTCTGCAAACTTGCGCTTGAAGTCTGGCCGGAATCGCTGCACCAGGCCAGGCCCTGGGAGAGGATGAAACCAAGGAGAAGCCAGTTTGGACAGTAGAAGGGATGAGATTCCTACTGTCTGTTTAAACCAATGTAACCAAATGTTAAGGGTTTATTTGCTTTATGCATTTAACATCACAGTAGCAAAAAGAATGCAGGAGTCTATTGGGAAGCTCCAGATACTTTCGAATAAGAGTTAGTGGGTTTCCAAAGAATTTATAGAGATGGTCTAACATTCCTGAGGAACCAGGTTATTTTCAGCTCAGTGAAGTCCCAAAGTGTTTTTCTACCTTAATCTGCTCTCTTGTGATTAAGGATCACAAGCTCCATGAGTCTATGGTTGAGATACTTTTTTTTTTTTAACAGTCTGAGCTATGTTCTCTTTCTCTCTGGGACTCTTCTGGCCTTTTAATCTTCTGAAGGTAGCAGATGAAACTGGAGCACCTCCCAAAAGCCCTCTCATTTTCAGAATATGTGGAGAGGTGACCTTAACAACACTGGCAGGTCAGGGTCGGGGCGCTCTGTTAAACAGTCTGTTCCTTTCATCTTTATTTATGATACAAATACAAGTAGTAGGGCAGCTAAAGCAGACTGTGAATATTGGTCCTACTGGTCAATGTTTCACCCTTCTCTCTCTTTTTTTTCTTTGGTCTTTTTGAGACAGGGTCTTGCTATGCAGTTCAGGCTGACCTTGAGCTCACTTTGTAGCCCAGGCTGGTCTTGACCTCGCAATGATTCTCCTGCCTCAGCCTCCTGAGTGCTGGGATTACAGGTGTGTACCACCACGCCTGGCTCTCCCTTCTCTCTTCTGATCTTCTGTTTGTGTGCAGTAGCCAGGGAAGTGTGTTGAAGTTGGCCACTAGCAATTAACTTATAATAACGTTACTTGATAAACATAAACCATCAGGGGTCACCAATCTTCCATAAAGGAAATCCACTCTTCACTTCTTCAGAGGAACAGCTCTCCAGAGGGGAGGGTATACGCAGTGTGAGGGCAGAAGGCTGGAGCTACTGATACTGCTCACTGTGGCCGGCTCCCTACTTCCACCTCCTTCTTTCCCTTTAACCCATAGACTTGCTGACAGCTCCTTGGTGCTGGGTGGCACAGAGCAGATTAAGATGTGGTTCTTGCTTGACGCCAAGCTTGGTTCAGAGGGGTCACTGATCCCTCCCTGCTGCAGGTGCTGGGCGAGTCATGGGTTGGGCTCCAGTGTTGGTTACTGCACCTGAATCACTAGTGGCCTGTCAAGCAGATTCGCACATGCAGCAGAGACAGAGACACCTCACAACGCCTTCCTCTCTCTGGGAGTGTGCCAGAGTGTGGGGCAGCTGTTTTGCTCATCTGTTCCTTGCATAAGAAAACTTTTCCCACGCAGATGAAGGGGAAGGAAAACAACCTTCTAAAACCTCAAAGAAGTCTGGTTCAGATTAAAGGCTTTAAGTAACAATGCAAGGTCTAGTCCCACTGTTGATGACCAAGTAGGGGAGGTAGGGAAACAGATGCAGTGAGGACTGGTTAAATGGGACCGCCCTGGTTGAAGGCATGAACTGTTTCATCCGCACGATACTCACCCCAGGGCCCAGCTACTCGAAGAACAGCCAGTGGATTGGAGCGCCCCAGAATAGAGGCCACAGCCTTGACCCAGGTTGGAGGTGTGCGGATCTCACTGGGGTCTGTTGGTCGGAGGGGAAAGCCCCAAGGGTCCACGAGGATAAGGTGTTTAACTCTACAGCATGGGAAGAGACAGAGCACATTTGATTTGCTTGGAGTACCACTGCCCTTAAATAGTCTGGAAGGGAGAGAACTGTTGGAAGTAAATACTGGGAAATACCCAGCAAGGTAGGGAGCCAGGTCATCACAAGGGAGAGCAGTTCCCTCATTACCTTTCAGGGTACTTGATAGAGTAAGAAGTGGCCAGGAATCCTCCCAAACTGTGCCCCAGCAGGATCATGCTGGGGATGCCCATAGTCTCCCGCCACGTCTCTATTGAGGTCACAAACTCATCCTCGGCACCCTCGGGGTCCCTTGGGAAGGTTGGCCTTGAGCTTCGCCCGAAGCCAAGCAGATCGAAGGTGTGCAGCGTGCGGCGGGAGCTCAGTGAATCCATGTTGAGGATCCAGAGCCCCACACCACCCCCAAAGCCATGCACCATCACTAGCGGGGTGCGGTCCTTTTGCTCAGGGCTCACAGTCACCGTCCAGATCTTGTTCTGGTTTGGGAGGGACACATATCGGGCCAGGAACTTGTTCTGGAGACCTGGGGAGGAGAGAATGCCATGGGAGCCAACACACTACTTCCTACGGGCAAAACCCACTCTGCTGGACTCTGACTCTTCTTCAGGCTTTTCTCTCCATTTCCGTGCCCTTCCCAGCCTCCCGTAGCTCTTGCTTTCCTGACTCCTCCGACCACTGACAAAGACTCTCTATGCCCGAAGCTCAGGAAAGCTGTCCTGAGCCCTCTTCTGGACGAGGTCTTGACCTTGGCCCCCACCTGTCTTCAGCCTGCCTCGCTCAGTCTTCACAAGAATTCTACTAAGTCAGGTTTACTAGAGTCTCCTCACCCTTCATGCTTGATTGAATTCCTCATCCCCTACCTTTGATGTCTGAGTCCTTCACCTTCCTTCAGAATGAACCCATTAAATCAGTTTAGTAAGAACTCCTCATCCTTGGTATCTCCTCTTAATTTTTTTTCTATCCACTGACGTCCTCACTCTGTTCCTCAGCTTTTTGTTTGTTTTGTTTTTATTTATTTAATTGTTTTTTGAGACAGGGTCTTGCTCTGCAGTTCAGGTTGGCTTTGGGCTCAGCATGTACTCCAGGTTGCCTTGAACACATGGTGATCCTCCTGCCTCAGCCTCCCGAGTGCTGGGATTACAGGTGTGCGGCACCATGCCTGGCCTTGCTCCTCAGTTTTAGGTTCTCATTTGTCCTTGAAGGATTCAGAATTAAGCTTGATCACTCCCCTAGTCCAATAGTCTTAGTCTTCCTAACTCACTTAATTACTCAGAATATTTTTTTCTTTTGCAGCACATACCCTAAAGCATTCAAATCCAAGTACAAGGTGTGGACTATGTGGGCAGTAGGTATCGGAGGGGCCATCTTATTCCTTGAGGCTGTGTGCCCAACTCCCTCTGAGCCCAGGGTGGCAGGGACACCACTGCTTGCATAGAGCTCTTGTGTCCATTGCTCGTGAAGCTGCATGTGCTTAGGATTTGACAGATGGGCCGAACTGTGCTCCAGCTAGGTGGAGAGGATGACGGGAGTGTGCTGAGCCCTGGGCTCGTTGCTCAGGTGCTGAGGCGGGGCAGCGCTTGTTCTGCCGGTGTGGCGGCAGTGACTCAGTGCAGCAGCCTGGGCGAAGTAGCCTGGAGTCTTTGGGTCTATGGCTACCACTGCTCATGGGATGCCTGCCCCAGTGTAACACTGACCATGTCAACTGGTCCCCAACTGGGACCAGCTGGGATGGGAGGTGGCCATAGCTGAGGAACACAGGAAACAGCAGCGTTAGCGCGCAGGTTTCTGGCCCTCAGGTAGGAAGGTGGCAAATGAGGAGGTGCTGGTGTGTTTGGGAACTGGGGGAGAGGGAAGCAGTGGGGACAGTGGAGGAGGAAGGGGCAGGGGAGCACGTGCATATGCGTCTGTGAATGTGGACTAACTCATAATACTACAGAGGGGGTCTGGAAAGCTGTAGGATATGGTGGGAATGGGCATAGCTGGGGAGAAGCTGAGAGACTGCTACGAAGGAATGTGGTGGCCTGTGAGAAGCCCTCTAATCACTGACATCTCTCCCTCCCACCCCGCGCACTGTTAATCAGGAATCAGGGGCTCGGTGTAACTGGCTCTGGGCAGATCCCACGTCCTTCTTTGAAGTGGGGACAAACTGTCCCTTCTACTTACACTGGAGGATCCTGGCTTCCACATTCTTCAGCTGAGACATGGAAGTGGGACGCCACGCAGGCAGCCAGCTGCTCAGCCAGCCTTGAGGCCTGGAACAAGGAGACACAGACACTTACTGGCAACATTGGAAAGGGAACGCCTTGCTGAGAGTCCGCACAGTTATCAGAGTATAGGGTGTTCCCAGCCTCGGGACACCCAGCACACAATGGCAGTCAGCAAGGCCACCACGGCCTGACACATTGTCCGCTCTCCTGGCTGTTAACAGCGTCCTGCCCCTTGTTCCCACAGACACTCAGAACACCTTTTTGTGTGTGTATCATTCACAAGGCTCTGTCACACTTTTTATCTCACTTGAGCCTCACAGCTCCCTTTTGTTACCGGTTATCTTATTTGTGTTTAAGAAGATTAGAAAGGGAGGGAAAGCAACTTTTCACTAATAGTTCAGTTCTCCTGTGCCATCCCCAGGACTAGCTGTTCCCTCAGGGTAGCACAGAAAATTCCCATGCCACCTGTGCCCCTGGCCCTCTTCCATGCCTCCAGAAGTATGCAGCATGTCTCAGTGCCCAAAGATGTTCTCGGGTATCCTTCGGCCCAGACCTAAATGTGGAGGTGAGGCAGGCAAAAGGCTGGAGGAAGAAGACCTAGGTTCAGGTCCTGCTGTCGTTCATCAACAGGACAAAGGTTGCCTCTGGCCTTGTTTTCCAGATTGTAAAGTGAGTAAAAAGCTGGCCCACGCCCTCATCACCTGTAGAGCTCTGTAAAGCAGACAAGCTAACTCATCTGCCTTCTCTGTCAAATTCAGTACCTTTAAGTCATTTCAGGGTAGAGATTAAGAGCACCATCTTTGGAATTAAAACAAAACAACCCCAAAAACCTCCAGGATCTGAGTTGCAGTACTGTACTATCTGGCTGTGGCCTATTAATGTATCTTTGTGTGTAGATCTATAAGAACCTTGTCAGATGCCTACCACAAATTAAAGGCTCAACAGTTTTTATTCTTCCTTTCCCATTGTACATACTATTTCTCTTTTCTTGAACTCTGCCTGGGTAAAAGGAGTTCAGGACAGATACCAACAGCTGTAGGAAGGACCTGTGAACATCAGCACCATCAGCATAATGGTTCTGTGAGAATACCATTACCAAAACCCTTCAGTACCCACGGGGCATCTTGCTGAATCATTTGGGCCATAGAGTTTTTCTGTTTTGTTTTGTTTTGTCTTTCTGGTACTGGGAATCGAACTCACAGCCTTGTGCTTGCCAGGAGGGCGCTGTGCCACTGAGCTAAATCCCCAGCCCCGGGACCACAGAGTTTTAATTAGGATGTTTCTTTGGAAATCATCTAGTCCGGCCTCTTTATTTTACAGGTGAGCAAACTTATTGCAGTGCCACAAGAGAGGTCTTAATACAAGTCAGGGAAAGGAACAGAACCAGAAGCCAGATCTCGGATCCAGGTTTCGCAGTTTTTCCTCCCTGGTCCTCCCAGCTGCAGCTCTTCAAGACTATGCATGAACATTCAGAGTGTGCAACCACACTGCCTTGCATCTCTCTGCTTCCTGAAGGAGGTGTGACGCAGTCAGAAGACTAGAGTTCTGATCCAGCGCTGCCACTTACCAGCAAGTCTTTCTTGTTATTTAAAGGGAGATAAAAGTATCTACTTCATAGGAATTTTATTTTGTTTTATTTTGTGGCACTGGGGGATGAACCCAGGGCCTTTGCACTAAGCTACAACTCCAGCCCTTTTTCTAACTTTTTATTTTGAGACAGGGTCTTGCCGAGGTACCCAGGCGAGGCTCAAATTTGTGATCCTCCTGCCTCAGCCTTTGAGTGCTGAGATTGCAGGTATGCACCACCACACATCACAGGACTGCTGTAAGCATTAGTTAATACAGCTAAAGCACATAGAATAATGCCTAGCACAAGATAAACTCCCAGCAAACATTCTTTTCCCTCAACTAAATCAGAAGCTATCTACAGTCCCACTGTTTTGCAAATGGAAACCCTTGAATGTTTGCAGTCTGAAAGAAAAACTTGCGTTGGGAGTAGTATATCAATGGTTTTAGCCAGATGAGAGCTGTCAGGCTTAATCAATCTAATCCTAGGGAGACCCTATAAAATTTGTTCATATTTTACTGGAGTTCTTTGTTGGTTTGAAGCATAGAGATCAGGACCACAGGATTTTGTATCTCAAGACACAAACCTTTCAAGTCAGGGAGATGGTGACAGGTCAGATCATAACACCTAGGCCTCACACTGCCCAAAGCAGAGCTCATAAGAAATGCTGTCCCCTGGAACAGCACCACAGGTGGTTCAGCAGATACTCTGAGAAGTGCTTTACTTTGCCTTTCTTTCTCAGCAAAAATATTAAAGGTAAAGTACACTGTATCTGCTCAGTTCTATTACAGGTAAAGTACAAGAAGTGGCTCCTGATACACTGCATCTGCTCAACACTATTGGAGAGGTTAAGGGCAGATGTGGGAAACTGAGGCAAGGAGCAGCACAGCAACTCAGCCATGAACTCAGCCTGGCGGGGGCGTCCTCCATACTGATGGGAATAAAGCAAAGAGTGGGGAGAGCATCCTGTGCTGGACTTCTCTGAGCCTGGGCAACCCTTCCAAAGCCTGACAGCCTGAGTTTCTTTATTTGTAAATCAGAGCTGAATGAGCTGTATCTCTTCCAGCTCTAATACTGTTTCCCTGAGTCTTTGTAAACATTGTTAATGTTCTCTTGGAAAAATCATCTTAGCAACACTCTGCTGGGTAAGCCTTTCAAGCCTATTTATTCCCGTTATCAAGTTAATTCGTTTTCCTGGACTAACAATTCTACAGCTCCAAAAGGTCCAGGGAAGGCCTTGTAGCGGTGAAACCCACGGCCTGGAGCTGAGTCATTCTCCCGGAGACAACTTTTCCTTGCTATCAGACTGCAATTTGCTGGTCACACCACCTACAGGTGGCATCCCAAATCTGAAGCCCCTTGGTTAAAAAAACAAAACAAAGCACTAAATCTAACAAAGCTAACTGCGAAACCACTGGGTTAAGGATGTCGTGACGATCAAAAACATTATCAATTAGAGATGCGAGCGGCAACGTGTCTCGCTAGGCAAGCGCTGAAGAAACTTGTAAGCCCATCACTCCACACCGATCCGCCTGGCGGAGATCTCTCCCTTCTTCCCACGCCTTCCCCGGCTCAGGCTGGGACCGGCAGACTTCACAGGGACCACTGCGGTCGGCCCTGGGGCGTCCGGACGAGCACGCCCGCTGCTGCCCCGCATGCGCGTTCCACGACCTTGCATTTGGGGGGAATCTCGAGCGTTAGCATTAAGTGGGGGGCAATCGCGAAGACTAAGCGGAAAGTCAGAATCCCTGAGCTGCAGGCAAAGCTCATCCACCATCGCTCCCCGGGCGCTGCCAACCGCCTCTCCTGGGCAAAAGCGAAGCAGGCAAACGCAAGTCCCAGTCCTCCCGGGTATAGCCGACCTGAGACAGGAAAGGTGGGAAGGTGTCTAACACTGTTCGTCAGCCACAGAGAGTCCCAGGATCATGGCCCAGAGAGAGACAGAGAAAGAGAAAGACGGGATTAACTCACTGCTGCTCCAGATCATCAGCCATAGTAAACAAGCCCTGCAGGGTCGAGCAGAGCCAGCCCATCCCTCCGCCTGACGCCAGCACCAGCTGACCCAGAAAGTCTCCGGTAACAAAGGGGGCGTGGCCGGTTCGGGGGCGGGGCTCCTGGGCGGCGCGGGGCTGGGGGTGTCGGTGCTGATGCTGAGGCCTCCAAGCAGAGATGACCTTGGTGGGGGGAGTGGGGAAGGAGAGAGGGCTCTCACAAAAGAGGACAGCGCTCCTGGCACAGATTTGGGGGACAGTACGGGAGGCAGGCAGGGCTAAAATCCAAGTCCTTCAGGGGAGCTCCTTCCACCTTCCCTTCCCTCATAATTGAAAAGCAGCAGAACTACTCCGGTGCTCGCACTCTCCCGGGTTCGCTTATCGCTCCCTTCCCCAGGGGTACTCGCCTTGGGAGTTTCATCTGATACGATGCTTCAAACGTTTGTGGAGACATTATTGGTTGCTCGTACAAACGGCCTTTCTCACTAAAAATATTAAAGGTTAAGTATACTGTATCTGCTCAGTTCTATTACAGGTAAAGTACAAGAAGTGGCTCCTGATACACTGTATCTGCTCAGCACTACTGAGGAAAGTTTTAAGAAAAGAAAAGCTGGGATGCCTAGTTAATTTGAATTTCAGATTAAAAATAATTTTAAAGAATAAGTACGACTCTTGCAGTATTTGGGACATCACTGAGCCTCCTGTATTTTTTATTTTTTGCAACCTGTTTTAAACCAAGGTGCTCAAGGGTTACAAAGTGAGCACAAGTCCAGCCTGAACTGCATTGCAAGACCCTGTCTCAAAAAAACCAAAAAAACAAAACAAAACAAAAAAAAACCCAAAGTGCTATCTGCCATGATGGCCTGTACTCTGTTCTGGGGATGAGTTTGGTCCCAGCTTAGTTTTCAGAGAAACTGTGGCTCAGCGTCTAGTCTCCCCTGTTTGGAGGACCCCACACTTCCTGAGAGGAGGACTCCAGTAGCAGGACTAACTGCTCAGGCCTGGTCGGCTTAGGTTTGTAGGGGTGCGGATGTGGGAGGTCTGAAGAATACATCAGGTTGGTTCAACCGAAAAGCCAGATCTTCAAGTTGGCTACAGCTACTTGGGGTTCAGTGAGACTCAGTTAATTAAAAGCATAGATGCTAGGGGCAGAAGTCTAAGTTTAGATTCCTGTTGGCTTGGCCATATATATATTCATTATGCTCAGGTGAGCCAGTTATTTTGTGTCTCTTTAATTTCTTCCTCTGGTTTATGTCTTGTCAGAGTTAACTAAGATAATTCAAACAGACATTTAGGAGACTTTTGTGCTAAAAATGTTACTTGCTATTATTATTCAAAGTCAAGCATTATATTAGGTGCTAAGACTGCAACTGACGAAAGGGAAGAAATAACCTGCTCTACTCTTACACAGAGACTTTCCATTTGTTGTATGCAGTTCCAGACTGTGATTACCTTTGTAGAATTGGCAACTTCCATTTATTTCTTTATTTTGAGACAAGGTCTTGCTATATAGTTCAGGCTGGCCTTGAACTCACTAGGTAGCCTCAACTCATGGCAATCCTCCTGCCTCAGCCTCCTGAGTGCTGGGATTACAGGCTTATTCCTCCCAGCAGAGGGGGAAACTGTCTTCTGAGCTCAGCTCTCTTCTGAGGCCTTTATTTCTTTTTTCTTTCTGAGCCCTTTCTTGACCACAGATTCTAAAAGAAACCCCCATCACTCTATCACATTACCCAATTTTTGTTTTCTTCCTAATACTTGTCATTATCTAAAATTATCTTGTGTATTTGTTTATTCTTTTATTATCTATCCATTTCTCTCTGTATGAGAATAAATTTCCAGGGGACTTTGTCGATTTCTCTTCTTTGCTCCCAGCACCTAGAATAGTGCAGCAGAGTAGGTGTTTAGTAACTTGTTTGGTAAATGAGTGAATGAAAAAGTCTATTGGTCAGGCATGGTGGCGCATGCCTGTACCATACAGGAAATTCCAGGCTACCTTACCCTAGGACAGTACAATCTCTCACTTTTCCGAAAACCTGTAAGATGTAGGACTTTTTGAGTTGAGGCTGATTGAACTGGAACTGGCATTGAACTCTCTAGACTCCAAATCATGAGGGCAGTGCAGAGAATTTGTATTTTGTTTTTCTGTGTGTCAAACCAGCTTTAAAAGCAGGATAGTTATTTGCCTTTTTAAACTAAAGTTAATAGATCACCTAGGGCTGGGGATTTAGCTCAGCGGCAAAAGCGCCTGACTGGCAAGTGCAAGGTCGTGAGTTCGGTTCCCGGTACCGGAGAAAAACCAAAAAAAAAAAAAAAAAAAAAAAGATCACCTAAGGTGTCCACACAGCTGGGATAACAGGTACTTGACTGGATCTGCTAGAATTATATGCAGCAGAAAGAACTCTCACTGCCCAGATAGGCTTCTAGGGAGAAAAATGTGTGGTATTTTTTTTCTCCCTACCTTCAAGACAGGATGCATGATGCGCAGTGTGAAAACATGCAGCCATTATGGATGGAAAGGAATGAGACAAACCCTTTTTCCTGTGTCTATACGCTATCATTTAACATTCCAAAAGCGGGTGGAGCTGGTAAACTAATAGCCCAACCCTGGCCAAGATAGACTGTTATTTGGTTTCAAATGAATGTCATTGCCTTTTGAATGAACTATGAACTAGGTATGACTCTAGACCACATATAGTACTAAGTGACATAGCTTTATATTTGCTTTGTCCAGTGATAGCCATGTGTGGCTACTTAAGTTTTAAATTAAAATAACCAAAATGTCCTTGGTCACTGTAGCTGTATTTCAAGTGCTCAGCAGCCCCATATGTTCAGTTGCTACTTTACTAGAGAGCACAGAGACATTGTCATCACCACAGAAAATTCTACTGGATAGGGCAGTGTCACCCAGGCAGTGATGATTTCAGCTTGTTGTTGGAGAGAGTGCAACAGTGCACGTCATTATGTTTTTTTTTCTGGTACCGAGAATCGAACTTACAACCTGGCACTTGCCAGGCAGGAGCTGTGCCACTGAGCTAAATCCCCAGCCCCTAGTGCACGTCATTATGAATCACTATTAACCGGGGCTGGGGATTTAGCTCAGCAGCACAGCGCCTACCTGGCAAGCGCAAGGTTGTTAGTTTGTTTACCGGTACCGGAAAACAAAACAAAACAAAACAAAAACTACTAACCACGCTCCAAGGATTAAATACTACCCTCAGAAAGGACAACATGATGGATTTTCTTTTGGGTGGTGGTGCAGCTTTTTATGAGGGAAGGGGACGAAACAAAGGTGACTGTAAATTTTTCCCTTCCGTCAGGGACTGAAAGGATGAAGGGATGTGGGTTCTCTGAAGATACCTGCTGCTTGACTGGGACTTGCACCAGAAACTTGCTACTTTCACAATTTGATTTATGTTGCTTGCAATCTGATTCCCCTTAAAACTTTCCTTTTAAAAATAATAGTCTATTTACTTATTGGAAAACAAGAGAGTTTTGGTCAAACTGAGGCCAATGTTGAAAAGGTGGACTGTTACATGTCTTTTTCTGCTCACATTTTGGAGAATTTGTCTCTCTCTCTCTTTTCTTTTCTTTCTTTCTCTCTCTCTCTCTTTTTTTTTTTTTTTGAGACAGGGTATCGCTATGTAGTTCAGGCTGGTCTTGAATTCCTGGCAATCCTCCTACCTCAGCCTCCTGAGTGCTGGGATTCCAGGTGTCCGCCACCACTCACAGCTTGGATTTGTGTTTCTTTTAGTAAATAATGTAATTTTTCATTATGAGGAAATATGATCAAAATGGACTTTGCCCTTAAGGGAGGAGCCCTTGTACCTTTCTCCTGTTTTATGATGTTGAGTGTTTTAATAATGAAATCACTAAGGTCTGAGATAGAAGAAATAAAGACAGGTACAAAGGAGACAAGGAAAGTCAATTTTTTTGGTCTCCCGCATTACCTTAAAACTGAGGATCAGACTCCTGCTCAGATCAGCAGGCAGGCATGCAAATCATTCAGAGGTGTATTATAAAGTTTAGTAGTGCTAAATGTACCTAGTTTATCTCTTTTTGTGTGTGTGTACCTAGTTTATCTCATCTCCCTTCAAGACTGAGGGCATCAAGATAAGAGTAATTTTTAAGATACTCAGTTGCCAGTTTTGCCAATTCTGAATCCCTTGGAGCAATGCCTAGAAGTTTTCAGACCTTCACGGGTTCTAGAAAAGCAGACCCTTGCAGACCACCCCGGATAAGATCACCTCTGCCCAAACAGGAGAAATGACCCCATGGCAGATACTGAGGCAGCCCCCCTCTTGAACAAGGAAAGTTGTCTTGGATATAACAATCTCATGGGAACCAAATTGATCCTCAAGCCACTAGGAATTTCCTAGAACCAGGGACATGAAAACTGAGATATGGATAGACCACAGCGCGGCCTAACTCCTTAAAAATTGATTTCATGCTTTTGTGAGTGGGCCATCATTGTGTGCCCTGTGCAAGCTGGAGACTTGAGCTGGAGTCTCTTTCGTTTTCTCCCTTACTTTCTTTCTTTTTTTTTCTTTCTCCCTTACTTTCTAACTCTGCCTAATAAATCTGCATTATGCTTTACACTGAAGCATCATGAAATTATTTATTTGTGTGCTGTGAGTCAAGAACCTTCTGGATGGGCCGAGTTGAGGTTCCCATGTCCTCTTTAGGGGGATCTCCTTGGATCCCTTGAGGGATGAGTCTACTCTGACTTCTGTTTCAACTTATAAACCTGATTGACACTCTTCAGAGCCATCTGATTTGCAGTCCTTTTAGTGCTACCTTTTTCATGCCTAAAATACTGGGGGCCCTGTAGTTTTGTCAACTTCTAATTGTTCTGAGAAAGGGAGGAAGAGGATATAGTTAATTATCATGACTCACAATGATCAATGACCAAACATTTATTAAATATTTACTGTGTGCCAACCACTATGCAAAGTGCTTAGTACTATCTCATTTAATCTTCATAACATTCCAATAATTCAGGTATTATTTTCACTTTATAGAAAAAGAAAAATTATCAGACTAAATAATGTTTTGATTAAGCAACTAGTCAACTGTATAATCAAGGTTCAAACACAACACAGGTTTGTCTGACTCTAGAGCTTGCACACTTATCCAGCATTCTGGACATGAACTTTTTTTTTTTTTTTTTTTTTTGGTTTTTCTCCGGTACCGGGAACCGAACTCACGACCTTGCGCTTGCCAGGCAGGCGCTTTGGACATGAACTTTTACATATGTTAAAGTTTTGAAATATACTGGTTAAAACCAACACTACTAGCATTAGCAGTTCCCCACTGACAGATCAGGTAAGTAGAATCACAAACCGAATACAGAACAAGGCCTTTTCTTGTTGTTTTAAGTAATCCAGCAAAGTTTTAGTTCATTATATTAGTATGACTTTGCAGATCTTGAAAGGGATGCATTCAAAGTCAATGTGATTTTTTTTTTTTATCTCTTTTGCTCTCCTCCTGTGGGAATTCCTGTGGAGATGTAAATCATGATAGTTGACAAAGATCAAAGGCAGCACAACATAAGGGGGAAACTGCTGGAAGAGCCTGACTGATAGGAACCTTGAGGAGTTCACTCCTGAATGATTAAAAAGCATCAGCAGAGCTTGAGGAATGTGAAGTTGAATACCAGTGAGGAAACTACTCGCCCACTCGCTGGTGAGACAGAGAGAAAGCTTCAGCTGTTGGAGACACTGATGCTTCCTGCCATCTTGTCAAATAGGGCAATGGGTCTGGTTATCAACTTCTTTCTTTTCAACAACACGAGAGGGCTTAGGCTGAATTTACATTCAGCCGCGCGAGTCTCGGGGGTTTGTGTGAATATGAATTCATCTCTTCAAATAGACTGTAAAACTAAGGACATGGATAATTTCCTTCTAAAACCTAAGCAAGGCTTTGCTCATTACTGAAAATCAATACATTTGCTGATGCTGATTCAGTTTCCACTAAATGCAAGTTACAAAGTGAAAATGCTGGAGTGGTGTTGTTTCTTCACTGTTTCAGAATTTCGCTCATGTACCTATGATAATTTAAAGTTATTTACAGCTGAAAAACACTAGTTCCCCGAGGAAAGACTTCCAGTTGACAGGTAAGAGGCACTAGTTTTAAATTGGATGTGAAATTACAAGCGCAAGGAAAGCCAGAAGGCAGACTTTTTGGAACAGTTAAAATGCTAAAAATAGTTAACCACATTTGTTAAAATAGAAAACTTCAAACCTATCAAGGTGTGTTATGTACATGTACCAGCTTCTCATGATGAATGTAGTCATGTACTACAAACATGTACCTAAAAAAAAAAAAAAAAAAATTGAAGTCTCAAACCTTCATTTTAGGATCCTCTACAGAATGAGATGGGACCAGACATGCTCTTGTGGGCCTCTCAACACTGATATCTCGGTATAATAAACCGGGCTCAAGACGCCAGTTTCGTGGCGGAGAGCTAAGGTTAATCACCTACATCCTCTGTGCAAGAAAACTGAGGATCAGACTCCTGCTCAGATCAGCATGCAGGCATGCAAATCACTCAGAGGATGTATTATAAAGTTTATTGGTGCTAAATGTACCTAGTTTCTCTCTCTTTTTTTTTGTACCTAGTTTATCTCATCATGTAGGTTAATCTCCTACATCCTCTGTGCAAGATGACCCTTCCAATCACCTTTCCTTTGAGGCGGCCAGTTTCAGATTCGCCTGAAAGTTCTACAACTTAACACAAGGTTGGGCACCTCAATAAATGTTTGCAGAATGAATGAATAAATACCTGTGGGCTTATGTTCTACCGCGGGGCCAGACTCAGGGTTCCAGTTCACCTTTAGAAGGTCACCCCCTCGCCACCTCCCCACCCCCGTCCGTTCCCCGCCCCCATAATCAAGTCTAAACTGGCGCCGGCGCAGTGATTAGCCTCGACAGTTCTTAGTGCTTAGGGACTTGGCTTGCTCTAATGATCTGTGACAGGCATCCGCAGAAAGAGCGCTTCATAGAATTAGCGCCAGGTTGTAGGCGAACTCCGGGAGCGCCAAACATTGTCTCTGAGCAGACTCAGGCGTTTAATCTTTACAGAGATAGGAGGTCCAAAGAGAGCCGGAACCTTTCGGTTAGCTAAGTCGTCCGCCTTTAAACCTCTCCCCCTACTCCTCCCACAATACTGTATCTCCAGACCAGAGCAACAGTGGGCGTTACAACCAGAAGGCGGAAATAGATTAGAAACTGTACACGTCTCCTGCCCGCAGACAAATCCGTTGCGCAGACGCATTAACTATCTCTGGCTGTAGTTCGCATCCTGCGGATGCCGTCTGCGTCTGCGCATTAGTTGTCTTGCGCCTTAGCCTAGCTGTACGCCTGCGCAAATTGGAACACCGGGGTGGGCGGAGCTGGATCTCGTTAGTGCGCGTGCGCAAATGCTACATCCGTTGTGGACGTCGGATCCTGTGGGAGTCAGGGAAGTGCGGCTCGCCGTACTCAGCCTGTAGCCATGTCGGCCTCAGTAGTGTCAGTTATTTCGCGGTTCTTAGAAGAGTACTTGAGCACCACTCCGCAGCGGCTGAAGTTGCTGGACGCGTATCTCCTGTATATACTGCTGACCGGAGCGCTGCAGTTCGGTTACTGTCTCCTCGTGGGGACCTTCCCCTTCAACTCTTTCCTCTCGGGCTTCATCTCTTGTGTGGGGAGCTTCATCCTAGCGGGTAATTCTACATGTAGTCCCAGTAATAATGCGTTACTTCGGTGCTCGGCTTTGTTCTCGCAGTATTCTTTGCTTTTTACCACAACCACCGCCCTCTGAGTTCAGGGAGCAGCCTGCGGGACACTCTTCCTGTGCGGGGAAATTGAGGCTCGGAAAGGGTGTCGTGTGCCTCATATCACACAGCTGCTGAGGAGTTAGAGTTAAATAGTTACCGAAACCCCCTTCCTGTTACTCCCAACCTGGTACTACACACTTCGTATTGGTCCAGAGAAACCCCGCCCACCTTCCGCTTAGTTTTAACACAACCTTAAAGTTGGCGCACTTTTAAATGAAAGAAAAACTAACCTTGGATCATCTCTTTCATCCAGGCCTGATTACTGCTGACCTCTGGTGAAATATTTTAATGAAAGCGTGGGAAATACAAATACAAGTGCTTTGCTGGTCGAGTCAGTCTTACTTGATTTTGATTTTTAGCTCCTTTATTCTTGTGGATGAAGCTAATCTTAGCTTATTTCATTATCTTGAACTCGAATTTTATTCGCATGAATTTATCTTAATTTTTTCTAATTCTCAGCATTTGATAACCTTGTAATACTGCCCTATTTAATGAGCACTTTCTTTATAAATATTTGCCAAAATCTCACCATTCTTGTCAACAGGATTCAGTCAGTAGATTAGCCCAGGAGTGTTAGGCATTCCATTTTATAAGTGGTCAACCTAGGGGCCATTCTAGTAACTGGTATGGCTGCTGTTTGACTTTGAAAAGATAACACGTACACTGTGTGCTGTTCTGCACACTTTTACTTCCAGCACTGAGGGAGGCTGAGGCAAGAGGAAGGCAAGTTCTAGTCCTGCCAGGACAATCAAGTGGGATCTTGTCTCAAAATGAAAAATAAAAAAGCTGAGGCTGTTGCTCAGTGCAAAGACCCTGGGTTCAATATCTAGTAAGTGAAAGAAACAACTTTCTGTGTGATCACTGTCAGGCCATCAGTCCTGTTGAGTTGAATATAAGGTATTATGGTAAATGCTTTGGGGATTCATTAGCTGTGTGTTCCTTGTCTTCAGAGAGTTTACAATTTGGTTGGGGCATAGCCAAAATGCAGTGTTAGGGCCAGGGATATAGCTCAGCGGCACAGCGCCTGCCTGGCAAGCTTGAGGTTGTGAGTTCAATATCCGGTACCAAAAAAAAAAAAAAAATTGAGCACTCTTTCCACATGTCACCTTGATTTGTCTGACTACTCTTTTCAAAATGCAGTGTTAGAATTTTTTTGGACACTTCATTTACAGTTTGCCATACTTTAAGTTAGATCTGTAGAATGCATTTTCCATATTCACATTGCTAGTTCAGACTCACCATAGATATTTTTACTTCTTACAACTTCAAATAGGCCTAAGGGCTGGATGACTGTAGCCCTAGCTGACTCTGGAGTTGAGAATTAGACTTTTGATTGGATATTTAATTATGATATTTGAGTTTTGCCCTAGACCACTAAGACCTGGTGCCCTGTGGCACCATCTTAGCCTATAGGATATGATCAGCTAGTTCACAGGATAATCCTATAGGATATTAGCTAGATTGAATATACTGTACGCTTTGCTGTATGTGCCCAGTACTGTTTATAACTAAAAATTTTAGTAACCAGCCAGAAGAGGGAAACTTAATGAGAACCACTGATTAACTTTTATTATTATTATTATTTTTTTGGTTTTTTTCTGGTACCGGGAACCGAACTCACGACCTTGCGCTTGCCAGGCAGGCGCTTTGCCACTGAGCTAAATCCCCAGCCCCTAATTTTTAAAAATAATTTTTGTTTCGATATGTGGATGAGTAGTAACAAGTTAGGGTCTGAAAACTAACTTTATTATTATTATTATTATTTTTTTTTTCCAGTACCAGGAATTGAACTCATGACGTTGTGCTTGGCAGGCAGGTGCTGTGCCGCTGAGCTAAATCCCCAGCCCCTGAAAACTAACTTTAAAAAAAGAAGCCTTAGCTTGTATGGTATGGCCCGGGCCTGTAATCTCAGCACTCTGGGAAGCTGAGGCAGGGAGTCTAGATTTCGAACCCATCCTGGACAACTTTGTGACTTAGTGAGATCCTGTCTGAAAACAGGAAAATAGGGGAGTGGTATAGCTCATCCTGAAGGCCCTAAATTCAGTCCTAACTACTGGGAATGGGTGTTGAAGCCTCTCCCTGCTGAAGTCATCCTAACTTTATAGGCCTCTGGTTAAGAATGATTCCAGGGCAGAGCCGATTGTGGTGGCACTGGGATCCTGAGGGGGGGGATCTGCTGCAAGTTTTAGGCCAGTATGAATTATAGCGAGACCCTGTCTAAAAATAAGACTTCAGGGCAAAATGACAGTGGTTTGATGCAGAGTGGGCATTAACTGGTTATAGGTCAATGTGGAAAAACCAGATATTTGAGCAGCTAACTTGGTTATACCAAGTCCTGCTTTTGAAGCTGTTGAGGCTAAAATTGAATTGGCACGCTTCTTTCCAATGGGGAGTACATGACTTACTATTAAAGAGAATGTTCTTTTTTTTTGGTACCGGGAATCAGGACCTTGCATTTGCTAGACAGGCACTTGTGACACTGAGCTGTATTCCCACCCCCTAAAGAGAATGTTTAGTGATGGGACATTAATAGTGAGATTGATGGAGTGGGTGAGATTTCCACATCTGTTAGATAGCAGGTCATAGGACCAGAGAAAAGTGGCTTCAGGTTTTTTCCTTCTCCTTGGGGAAGCACTTAGAATGGTCCAGTGTTTGACATACTGTTGCAGACTTTCCTGTAGTACACCCTCTGCTAAGACCAGGCTGTCCTAAGCCCTGGTAATGAAATTATTTACCTTTTTAAATGAGAAGGGTGAGAAAGTACCAAAACCTGCATGTGTTTTGTGCTCAGGCAGACATGGAGGGTGCATGCTGTGAGACCTAAAGTTCCCGTGCAGTTGTCCTAAGAAACATGTCAGCAGGGCCTGTCCTGATTCTGTATGCTAAGCCTGTCCATGACAGGACCAACCCTGCTTTCCTTACTGAGGAGCAGAGAATGGTGGGAAAGTGTTGAAGGCATAAGCACAGTGTCAGCTAAATAAAACAAGAAAGCTTTTTTTTGAGTAATAAGAGATCAAACAAGTAGAATAATGTAAAATAAAAGTGGCTTCAGGAAAAGAAAGAACTCATGGTGATTCACTGTTGGTTTAGAAAGGTATCATTTGCATTTCTTTTGACAGCATTGAGTTTATTAAATCTACCTCTGCTGCTGGTACAGATCTGGATTTAATAGGAAACTTGAAATTTGGATGCTTATCAGTTGTTCTGATTGTTGGGAAAGGAAATCTTGTACTTGGTGGTGGTGCTGAGGTTTTTAACTTTTCTGGTTTTTTTGTTTGTTTGTTGGAAGACAATGAAGGAAGCCAGTTTGTCTGGAGAACAGAGATTGTAGGAGATTATGTTGAAGGATTAGGTGGATGCTGGAGCTCCAGATATCAGGCCAAAGAATTTGGACTATAGGTTATAAGAGAGCATCTGAAATTTTTTTTTGAGTAAAGAAGACTTAAAATTGTTGTTAGTATGTAGGATGAATTGGAAAGGGGAGATCTTTAGTTTGATTACCTAGTTTCTTTTTGGTAGTTTATTTTCTGTTTGTATTAATTTAGTGTATGCTCTTTGAAAATAGTACATTTAAACCAACTGAGGTGTCTTAGGTGTGTGGGTTTTTTTTTGTTTGTTTGTTTCTTTTTTTGAGACAAGGTCTCGCTATGCAGTTCAGGCTGGCCTTGAGCTCACTTTGTAGCCCAGGCTGGTCTTGAACTCAGAACGATCCTCCTGCCTCAGCCTCCTGAGTGCTGGGATTATGGTTGTGTACCACCATACCCGGCTTAAACCAATTTAGAATGCTGCCTCATTTTTAAAAAGCCCAGTAGTATGAAGATGATCTTTTTTTTTTTTCCTTTATGGCTGAAAGACTTACTTAAGATTTCAGGAAGACTTAGTCAAGATTTTCAGGAAAATTGCTAGCACAAGATGTATATGTATATATACAAGAGGTATATGTCACATCATAGTATTTTTTTAAATCAGTAGTAATAGTATAGTATAGTGTAGTATAGTAGAGTAGTCCTTAAAAAGACTTCTGAGACTGAAAATTTTTCTTCCAGACAAGTATCGAACATCCTCAGTTGACTTTGTATCTTACGGTTAGATATCATTATAGGAAGACAGCTGTCCCTTTTTGAGAGTAACATTTAAGTGTTGGCAGCTTTAGTTCCTTTTTTTACCTAGTTTAAATCTGTGCTCATTTAAAGTGCTATTTAGGAGAGAGAAGTGGAAACAGTAAGGCTGTCTTTAAATCTTGAAATCAGTTTTTTTTTTTGTGTGTGTATGTGTTTCTTTGATGGTGCTAGGGATCAAACCAGCGGCCTCACACATGCTAGGCAAACACTGTACACTGAACTATATTGTCAATTCTTGAAATTAGTTGTCACTTTTCAACTTTCATCTGTTCTCTATGAAGCAATTTTGGCTTTTAAAATTAAAAGGTTTTGTAATTAGTCTACAAATCCAACAGGAGTTTGAATTTGAAAGGCAGGTGGACTTAACCGAGGATGTTTTCTATCCTAATGGAGGTGTTGGGGTCCAGCATTTCTTTTGGACTTTTCTATCAGATTTATGATAACAGCAGTCCTAACTGCTGTCTAGGAGACTGGAAGTGTGCCATCCTTGCGCTTGGTTGTCCCATTTCTAAATATCTTCATTTGCATTGCTACCTCTTCATCCTCAGTGTCCCAGGCTCTCAGAAATCTTGTCTAGGCTTCTGTAGTCTTCCTCACTGGCCTTCAGCCTCTGGTGTGTCTCTTCTAGTCCATGTTCCAGTGGTTTGCAGGTTTGCATGCTTGATTTCACTTGCAAATCTGATTATGTCACTCCCCACATCTCTCTGGTTCTCAAAATAAGGTTAACACATTTATGTGGCACACAGGTTCCTGCACAGTCTGGGCTTAGCAATATCTCCATCTTTTTCTCTTGCCTTTGCTTCTCCTGTACTTTATGTGCTAACATTGCTGAGCTTTTGCCATTGCCTGAACATTCCATGATTACAAGCTCTGTTTTACTTTTGATTGCCTTCAGAATTCTTCATTTCTTAGACTTCTCAAGTATTCCTTCCTTTGGAATCCTTTCCTGACTTTCCCAGCAGATCGGGATTCTTGCTTCACTGTGTGAGTGGGTGTTGGGGAGGGGTTTGGAGGGAGAGAGGTGGGACATTTGTACAGTATTTGTTGTACTGCATGTTTTCCCTCTGAAATGTGAGCCCTTGAGGGCAGGCGCTATTTTCCCTGCAGTCTTTATCCCTAGCACTATGTATATTAAAGTGTGAGCATGCATATAAAAATTTAAGGAACACTGAGCAATTAAGTGCCAGGTTCTCTGCCAGGGTGCTAGAGATTCAACTGGTGAAGCACACAGTCCCACTGTCACAGAGTCTAGTGGGAGACTACAGGCAAATAACTATGGGTATAGTGCCGATGGGGAATTTTGGATGAGAATAGGAACTTGGTGGGTACCCAACCTTGCCTGGTGGTCATGCAGTAATGCTTCCCTAATATGTTCATTTTCTCAAAATATGCTTCATAACTTCATGCTCTTTTCTCTGTTTCCTTTTTCTGTATTCTCAGTTGATGATCTTGTTTTATTTGTTCACTAAAAAATTAGTAGACAGGAATCCCTTTTATCTTCCACTGAATTACAGCAGCCCATCTCCACCTGTACCCAGACTTCCTACTGTGGTGGTAGATGTATCTTTTCCTTGTCTGCATCTAGCTCCACTTCTCAGAGGATTCAGTCTTGCTCATTGAGGGATTCATCTGCAGTCATCCGTCCTACACCTTTGGTTTCTTTTCTCTACTGGATCATTCTCATCATTGTGACATGCCCTAATATTGTTTAGTTTAAAAAAATTCCATTTGACTCTAGGTACTACTCCTATTTCTTCTGCATCACAGAATTCTTGAGAGAATAATCTGGTTACCATTTCTAATTTCCTCACTTTCCATTCATTCCTTAACCTACTTTTGGTGGTGGTCTGTCTGTCCCCACTGCTTCCTCCAAACTATTCTTGCCATGTTGCCAAGTGTAGTGGTCATCTGCCTTACCTTATATGTCTGCTCTGCATTACTTAGCATTAACATAGTTGCTTCCTTCCTTTTTTTTTTTTTGTAAAGTTCTTAACAACCCTGTTCTGCTTGTTCCTTCTCGCTGGTTTTCCCTTCCTGCTGTTTCTACTGGATGCTTCTCTGTTTGAGGTCCCTTCACTTTGTGTTTATTTACATAGGTAAATTTCAGTAACCTATACCTATAACCTATCTGAATGCTCAATACCTACAACTTCCGCATTTATATTTTTAGTTTGGATCTGTTCCCTCAATTCCTAGTTAGTCAATCCACTTGCCAGCTCATTATCTCTACTGGTGTCTGCTGTGTCTGTTCAAATTAACAAGTTCTAAATGTAACCTTTCTGCTGTGTGGCCGTTTACAAGAAAGTATATGACATCAACATTGGTTGAGTTGTGGAGGCCAAATATTTAGGAAATTACTCTTATCCCTCATTTTCTCTTGTCTTTCACATCCATTTTATCAGCAAGCTCTGTCTCTTCCCAAGTGTCGCCTGTATCTCATTTATGTCCATTTTTATTATCATTACCTTGTGGTCTTTGGCTCTGAAGTACTTTCTTTTCTTTAACCCTGCAAACTGTCCTTCACACTACATTTCTAGCAACCTTAAAAGTATAAATCAGTTATGTTTCTTAGTTGCTCATACCTTTGAAATACTGTTCCGTTGCACTTAGAGTTCCATCCAAACACTTTTCTGGGGCTTTCAAAGCCCATCAGTGTTTGTCTTCCCCTGATCACCACTGTCTGGTTAGTCTGACTTGTTATACCTAGAACATGTCAAGACTGTTCTCACTGTCTAGAATTCTCTGTCCCCAGATCTTTGAAATGCTGGGTTTAGGTAGTAGCTTCTTAAAGAGGTTTTCTGTGACCACTGAATAAAAAACGCTTTCTCATTTCTCATTATTATTGTGATATTCCCTTGCTTAGTTATTTACTATAACATTTGCTGTATATTTCTTTCCATAGACATGTAAGTTTCTTAGAAGCTAAACTCTTGTCTTTCTTGTTCTATGCCTTGTTCCTGGCACCTGGAATGATGCATGAGTTGTAATAGATGCTCAGTAAATATTTTGTGGAATGAATGAATATTTAAGGAAATAGGTTAAATTAGAACTGCTAAAATGGAACAGATTGCCTCAGGAGGTAGTAAATTTCCATCTTTGGAAGCACTCAGGGAGACACAGATTCTTTGTGAGGGAGTCTTTTGAAGAGGTGAACTTCTTTATCTTTTTCGTTCCCAGTGCATCTGAGGGATATGACATCTTATAGAAGTAAAACAGGATCTGAAGCATTGTAGTTCTCCTACTGGGGGTGGCTTATTAAATTCTGCTAAGAGTGAATATAATTTGCAAACCTTCCTAGGTGATTCCTATGGCCTCCCTACACCCCCCCCCCCCCCCCCCCGCCTTTTGGGTGTCTTACAACCAAAAGCATCAGTGGAGTGTTGGTCTTTATGTCCTTTGGGTCTTTTTTGTCCTTGTAGGATTCTGATTCTTATGTTGGCACTGTGATAACTTGGGTTACAGTGACCATGATGAGGATAATACCCATTCATGACTTTACCTACTTTCACAGTGATTTTTTTCTTCTGTTCCCTAATTTGTCCCCCACATGCTACTTACTTTTGCTCTCTACGCCGTTATCATCAATAAGTTTAGTGTCTATTTCTCTGATGTTTTAGATTTCAACTAAAAGAAATGACCAAAGAATTATAGATGTCATTGTAAATAAAATATTTTAAAGGAGAGAGATACAGAGTGGAGTAATTGTTTTGACTTTTTTCACTTAGTAAAAGTGAGTAGCTTTATGTTGGTGTATAAAGAATTTACCTTATTTTCTAAAATAATTGCATGGGATTTCATTGGGTATCTGGAGCATAATTTAATCTGTTTGATAACATTTGGACTATTGTTTTTTTTAACTGGATAAACATGCTATTAAAATGTTCTGTAAGATGCATTCCGTAGTCGAAATGTAAAAACATTTTAAATATTAATGGATATTGCTTTTTGCTTTCCCAAATAGAGAAACCAATCTGTACTTCCCACAGCAGGATTTTAATTGGTTGCCCTTGCTGCAGTCAGTGTCCTTCCTGTTTGGGAGGGGCTGGGTGCCTGAAGAGATCAGTGGTGCCCATAGTGTTTACATGTTTAAGCATAATGAGAACTGTTTCTATGGTGATGGACTCTGGAGAACTAGTCCGATATTTTTCTAACCTTTGGATTAGATTTTAGTTCATTGCTCTTTCTTTGTTAGTGATAGAATGGATGTTAGCCTGAAGCAAATTTGAGTTTTCTTAAGTAGTGTTATTTATCACAGGCATTCGGTATTGCAGAAAAGTGTACTCTTGGAGCTTCCTTTTCATGTCACTGGTGACTGTTGCTAATGTGCCATGTTAGAACCTTCAAGGGTATATAAATGTGGCAGTGGAGAGTTCTGTCAAGTTACATTACTTAGGTTTCCTACCTTTTTTGAGACAAGGTCCTGCTAGAACTTTAGATCAAAGATAGTTTATCTGCAACTATGAGTCCTCAGGGATGAGCATTTATAGTCTCTGCTGTCCAGGTTGTGTATATTCTATTAGGAAATAATTCATATTTTATAATTCAGGTTTTTTTTTTTTTTTGCCATTCAGCCCAGCTCTTTTGTTATTGTCTCAGTTACATTTCCATCTAATAAGTTGGCAGAGATGGTTTATGTTATTTTTTATCTTTTTGTTTGTTTTAAAGAAACATATCAGGAGATAAGAGAGATTTTAGGGGTTTATTTTTTGCTTATGTACTTTTTTTCTTTTAAGTCTCTGGTTTTTAGTCTGAGAAGTCTTTTTTTTCCTTCAATTCTCCTTTAACATTTAAGAGTGCAAAACTTGTCTACAGCTTGATGAGTTTGATACACCTTGAGACCATTATATCGATTGAAATAAATGAGACATTCAAACTTAAATATTGCATGGTTTCTCTTATATGAGAAGCACAAACTATAAATAGCAAAATAAAGATAACAGTAGGAGGTCTTTTTCAGTGAAAAGGGACGTAAGAGATGGAGGGAGGAGGTAGGGAGGGAAGGGAAAGGGGATGAAAGAAAGAATTGGGAGAAAAAAATGGAGCTAGAGCTTATGCAAATGGGAAGGAGACTGAGAGGTAGAAGGAGCAGGGAGGACGAGAAGGGGTGGCGGTTGAAAAAGGGAATTAAAATGTGTTGTGTATAGGTACCAAACCCCATGATAAATGTGATCATTATATACCGCAAATGTCTACTAATAAAATACAAATTTATGAAAAAATTCACCAGTCATCATCTCGATGAAGATACAGAATGTTATTAGCACAGTAGAGAGCACCTGGTACATGTGCAGTCACTCAGGGTGCAGTTGTTGCGTCCTAGGATTTACGTATGCTCGTTAGCAGTTGTATTTGTTTTCTACATCCAGATAATGATTTTTGTGTTTTACTTATTGTACAGTATGCCTGAGAATACAGATCAACCCTCAGAACAAAGCGGACTTCCAGGGTATATCCCCAGAGAGAGCCTTTGCTGATTTCCTCTTTGCCAGCACTATCCTGCACCTTGTTGTCATGAACTTCGTCGGCTAAATTGTTCCCATTCTTAATTGAGGAGAAGACTGGAAAGATGTAAGTGATGATCATAGCCCTTGTCCTGTTATATTGATTGTAGAAAGAGAAATTAGATGGGGCTGGTTTTGATCAGTTTAGCAGGATTCCCATATTAACTACCAAGACACTTGCAGAATTTTCCAGTGCTCTTCAGAGTATGCCTCAGTATAATTCAGCAGTGCTATTACTGGTTGTTGTCTTAACTGTCTTGCAAATGTTGCAGTAACTGAAAGTGTTTGTGATTAATACAGTAATTTCTGCACTGATAACTGTAAAAACAACTCAGTTTTAAAGAACATAAGTTGCAGGTTTTGCCTTTAGATTTTTTTTGCTTTTTTCTGAAGCAAGATTTGAAGCTTCTTTCTGATTTTAATCTTAGATGACTTTAAATGCTGGGTCAGGGGCTGGGGATTTAGCTCAGCGGCAAAAAAGCGCCTGCCTGGCAAGTGCAAGGTCGTGAGTTCGGTTCCCGGTACCGGAGAAAAACAAAAACAAAAACAAACAAAAAAAAAAAAAAAATGCTGGGTCATTGTCTTCCTAGGGTGTAGTGTAGTGCTCACACTTGAGAGGCATACATTATAGGTTGAATGGATGAGTGTGACCATTTGTTAATGTCCTACATTGAAATTCATGAGGAAGTTGGATTAACGTGGTAGATTTTAAAACATAAGTTGTGCCCTTTGGTTCACTTGCTATTTTACTTTGGCTAGCAGTGAAGCTGTTTTTTCACAAACTCTTATATAGAATTCTGTAGCAAAAAAAAAAAAAAGTAGAGCTAGAGCTGTTTTGATTAACAAAAATTGAAAAGCCATGTCTGCTTGGCCTCCCCATGTGTGGTATGCCTCCTTCTTCATGCTTTCCTCCTGAGTGGAATGCTAAAGCTCTAATAAGTATGTGTATGTTTTCCAAACTGTATATCAGCATCATTACTTTCTGTATGAGAAAACAGAGACCTGGAACAGTCCAGCAGCCTTTCCCAGCCACATAGTTTTGTGATTGCGGAGGTAGTGTTTTTGTTGTGGTACTCTTAACCTAGTGCTCACGCAGCTTACTGATGAATGTGTGTACTCTTTTCTTTGCCTTTGCACTACAAAATTTAACGATGTTACCGGGTGGGAGAGAAAAGAGAACCTTCCAAAATAACATCCTATTTGTGGGAAGAATATCCCAGGACTAAGTTCTTCCTATCATTGTGTGGAAAGCTATCTTTTTTTTTTTTTTGGTCTTTTTGGGACAGGGTCTCACTATGCAGTTCAGGCTGACCTTGAGCTCACTTTGTAGCCCAGGCTGTCCTAGAGCTTGCAGTGATCCTCCTGCCTCAGTCTCCCAAGTGCTGGGATTACAGGCGTGCGCCACCACATCCAGCAAAGCTATCATTTTTTACTAATCCAGAGAAGTCTAACACAAGAGTTTGAGCAACCATGTGCAAAGTGCTGTAGCGACAGTGACTGAACTTCATCTTGTGGCATGAATTAATCAGTTACTTGTAGTATTACATAGAATCCTTTGACACTATCTCAAGAACATTTGTTAGTTCTGGTAAGATTTTATTTTTAGTAGTAGTGAGTCGGCAGAGATGGTTTATTTCACTGAAAAAATTTGAGTGAACCACCTCATTCTGCTTTCCTAACACAATTTAACTCCTTGGAACCTGGTTAAGACTTGAGTTTCCTTCCCTTGTCCCTCCCTGTCTTTTTATCAGTTACTGGGAATTACTTGTCAGTTGGAATACAAAGAAAAGTAAAATGTGGCTCCTGCTTCCAAAAGTGGACAGTTTAGTAGAGGAGAAGACATATAAATGTAACACTTAAAATACAGCATGGTCAGAGCCTCACCAGAGATCTGAACTGCATGTTGTTGGAAACTGAGGCAGGAAGGACTGTACTATCTGAGAGCTAGGCGGTAGTTGAGTTGTGTGCCTGGTGGACGACAGCTCTTACCAGGGACTAGTTAACTTGAGTGTGGCTAGAAAACTGACCTTCCAATGTTGACCTTCTCATGCAAGTATTGTAGCTCTTGGCCTCTCTGACAGAGACTATTGGGAAGGTCATAAGGCTTCTGATTGCCTTTTTCTACATTTCTGAAGTTCTTTTTTTTCTCGATGAGTCATGGTGTATACTTAGCGAGGGGACAGAGCAAACATTTAAAGGATACTCTCTACCCTCAGAGAGATAGCAAATCATGGAAAATTATTTCCTATGATGATCATGATTGGAGGAGGATTCTGCTGCAGAGACTTTAGTATTTCAAAGTTATGACAAAAAACAGACAAAAAGCAGCCTCAGCAGAAACTGTACTGCAGGCCATATTAATAACATAGGACCACCTGTTCAGCTGGGAATTATGGCCCAAGGAACAACAAAATCTTCCAGTCCCAGATTGCAGTGTTAAATCATCCCATAGAAAACAGTATGTTTATTGAAAAATACTCTCTGGGGGACTGCCAGAGTGTCTTCCTTCATTTGACAAATACTACCCTGCCCCGCTCTTAGTTTTTAAAATATACATTTATTTGCCCCTTTTATGTAGTTTTAACTCAACTATATGTACAGTGTACCAAAACGTGTTAGAAATAGCTTCCAAGTGAGTTCTCAATATTTATACCAATTCAGAAAATAGAATAAAACAGATTGAATATTCTCCATATTTTTCAGCTGAGTGTTGGATATAGAAAAATAAACATCTGTAGTGTAACTGATCTTGCATGAATTTGAGGCTGACATTTAAAGCTAGGGGCTATACTGGAAAAGGCATTTAGCATAAAAAAATTCAGAGGAAGACAGTTAACAGATACTGTTTATGGTATATCACGTTTTTAAGTGATTCTGGTTCTGTATCTCATTTTCTTTTCAAAATTAACTTCATAAGGATAGACTTGCTAGTCTTATTTATAGGCCAGGAACTGAGGTTTGGAGAGTTTTGCTAGAAATCTTACAACTGATAAATCTCATAATTCAGTCCAGCTTCCAAAACCTGCTATTTCTATATCCTATTGTTCAAAGTTGTTTACTGTATTATTTTTACTATGAGAATTTTAAAAAGACAGAAAAAATTAGATAACAAACATCCCTGTGTTTACTACCTGGAATTGACAGATTTTGAATGGATTAAACATGTAGTCAGCTGAAGTTGCCTTTGAGTCCTTCTCTGTCTCAGTTACTTTCCTGTAAGATTTGAATTTCGTGCAGTTTTGTTCAACCAAGAGTAGGGTAATATGCAGATCTATTATTATAATGTTTTCTAAATTTGAGACTTTGTAGTCCTCTCATAACATATCCAAAAATAGCGGTTTGATCAACCCTGTGGTAAAAGTTAACCCTTGTCTCTGTTGGCAGTACTGGTAATAGGTGGCTGTCCAGGTGGTCATGAATAGACTCAGCATTTTTAGATTATCATAAACATGGAGACATAAGGTAAACGTGCTCGCAGTGTGCCTGAGCCCTAGGAACCCATGCATACTGGAAATGATGCTCAGTTTTGGACGCTTAGGGGGCAGTAAACTTTGAATGACTGTGTGACACCAAAACTCAGTAGATTTGAGTATTAAAAATATAAATGCTTTCTGTAATTATTTCCTGTTTTGTTTTTACATGTTTACTTGAAATTTTTTCAGATAATGTCAGTCTATCTCAGGTTTGTGAAAGACAGGAGAAGAGGGACAGAGATATACTGGGTCATAGTTGGGAAATTAAAGTTCCTTATACTTGGTCCCTGGATCTGAGGGAAGGTGAGCAGAATACAGAGGGACAAAGCACCGAAGGTGTTTTTTTTTTAATAGTGGACCTGTCCTGAAAATTCAGTGTTCAAGCCTGGTGTGGTGGCACATACCTATAATTCTAGCAATCAGGAGGCTGAGGCAGGAGGATCTCCACTATGCGTCTGAGGCCAGTCTGGGTTACATAGTTCAAAGCTAGCTTGAACTACACAGCAAGACCCTTTCTCAAACAAAACAAAACCACCCCCACCCCAAATTCAGTGTTCAGTCTTAGCTAAAGCAAGGAGGCTACCCAGTTGGGCAGAACATTTTAACTGTGACAGGTGGTACTGTTTACAGATATGCAATTGTGTTGACTTTGAATTTATCAAGGGTAATTTAGAGAATTTCCTTGGGAAGGGACTCTTAATGGTATTCTTTAAGCTGTACTGCCACCTAGTGGGTTGTACATTTCCTTTGCTGAGAGAATGTACTACCACCAGGCCAAAGAAGTTGTTTGGGGGAAAAAAACCACTGATCTTTGTGGTAAAACCTAGTTTCTTTCCAGTCATAGGAGGGCAGCAGAGGTACGAGTAAGTTTAAATGCTGAGTTGGGTTGGTTACATCCTGGCCAGATGTGGGCGGTGTTGAGGTAGGGACAAGAGGGCACAGAAGCCTGGAGTGTCTTACATTATCAAACTTGTATGAATCACTGACCTTCTACATTTATTTTACCTACATTGAAAGTATGTGTTTTTTTTAACCATTCATCCTTTGGAGGTAGACAAGAGGTACTTGAACTTTGGTGAACTTTAAGTTGACTTTTCCACGTCCTGAACTACTAAGGGACTGCCTGGGATTTTCATAATGGATGTTTGGACAGCAAACTTTGATACTTCTTGCTCTCTGTTATGTTCAAGGACTTCTGCATGGGAATGTATACATCTTCCAATTAGAGGGTTTTATTAAAAGTAGTAAACTTGCTTTTTTAAAAAACGGAAATAATTTAGGAGAGATTCATAGAGTGTCTCAAATATTTCTGCCAAGTTTCTTAAATGTGTGCAAGAGAAATGCAGGATAATGAAGATCAGGAGCCTTGACTTTATCTGGTGAGGGTGACCCAGGACTTCTGTCTTCTACAGTGTGGAAATAGTCTGGGTCTGCATTGCCCAGTGTGATAACCACTAGCCACACGTGGTTAGTGAACATTTGAAATGTGGCTGAGTGACTAAGGAATTGCATTTTTCATTTCCTTATTCTTTTTTTTTTTTGGTACCGGAAATTGAACTCAGGACCTTGTGCTTACCAGGCAGGTGCTTGTGTCGCTGAGCTATATCCTCGGGTCATTTCCTTACATTTTAACTAAATAGTCACCTGTGGCTCCTGGCTATAGTGTTGGACAGCGTGTTGCTGGCTAAACAGCACATTTGTCAACCAGGCTGCAGTTTCCTCATCTCTAAAATGAGGTGATTAGTGAGCTGTGATTGCTGAAGCTCCTTTCATTTTTAGAAATATAAGACCTGTACCTTCTAAAATTGTAGTGATTCACACTGAGCTCTGAACTTGAGAATTTCTGCATAATAGTCTTTGATTCATATTATCTCCAATTTCTATTTTAATTAGGTCTCCAGGATCCAGTGAGGTAGATTAGAAGGAAAATCAGCATTTGATCATATCTGTCCAATACTAGTGTTTGAATAGAGATGGTACTGGAGAAGAATACACATTCCAAAAAGAAATGACCTGTCTGGCATTATAATGTCTATCTATACAAAGAATAATTATTTCCAACAGTTCTTTGTGTTGTGCCTTGCTTTCTTTTATGATTAGAACAGACTGATAAATGCCACTGTCTTTTCTGCATGGGTGAAATAGCCTGAGAAGTCCTGTTATTTTTTCTCAGTGAGAGCCATATTTTTTGTATGTCTCTGTATCAGGGGAGGAGATTTTATTAGTCAGGCTCCCAAAACATTTATCCCTTGGTTAACGGTCAAAACCATTCTTTTCAACTTTGTTGAACTAACATATCAAAGAATCCTAGGACCTCAGCTTTTGGAATAATGTCTGGTAAATATATCTTTGCCTTAGAAGAAGAGAGCAGATCTTTGTCAATGGGATTATCTGAAAACTGCTATCTGAATTCTTACTCTCATGAGTTAGTTTTGCCTTCCACACGGACCGGCTTCAACATTTTCGATTTTAAAAATGTTTTAATATCATAAAATCTTGAAATTGACTTTTGCATTAACTAGGATTTCTAATTCTGAATGTGTCAAAGCTTTTTTTGCTGAAGTAGCCTCTCTTACCATTAGAACTGACGGCTGTTAGAACTGATGCTATGTTGGTCTGTAGTCTATTTGTAGTGTTTGCCTTAACAAATTTGATAGAACAGACGAGTTCCTGTAGGCCTGTTTGATCTTGTTTAGCACCATGAACACTTCCTCAGTGATTTTGTTCTTCTTTTATAGATTTTCCGTGATTCCACCGATACAAGAATGTTCTGCAGTTGTGCATTTCTTTAAATGCCAGTGTTAGTTAAATAAAAACATTATGATTAGAAGTTTAAAGTCTTTCCTTTATATTCTGATGCTAGACGCTCTAGGTCATTCAAACCAGTACACAAAGTAAGATGGTGCCTTTTTACCTACTGAAATAGGTAGCCTTTTTCTTCTGAAAGGTAGCATTTCCCAGTCTTGGTGTACATAGAATGTCACAGTGTGTGTATGACAGATGGGGGAAAGTTGGCTGCTTCTGGTGGGAAACGTTAATGCCTCCAGGGCCATGGTGCAATCCTCTAGGTGGGAAGCTCACTCTGAGGGATGTGAGAGGAAGCCTGTATCGTTCCCTGGGAGGGAACTACCTTATATTTTACAGGTTCTAGTTTCACATGGCTGTAGCAGCAGTGTAGCCACTCCTCTTGGGGTTATTTTGCATCTTCTTATCAAAGCTAATCTTTAAATGAAAAATAAGCTGGGTACAGTGGCATTTGCCTGTAATCCCACCTACACAGGAGGCAGGAGGATCCCAAGTTTGAGGCCATCTGGGGAGAAAAAACGGTATGTAAATATAACTTAGTGGTAGAGCATGCACTTAGAATGCATAGGAACCTTGGTTTGATCCCTAGTACCACAAAAACAACAACCAAAAAAACGGAAAGCTCCCACCAGTAATAACTAAGTTATTTCTTCTGTTACCCCCCTCTTTATTGTTTTGGTCTTTCATTAAATCTGAGATTGAGAATTTTTTCTCTACTTTGTTACTTGAATCCTTTCTCTCCATAATTCCCCTAAACTAGAATCAGTGCTTTATAAGCATTTTTATCCAGAAAAGTTTTGGCCAAACTGCAACCCCTTCACCTCGAAGAGTTGGTGGACCAGGGAGTCCGAGTGACTTTGGTAGTCATACAGATCACTGATGATAGAACCGGAGTGAGAACTTGAGTTTCTTAGCTCCTAGTCAGTTTCGTCCTGATAGGTTCAGAATTTAGGTTTCATCATCAGCATCATCACTACCACCATCACCACCACCACCATCATCATCATCATAGTGGGGACTGAGTGCAGGCCCTTCACACTGAGCTACATCCCCACTGCTGTATTTACTTTTTATTTTGAGATAGGATCCTACTCATTTGCTGATTTACCCAGGCTGGGTTTGAACTCACCATCCTTCTGCCTCAGCCTCCCAGAATTCTGGGATTACACCCGTGTACCACCAAACCAGGCTTGAACATTATTTTTGTAGATAATACTCCAATTAAAATATTTTGTGGAAAGTATTTACCTCTTTGTGGATGTTGTTCTAGTCTGGTTTAAGTACTGTACTAATTTAGGAATCCTGTAACTGTTTTGGAAGGTTAGAGTTTAGACCGAAGGACGTGGGGTCCTGTCTGCAGTATCATGAAACATTTTATCTTTTTTTTTTTTCTCTTTAGGTTCACTTTTTGATGTCTCCTGGATACGATTTCTTGAGATGGCAGCTTGTTGGATACGTGGATTTTTCAGATTTGTACTCACTACCAAGCCTGCTTTGGTGTACAGGCGGAGGGCCCAGAGAGGTTCTCTCCCTCTGTGTCAGACCAGCTTTGTGACAAACGTTTGTTAACATGACCTTTGTCTTTCATTGAGTATTGCCTTTTACCCTCCAGATTAAAAAAACTTCATGCCACTCTTCTCTATGCCTCTGACTTTTTTTTTTTTTTTTTTTTTTTTATTGGTAGTGAAATCATTTTCTCCTTCATTAGGTATGCTAATAAAATAAACTTTATGGGTTGGTAACTTAGAACTAAGGACCTAGATCTTTGTTTTTATTACATATTTGCAGTTAATGACAAAACACAGTGCTGAGACCTGAGGACAGTGGTGGCGAGTCCATGGCACATGTGTTGTTTTTCTTTTTAAGACAAAAGCTGTTAATGTATGACTAGTTCTTTTCTAAACTAAAACCTCAGTGTTCAGGTTTAATTGCAATGTTGGCCCTTTATGATAAATAAGTAGGTTTTGGGTTGCAGTTTGGGCGCGTGTCTACAAGGCTCACCATCACTGCCCTAGGAAACGGCAACCTTTTGTCCTTTCCTGGGGCAGGTCATCTTACTAATCCTTCTGTTACAGGTGGCCCTGCTCTTCTGACCATGCATGCCTAGAACTGCAGCATAAAGTGCTAGGTTAGGAATTGAACTAAGTGTGTGCTTTCATGTTTACATTTGTTTCAATATGCTTTAGTGGTAAAAAGTGAAATACGTTTTTTTTTTTTTTTTTTTTGAGACACATTCTAGCTATGTAGTCTGGGCTGGCGGTGAACTCACTATGTAGCCCAGGCTGGCCTCAAACTCGTGGTGATCCTCCTGCCTCAGCCTCCCAAGTGCTGGGATTACCAGCACCGGCCTGGCCTGAAATATGTATCTTTATAGACAGTGTAAATAGAGTTCAAAAAGTGGGAGTTGCGTGTATGTTGCTTTGAAGGACATGGAATTCTCCAGAGCACCTTCACAAATGTTTTATTCTTGCAGTTTTCTCAAGGCTGACAATTCTCATCGGATAGGTGAAGATATTAAAGTTCAGATTTCGAGGGTTGAGCTGGGTATGGTGCCACGTTCCTGTCATCCTATCTGTGTGGAGGCTGGCAGGAAGCTCATGTTTGAAGCTGGTCTGGGTAGCTTGGTAGGACACTGTCCCAAAATATGACTATTTAAAAAGGACTGGGGAATGTAGCTCTGTGGCAGAGAAATTACCTACCATGTGTGAAGCCCCAGTACTGGGGTGTGGAGGGAGCTTAGGTAGAAAACAGGTCTGCTGGCCAGAGTCTAGGCACATTTATTTACGAGTACCATGAGCAACCCTGTTTCCCCCATGTGTGGTGTGGGAAACAAGCTATATTGATAATTGTGCTATTTATACGTAGCTGACTACTGAGTTCTGCCCAGAGGTTCTCTAGCTTGGCTGCATATTTGCATAACCTGAGGAGCTAAAAAGCAAAACTAATTCCTGAGTCATACCAGACCAATTAGATCTGTGGGGTGGGAGCTGCAGTTGAACCAGCCAGGTGAATCCAGTACACAGCCACCTGGAGAAGCAGGGCCCTGCATTCCCGCTGCTCACCATGTGGTCACTGATGAGCAGTACTAGCATCTCGTAGCTTATTTGCAAAGGAGACATCCAGTCCTCACCCTGAAACTGCAGGAGCAGAGTATTTTAACAGAGTCTCCAGGTGATTCATGGGCACATGAAAAGTTCTAGAAGCACTGATGTATATAGCAGTGGTTTATAGCTTTTGGTGTATTTTGCAGTTACCTGCAAACTTGGTGAAAACCTTGGACCCCTGTTCTTTATTAGCTCTCTGCCCAACACCCAAGTCAACGAATGGCCTGGAGAGGAGACTTGTTTACAAGACAGCTCACAGAAATGGCTGTGGGTTTGTGGACCATAGCTTACCAACATGAGGGATCCCTTCACTAAGATTATGACTGAACGGTTTTGCTTTAAAACTTAGGTACAGATGTTCAGCTTTATTAGGAGACCTCTGGATTACTTTTACTCTTGATTGGATAGGTATTTCAAAAGCATTTGAATTTCAAAGACAAATGAGCTAACCACTGGGAAAGATAATCACTTTATCAGGGAAGACATTGCAGTTTTCAGAGCCTTTAATATACAGATAAAAATTTTTCACAGTGATTTTGAGGGACATGGGATGGATATCAGATTAGGTGTTGTCTTTGAGACAGATTTATCCAAACTGGTCACCATCCATGGGCAATTCATCTTCGGTGTGTGTTATCACCATTTGCAACAGGACAAAGACCTGCTGACTGCTTTTGGAATCTTGAGTTGAAATTTAGTTAAAGGCTTGTTGTAAGCGACTAATTTGTTGTTAGGTCTCAGCTGACTTGCTCTGCGGTTCTTATGCACAGAAGAATTAGCGGAGGTGCTGTTCTTCAGGCTGGAAGAACTGTTACTGCCCTGCCCCCAGTTTGGTTTCCTGTTCTAGGCGTTTTTTCAGCTGAAGGGTGCTGAAGGAGCTGGGTTTGTAGTAGGTGGAGGTCTAGCCTAGCACTTCCTGCTGCTTCCAGCTCAGCACCTCTATGGGGTGGTTTATTTTTATTTTCCGTGCTCTAGTGAGGCCGGAAGCGATTTACCACAACCACTGTATTTTGTCTGCTCCCTGCCATTCTTTGCAGTGGTGGGAAGCCCAGCCCAGCCCAGGGCCCCTGCTGCCCACACGCTTCCTGTCCCTATCACATGGAAACCATCTTATGTTTTCTTCTCTTAGCAGCCTGTACCTTTGGCCTCTTTGATCACAACCTTTCATCTTGAGTTTCAAAACACTTTTGTTATGATGGTTGGAAAATTCTTGGGGAGGTGGTGGAGGTCTGGGCCCTGGTTTTGGAGGCTCAGCAAGGGACGCTGGTCGGTTGCCAGCAGCTGGGAGCTTGTGTACAAACGGCTTGATCCTGCAGCTCTTCTGCCTTTGGTGGGTTGTGACTCTGGAGTCTGGATGTCCAGATTAAAATTTGAGGGCTCTATGACTTTAAAACTAGTTAACTTAAACAATTTAAACAGATGCAAAATATGGGTTTCGTTTGTGCGAGGAAAACTTCCTTGAACAAGGATCTTAGGTGAGGGAGTAAAACAAGTGAGATGGAGGTTATGGAGGATCAGACAAAAAGTATTTTGTGTTTACACTGAATTCATAGGTAGGCCCAAACTCCTGTAAGACTTCTTTGCATGGGATGAAGGAGTATTTTCAAACCACCAGAGGCAGCCTGATGTTGCAGAAAGCCCTTTGCATGATCTGAAAGTGTTGATTTAAGGACCAGTTCTGCTACTTTCTATCTGTTGACCTTTTGTCTCTAAAATTTAGCAAATAATTAATTAGGCACCTAGGACTCTGTCTAGGTAGTGTTTTGGATTATAAAGGATAAGACACAGCCCTTGCTGTCTGGAAGTGAGCTCTCAGGTCTGGAATTGTATTAAGGGCCCTTCTGTTATTTATATTTTTCTATAATCCCATGAGGTAGGTGGGTGGTATTTGCTTTCCAAATGAGGAAATGGAAACTCAGTTTGCCGGTGTTAGGGTTTGAATCATTTTTCTATCTGGTTTAAAGCATTTGGATTAGGCTTTGAATACATAAATAATAACAACCATGGGGATAATAACACAGTGCTGTTGTCCTGATGTGAGGGAAAGTACCTTGTCCGTGTACCTTCTCTAAACATGTATTAATACAGTGACGGTAGCAGTCATCAAGAATGCCAAGAACTGTCCCACCGACACACTGCTTTTCTCCCTCAGCTGCGCACTGGGTTTTACCAGCGTTTAGCTAAAGAACTGTGGAGGCCAGTGGCAGGGAGGAGGAGGATCTCCTTAGGACGCCCCCTTAAGGTCTGCTATTCAGGCCTGCTCTGCCTTTTTAAATCCCAGGGGTGATCAGAGTGAGCAAAGTGCCTCCCTTTGTGAGCCTAAGCTCCAGGGAAGAGAGTTAAATTAGCACATAATTGGAATAATTCCATTGTAAGGGGGGGCAAAGATAAAAACCATATGATGTGATACTGAGTGGGGATTGGGGAGAGCCACGGGCTCAGACGAGATGTTCACCTGAGATTTGGGCAGCCCAAAGAGGAGACAGCTGTGGACTGGTTCAGCCAGCTTTACTCTCAGGTGCTGCCGGCTGTGTGCTTGCAGGGTGGTCCTTAGGCCCTGTCCTGGGTGCCAGTCCAGCTCTATATAGAGGTCTACACGATGGTGGCTACGTGCCAGGAACAACTTGATTATATGAGTTACTTACACTGGCCAGCACTGGCCATGGTTATATCAGTTATTTACGCTGAGACCGATGAGGTACGCCATGCAGAAATCTTGCTGACCTGGACTTAATGTCCACTGGAACACCCTCCAGCCTGAACCCTAGTGCAGCCATCTTGGACTTCATTTTCCCTAGAGGGAGGGAGCTACCTAGAGGGGTCAGGAAAGACCTCTCTCAGGAGATGGCATTTAGGATGAGGTCTGAGCACTGAGGGTCAGCCATGGGTTGCCATGGAGAATGTATCTAGACATTAGCCATTTTTGCTATATCATTGTGTAGGAAAGTACCGTCTCAGAGGACAAATGTTTATTGAGCATTGCCACGATTCTGTTTTGCCATTCTAGTTTAATCCTAAAGAAGGATCAAGTAAGTACAAACAGTCACAGAAGAGGGAAGGGACACTGAGGCAGAATGCAAGAAACTGGTCTTGGGGGAGGGGATCCTCGGAACACCGGTCAGTTCGTGGCCCGTCCTCCCTGTTGGCTGTAGCTGGAGCCTGAGCCTTGCGTCCACGGTGCTTAGTGGAAAGCGAGTGGGTCGGAGCCTGTTTGCTGTGGCCCTACGCAAGCTGCTTCACCTGTCTCCTAATTTCTGAGAGGGAGAGATGCTGCCTCCTGCTGAGCCTTCCTTTTTCTTTTAGATTTTTTTCCGGTACCGGGAATTGAACTCACGACCTTGCGCTTGCCAGGCAGGCGCTGTGCCGCTGAGCTAAATCCCCAGCCCCATGCTGAGCCTTCCTGTGCAGATCAAGGGAGGTAGTGCTGGATTGGGTATGGCACAGGCACAGGTATTGTCAGTAGGATTTTAGATAAGGATGCTGCCCATCTATTAACTCACTGGAATAACTTGAGTCAAAAGGGGAAGGGATGGTACCCCACAGTTTGATAAAGACAGCGCATCGAAGTCTTCACTGGAAAGAAGTCCCTTTTAAGATTAACCTGGTTTCCTCCTGTCTAGGCTGGAAGCATGAAGCAGAGGCCAGCCTCTCACCGCTGTCTAAACCACATTCCTTCATCTACATAAACTCTCTTAAGTCCTGCCAGCCTTGTATTACATGCAGTATGCTCTCCCTCTAATATTTTCCTTCTTTGTCAATTGCTAAGTTTGTGTGGTTGGGTTGGAGAAAGGCTAGAGGGGCACTCTCCCCGCGTCAACGTGGGGTACAAGAAGGCTTTGAAGATGGGATCCCTGCCTCAGGCTTGGGAACGTGTCCACATCCCAGGCAGAGGGCCACTGGGCTCCTCTCTTCTGAAGGCGCCAGTCCCTCTGCCCGATGACTTGGCTGTTCTGCTCTGAAGCGAGGTGGCCACCCGGAAAAACCCGCCTGCTGGGGGCGCCGCAGAGGTCCGGCCGGGGCTTCCGTGCGGAAAACGGGGAAGGCCCCAGGGATCCGAGGGCAGGCTGCGGCGGGGCCGTGCAGTGAGGGCAGTCAGGGAGGCCGGGGCTGCTGTTGGGCCAGGAGTGCTGGTTTCTGCGACAAACTCGGCCACAGCCTTGCTAGTGCCTGTTGGTCCTGTAATTTCCCCTTCCCCAAGCTTTCCCGAAAGCAGCGATGACATGGACGCGAGAAGCTCCCGGCGCCACAGTGACGGGAGAAGTGGCCGTTCGCCGTGGGAAACACTGACGCCCCAGAGCCTAGGGAGCCCTCAGCGCAGTGGGCACCGGCCAGTTAAGCCTCTGGGGAGCGGGGCTGACCGAGAGCTGTCTTCCTGCGTGTCATTAGGAGGGGACGCCTGACCTGCAGCCTCCGCAGGGCTAAGGGACAGCTGCACTTTCACGTCAGGCTGTTGCGTGGTGACAGTGACCAGGCCCACTGCCCTCGCATGCGGGATCCCGTTCACCTTCCTCTGGGTCTCCACACGCCACTGCTTTGTGTTCGTCCTAGGACTTCAGCCCACTGAGCATTTTCGCGCGCGATACTGCTTTCAGGCTCCTGACAGACTGAGGAGTGGGTGGTCAGGTACGCTTATCTCCGTCCGTGTAATGAACTGGGCACAGTAAAGTTAAAAGCCCTAGGAGAGAAGGGCCGCCAGGGACAGTGAAGCGTACAGATAAGTACGGGTTCTCCCGACTCCTGGCTCCGGATCGCCCCCAAATGTGTATTAACAGACGCCATGAAATTAAGGGCGTCGACACCTCTCATGCTTGTGTACTTGCTGGATTCCGTGTGTGGTACTTTGTAGATGTAATTGACACACACTGACACGAACCCTTGAGGGTTACGGCTTGATGCACAAGCCGTGTGTATACCAGACCAGATACAGAGCGTTTCCCGAGGGCTCCTCATGCCCCTTGCCCCGCGTCCTTCTGCCTCAGAGGCAGCTGGTATCCTGCTGTCTCATCCGTGATTGTGTGCGCTGTTCCCGAGCCTCCTCTCTGGGGAGTCACAGAGTTTGTACAGAGACCAAATTCCCGGAGCCGGCACAGTGTCTGGCACGTGGCAGGTGCTTTATCCCCTGTGCAAGAGAGTCCTGGTTCTTAAGCTACTAGGAGAGGGCGCTGGTCCTGCTGGGGAACGGGCTGTGGGCCCTTAACGCCCTTCCAGGGCACAAGGCCGATGGCGTCAGGAGTCCCGGGCAGCCCAGGCTCCCTCACGCGGAACCGAAGGTCCGCCTGACGCCCTGCTCCCCCCGGGTTCCCTTCAGGGAGCTGGTCTCAAGACCCTGGGCAGGCAGTGCCCCCTGCTGCCTGCAGGCCTGCCCCTGCCCGCTCTCCTCTGTGGGGCTCTCAGGGTCACACAGAATTGGAACCCGGTGCTGTCGCTGGCATAGGGCAGGGGCTAGTGAAAGGAGAGTCCCCTGCCATTTTATTTTCCTTTGCAAAGAGGTTTTCCTGAACTTTGGGTGCTTTCCTTCCCCAGAATAACCGACAAAGGGAGAAGAGGCCTGCTTTCCTTTTGGTGGAGCACTGCTGCCCCCAAGTGGGTGGATGGGGACATTGGCACAGAGCGTGACACCCAAGCCGGCCGCTCTTTCATGTCTCAGGTTCTGGGGTGCCCCGCACAATCCTGGTGCACCGGCCCTGGGAGGCGGACGTTCATCTGGGGTACCGTCCTGCCTTCACGCTCAGCCTAGAGTGGAAGCCGGCCAGCGTGGAGCTGCTGGTGCGGATGGCCCTCGGAGAGCCAGCCCCAGCCACGTGTGGGCAGGGGTTGCCCCGCACCTGCCCTGCCCACCCGGGAGAGGGCTGGACCCGAGCTCGGCAGGCCTGTCCTGTACTCGGCGTCTAACGAAGTCTGATCTTAGGGCGGCAGAAGTGGGGCGAGGGCGGTTTCCCCGCAGCGGCGCCTCCCGGCCTGCCGCTCCGCGTGGGTGCGGGTCAGCGGAGGAGCCCGCCAGCCCCGCCCAGGGCGGCTGCGCGGCCCCCTTGCTGCACCTGTGGCGGCCGCGGTGTAACGGCTCGGCCTGCCTCCGCTCGGCACGTGGCCCGGGGCGATGCTATCTCGAACTCTGTATTTTTAACTTTTCTTTCCAGAGGATGTGGCTTCTGCGGGAAAGCTTCAAAGGGCGGCCTATTTGCCCCTGTAAGCAACCGTGACGTGGTGGAATGGGAGGGGGCCGCCCTGCCCCACACCTGGGGGGAAGGGGCGACGTTCCCACTTCCTGTTCTACTTCTGGCCTCTGAGTCAGTGTCTGACCTGCTTCTGGATTTCAGAACAGCTCCGTGTGTGACACCAGGAGGAAACCCTGTGTGTGTGTGTGTGTGTGTGTGTGTGAGAGAGAGAGAGAGAGACCCTGTTTCTAGCTGGCCTTTGCAGAGTCCTGCAGCCCCGGTGCTCGGTGTACCCATTAGCCAGAGGGAGCGTGCGGAGCTCGCCGCCTCGCCCTCACCCGTCTCGGTCAGGCGCCCTCTGCCCACCCTCTGCTGGAGAAAGTGGATGGGAGACGGGGTTAGGATGGGTCACAGGCCGAACGTGGAGAGAGGCGTCAAAGTGACCTTGGTGTGGTCCCCGTGACAGGCGCTCAGACTTCCGGAGGCCTGTGTGCCTCCGGAGAGACGGTTCCCTCGGCTTTATTGACAGAGGAGTGCCCGCCTGGGACTCCCCTGGCCAAGGGGCCACCATGCAGCTTTTGTTTTTTCTGATAGTTCTTGCGAGGTGCTATTAGCTTTTAGCAAAATGGAAACAGCGGCTCACCAGCGGCCTCCCCTCTTAATCTCCACCTTTCTTTCTCCCGTGCATCCGCCCCTGCACTCAGTCCCTCGCTGGTGCCTGATGGCGACCGCCCTTCATGCTTCCCTTGGTGGCATGTACTGTATGCCCGGCACTGTGCTGGGTACTGGGGGCACCGGGATAAGCGAGGCACACTTTGTATCCCGTGGAGCACACGTTTGAACCAACTTCCTCGCTCAGATGTTGCCCCCACGGTTGATAATAAGTTGACAGCAGCTGGTTTTATGAGTGAAGCAAACAAATATCAATCTTCAGATTCAGGTGGCTGCCCCTCCAGCGGTGGCAGTGGCAGGGGACCTCTCTGTTGGACCGGGAGACCCCACCCGTGCTCCCGCTAGCCTGCCCTTCTCCTCCCTGGATTGTGGCTCCACGTGCTTTCGGAGGGCAGGCCCCTGTGGGAAGGTCGGACAACCCTGCCAAGTCTCAGGCCTGGGTCAGGGGAGGTCATTTGGTTCATTTTTCTGCGTCCTGAGTTTTAGGGTCAGTAGGGCATCTGTCCGGAGAAATCCATTCTGCAGCCAGCTCTAGCATGCTGGCTACTGGGGCCTCAGCCCTTCCTCTCTGAGCCAGGGTCCCGGGTGGTCAGGCTGCGGGAGTCCTGGCCCTGTCTCACGGAACTGGGACTGCTCAGGATCAGATCTCTGAGTTCCCTCAGCTGCCTCTTTTCTCCGGGCTGAACAGTGGCCTGTTCCTCCAGGGATGAGCTGAAGTGGCCCGAGGCCCAGAGCTGAGCTTCACAGCTGGCACAGGGACGCTCCTCCTGGCTTTTCCACAGGCCACTTTAGTTCCCTCTGCTGTTTCAGGTGGGAAATCAGACTCTGGTGGTCAGAGGCACAAGAAGTACTGGCCTGTGCCCCCACACTCCTTTACCCTTGACCCCCTTGTTCCTGGTCTAGCCCTCCGGCCTCAGCCCTCCCTGGCTTTACACTTCACAGCTTTATACTTCAGGAGCGAAGGTTCTTGCTGGGCTGGAGGATCCCCAGTTTTAGATGGAAATTTCTCGTGCAGTGGGGAGCAGACCGTGCTCTCTGGATGACCTCTCCCTTGCCAGGCCTGTCCCCCTGTGCCTTCCTTGGGTTGGGCCTGAGAGGAGAGGTGGGTGGATTGCACAGAGGTGGGTGGATTCCCAGTTTGTGCCGCATCTCCTCATGTGGATCCCGGGGTGACCTTTGGGGACCAGTGACCGCTGGCTCTGTCACCGGGGGGAACAGGGCTGGCATGAATCCACAGGTTCCCTCAGGCCTCTTTTGGTCTGGGTCTCCCTCAAGGTCCGTGCAGGCATCTGCCTTTGGTCTTTCACGGCCTGCTAGGCTCTGCCCTCTGCCTTGGTCCCCCACGTCCCCTTCAGCCTTAGCACGGCTGTGGCCAGCTCTCAGGCAGACCTGCAGCCACCCACACTGTCCTCCCTGGATCTTCTTTATACAGAGCAAAGTGAATTGCCACTTGAGGCAGGGCGGGGGGAGGGAGAAACTAATTTGCCCTAAGTTTTTAACAGTCGATAAAGCCTTGCTCTACTAACCCTCCCAGGGGCATTTTCATTTAATATGGGGAAGAGAATGCTTTAATTAAAAGAAATTCCCAGTGGTAAAATCTGGCATCTTGAGGTGGAGGAGGAGGCAATTATAAGGAAGAGGCCTCTTGGAGTTCCCTGAAGGTAGTCAGTCCCACCCCGGGGAGACAGTGCCTCTCCTGTTTGTGAGAGAGACCTCGAGGCCTTTCCCCGTAGTAAGGGCCAAGGGATTCTATTTAGGCTGAGATCAGACAGTTTAGAAAGAGCTGGGGATTCTGTGGCCACCCTGGGTAGGGCGGATCAGGAGATGAGATGCTGGTTCCTAGTTCTACAGGGCTCATGGACTCAGAGACCCATGGAGCTACAGGAGGCCTCCAGCCCTAGCTGACATTTTATGGTTGGTGACCCTGAGGCTCACAGAGCTTCCCGGACATGCCCCAGGATGTCTGCTAAAGCTGGGAGTTCCACCACTATGAGAAGCGGCAGCTGAAAGGATCTGCATATTTCTGGCTCATGTGGCCAGAGACACACGGGGGAACCACAGAGGTATTTGGGGGAGGAACCCTGCCCATTCTGAAATTACTAAGCACTCAGCTTTGGTTTTGATGGGGTAGGCGTTAGGATGGCTGAGTGGTCTTTGCGACATGCTTCCATCAGTGTGCCTGTCCCTGCTCTGGTAGCAGGAGGTTCAGGGGAGAGAATAGTGTGCTGTGGACCCCAGGGAACCCCCTTCTTTCCCTGAGGGAAGAGCTTCAGACGTGTACTCCTTGGCCAAGTCCTTGGTGTGGGCAGAGCTAACCTCCCCTTTCCCTGTTCTCAGGTCTAGGGTGATGGGAGTGTAAAGTCTTATTGCAGTCGTGATCTCCCATCCCTGCTCCTAGACGGGCTGCTCCAGGGGTGAGGCCTAGGCCTGGGAACTGGGCAGCGGAATGCCAGGTGGTCCCCAGCCGTGGATTTGTGGGGTAATACACAGTGTCAGTGGAGTCCAGTCTGAGAGAAAAGGCAAGGAAATGTTCCTGAGGGCAGGAGACAGTGGGTGGCCTTTCAGGGACACTTGCTGTGTGGTCCCTGTCTGGCAAATTTTAACTCCAGATCACTACCGCCCCGTGTGTGGTCTTCCTGTTACGGGTGGTACAGTGGCGTGGCATGAAAACTGAAAAAGAGGGTTTTCCTGGCCCCCAGCACAGCTTGATAGTGGAACTTTTTAGAAATTCTTCCAAGGAGAGGTTGCCGAGCAGCAGCTTGTTGAGTCCGGCTGCCTGGACAGCAGGATGGACGCGTGCCTGGGTTTCTCTCTGCCCACCCAGTGCCCAGCAACATGCAGAAAAAGACCCCAACCAAAACCAGTCACACAGGACACAGTCTCCACTCTTTTGATCACTTTTAATGAAGCCAGGGCAGTCGAATAATACACATTTTGGTTCAGGTCACAGCATGGCAGGGAAGGTCTAGCTAGTGATGGCGAACCTTCGAGAGCTTTCAGTGATAACAAACAGCCCACTGTGGTGCATGTGCCACAGGTTTGCCATCCCTGGAATGAGATAATTTCATTCTACATCTTGTGAGAAAGAATAACTTGTATTTCCTTATGAACACTATTTTAAAAAATAAAAGCTCTTCACAACATTATCCAGGAGCTACTGGGGACTGGTCACCCAGTGGGACAGCGGAGGCCGTCCCTGTGGAGGGGCAGGGATTCCTTCACAGTGTGGGAGGCTGTGGCCGCCCACCTTTGCTGTGAACGGTGACAAGCAGCAGTAGGGAATGGGGTGGGGGTGGCAGCAGCCTTGGCATCTCTTCAGCATCTTCGACACAATCCAGCATTGACAGGGTGGCCGGAGCAGTGGGAGAGCTCCCTTCTGCTTGAGGAAGGGCAGGAGGGAGCAGAGGAACGCAGGCCCACGCAGCCTTGCTGACCTGGGATGAGCAGAGCAGAAGTCAGGCTGGTGCTGAGGAGGCCCGGGACCTCGGGGATGTGGGGAGGCGGCTCAGTACGGGCTACATGAGGAGCAAGAGGACTGTGGAATTCTGGACGGTGGTGGACCAGGCTGTCATTCAGATGACTGGGGCCCCTGGAGGAGGAGGCACAGAGACTCAGCCAGGTTCAGGGTGGGGGACAGATGTCTCCTCACACTGAGCTGAGAGAGCCATACTGGAGCGAGGGCACGAGGACGGACCTGGGCCCCTCAGTTACACGGGGAAAGAGATTGGCATAAATGAGTCAGGGTTGTGGAGTTTCCTCTTGCGTCCACTCATTAGCATATGGTTCTTGGGGTTACTTGGCCTCAGTTTGTTCATTTCTAAAATGGGGAGTAACAACTGCTCTTCACAAGCAGGAGGCTGAAATGAGTGTCTCGTTACACAATGTTTTAGGCCATTGGTATTAACAACAGGAACTTGTAAGAGGGGGAAAGTGTTTGGTGGGTCTAGATTTAGGGTTTAAAAGCAGATCCTTGTGGGGAGGTTTGTTCTCCGAGCCTAGGGACTCCACCCTGCCCCACCCCACTCGGCTCTGATGGCCTCTCACCTAGCTGGACCACAGCCGCAGAGTCATGAGCAGGTTAAATCCACCCACTTTCAGGAGGAGGATTCGGAGGCCCAGCACGGACAGGTTTTGAAGGTTTAGGTTCATATCTGTAAAAGGAAGAGGCCGTAGCTGTCATGGGCATGCACACCAGAGATCTGCACAGCTCCTCAGGACCCCAGCGGCTCGCCCCAAGCAGGTGGTGAGCGGCTGCTCCTGGACCTGCCTTGGCCTTTGAGTGTCTGTGTACATGCCATGCAAACGTATGTGTGTGCTCCTCCAGAGTCAACAGCGCTGTTTTTTTTTTTTTTTGTTGTTGTTGTTGTTTTGAGACAGAGTCTCACTATGCAGTTCAGGCTGGCCTTGAGCTCACTTTGTAGCCTAGGCTAGTCTTGAACTTGCAACCATCCTCCTGCCTCAGCCTCCTGAGTGCTAGGATTACAGGCATACACCACCATGCCCGGCATCAGTGCTTTGTTTTAAAACAAAAATACCAACTGGACTTGGTCTTTGTTTTATTTCTGAGCCCTTCTGGGGGTGGGGACCGGGTAGATGTTTGGACTTTGTCACCACAATCCCAGGGGTCTAAACCACTGGAAGGATCCAGTAAGAACAGTTCATGTGGAAATGAGAGTAGGTGGCCAGGAGTGCTGGGGAGTTTTGAGTGACAGGACCTCTGCCTACAGCCTGTGTGAGTTTCTTGGAAGAGGGCAAACCCCACGCCTGTGGAGGGAAAGTGTCCTGAGTGTGGCATGGTCGGTTCAGAGCTGTACCAAAAGGGCCGGGCATCAGAAATGTCACAGCCAGACGCCCAGCAGCTCTCTTTGGCTGTCCTGTCCATGAAGATACTGAAAGGAAAACAAGCCTAGGAGCGAGCCATTGGCCTACTTAAAACTGGAGACTCGTCCTCAAATAGAAAAGAGAATTAGATACTCTGGGAGGGATTCAAGAATGATCCCTTGCAGCTTGGAGCAGGGCTTGAGCTGTTGTTCCCATTCTTTATGACTTTATTCCTAGAAATGCGCCGGGCCCCTCCTCTATCCCCAGTCTACGTTCATGTGGGTCCATCACCTCCCCAGTGACGTGCAAAGCTGGGCTGGGCCCCCCTCTTACCTGTTTCAAAGCCTTCTCCTACCAACGTGGCATTACAAGGAAAGTCTAAAAGGAGAAACAAAGAAATTTTCTTAGAGTCCAGAGTGTGCTGACTGTCCCGCCCCAGACCTCTTGGTTGCTGAGTATGTGAATACAGTGTCTACAGCCTTTCCGTGGTTCCTCATGGAGAGGTCTGGAGGGACTTATGAGTCACCTGCTGGGGGAGACAGGCCCGGCAGGACCAACCCGCTGGTGTCTCAGTGCCGTTTAGCTCGCTCAACAAAACTGGCTGCGCCCAGTACAAGTGACACGGTGTGGGCCCCAGAGAGCCATTCACATAGACCCTGCCCTACAGGCTGCCCAGTAGGGATCCAGTAGAGGAAGTGAGACACATGCATCGGACAAGGGCCATGGAGGGACAGATACTTTCAAGTGTTCCAAAAAGTTTACCCCAGTACCCTAAGTTTGTTCCTTTGTTTTCTCTATATCAGTATATGGGGTGATTACTGACTCAGCTGCTTGGGCAGAGAATCCAGTCACTTTCCTTAATGTTCTATTTTCCTTCTCATCTCTGGGTGGTTCTGTCTTTGAAACCCAAACGGTGTTTGCCACTTGACTCCATGCTACCGCCTATCCCAGGCGTCCATCGTTTCTCTGCTGCAGTTTCCTTTCTCCTTCACTCTTGGCCTACCGCCCGCCCTCCACACAGTAATCAGCCTGCTCTTTTAAAAGAGTGAAAATTAGGATTTGCTCCCCTGCTTACATGAGTAGCGCTCACCTGAGCTGGGGTAGAACATATTCTCTTGGAAGACATTTGTACAATTAAAATCGATTGTGTTGCTCCAGGCCACGGCACCATTGCTCTTGGAATCCAGCGACGTCATGTCCAGCACAGTTTGCTCGGTGTGAGACACTTCGGACCCCATGGCTCTTGTCACATTGAGTGTAGAATCAAAATCGGTGAACAGGCAGACGGAGACATTTCTGGATTTAGGGTTTCTCAGCTGGTACACGGCAGGTTCTGTTATATTAATGTCTGTAGGCCAAGAGGACCAGGTTAGGAGATGGTTTGCTTCCTTGTTTGCCCCAACCCAGGCTGGAGGGCAGATTCTAGTGATGGACAAAACTGGGCTCTGTGGGGTGAGCCAGTCTCATTCATTTTAGAAACCAGCTGCTCACGATAGACTGGGACTCAGGAACAGGCATAAGCCGTGAGTCCTGGCCCAGAGCTCAGGCTCTCAGGGCATGCTTTCTGCTAGGCTCTGCCTATTGTTTTAGGAAGTCAGAAATGCAGACTGCTTCATAGGAATTTTTCCCAAACTCAACAAGCTTAATTAACAATAGTACTCTGGTGAGACAAAGCAAGCATAGGAAAAGAATTCAGCAAAGCAAACCATATGTCTCTTCCATTTATTCTACACAGTGGCAGGAAGTGGAGGTTTATGATATGTTAGCTTTAAGTTGGAAGATCTATTTTATCACAAAGATATTTATTTCTCGTTGGTAGTACTTTTAGACTACAGACCACAACACCAGCGTCTGAGCCCTGGCTCTGCTTTTTCCTGGATAGAAGGCCTTTAAGAAGTCATACCTGCCCTTTACTCCTCAGAAACTTCATCTGTACAGTGGAGATGTTGCCTCATCTACCTTTGTAACCAGGCTATTCTGCGAAACAAATGAGTGTTTCTCCACATAAAGTTATACCTAGTGAACTGCACGTACTGAGCGCGGGTTGGTATCGGGAGCTATTGATATGCCAGAGAATCACCGCGGTAATGTGCTCGGAGTGACACACAGCTGCAGCGTCTGCGCTTCGCCCCACAAAGCAGGAGTTGCTGGAGGCTTTTCCTTAGTGCTGAGACTTATTCTTTCTTTAGCGTTTCCACAGGATTTTGTGTTTTTAATGTGACTCTCATTGTTTATTCTTTCTGACCTCCCCCTTTACAAGAGGAAGCAGAGGGTTGCCAGGAGTATTAACATGTTGGGGCCACCCAGTGAGCTGCCAGCAGGGCTGGGATTAGAATTCCTGCCTCTGTGGTTCTCCCACTGCAAGACAAGCTTTCTCAGATCCCCGTCATGCACCCTGCTTGCTGAGCCAGCTGGGGTGGGCTTGGCAAAGCAGACATCCAGTTGTTTCCAAGCCCAAAGAGATCAGCCCTTGGCGTGATCCTGGGGTGCTGAGTCAAGGCAGAGCTACTGGGTGTGAGGCCGCCCTGGAGCAGCAGAGCTGGGGGTGGTCTCAGGGTCAGGCATCCAGGGCTTGGATGTCCTTCTTCCACACAAATGAGGTGGCACTAGAGCTACTTGATACTTTCAGCAGCCCCTTGCTTACTTTTACCTCCGTATACCTCTAGTGCAGTGTTACCTTTTTTTCTTAAAATAAGAAACGAGCCACTTTTAATTTAGAGGTCTTTAGGGGTCCATCTGCTAGAGCCCTGTGGGGACGAGAGACATCCTGTTCAATCCTGGCAAGAAAAATACATTCCACTACTGATAATATCAGAAGGTAGCCTTACCAAGCCTGGATCAATTTTTCAGTGTGGAAGTTCAAGATCCCAACCTGTCATCATAATTCAAGACTAACCGCAGAAGCACATGTCTGAGTGCTCTAGTGTTTTAAATCCCTCGGGGCACAGCAGTGATTGAGAGCTCCTTACCACTAAATCTGTGCTCTGTAGTTAGACACTAGGAACCCGGAAGTGAGGGTGAACAACGCAGAGCTGGCTCTCACAGAGCTCTGGAGAGCGTCAGCGGGGAGCATGGGCAGATGTCTCAGGAATAAGGCAAATGCTGGTGTCTTTGCCAAAGTGCTCCAGAAAGTGAACCCCTGGACGCCACTCTCAAAGCTTCCTTACTGAAAGCCTCCTTCTCCTCTTCTGAAGGTGGGGTCACCCCTCTCAGAGCCCACTTTGGGAGGAACCGTCCCTGGGAAGGGCTGACCTCTCCCTTTCCATCTGGTCTGCATTTCTAAATTGGATTCTCAATTTCCTGGTGGCTGACTCTGACCCTAATTTATAAATTCTCTTGAAGCCTCCGATGTTCCTTATTTGCATTTCTAAGAAGACACCTTCTTTGCCTGGCTCTGTCCTCATCCAACTTTATTATCAGATGTGTTCACTGAGGCCAAAAGGCATGTTCACTCCCAACCCCGCACCTACTTCCTTGTTATCCTCTATGCCTAGAGTTCCGCTCTTCTCTCCCTGTACATACAGCTTTACGAACCCTTCAGGGCTTAATGAATCTTTTCTACCACAAACATGTCTGCATTGCCAAGGGCAGTGATACAAACATTTTAGAGACTGACTGCTCAAACTATAACCCAGAATTCACGTATTTATTGCTAAGTGCCAACACTGAAATTAAACCTGAATGCTTGGCTGCTGGGGGGCTGCTGGGGTGACTTGGCTTCTTTGCCAACAGAGAGGCCCTGCACGCCTGTTGCAGCATGCCTGTCGTAGGTTCCCCACTACTGGTCTAGGGCAACTTTCCAGCCAGGACCCTTAGCTAGCTGAATCTCTGTTGTGCCTATTGACATCCATTGTTAATAATAAAATACTTTTCAGCTTGCTAAATATACAATACTTGTGTACCTTTGGCTAGTCTTTATACTACTTGGGGACAGATCAGGCATCTATCTTAGGCTTCTTCACACTCTGACATTTTACAGAATGATAGCCACTTTGAAGGCATTAAAAAATCCATTGCATGATTAAAGTTGTGCGTCTGACCCAGAGAAACATAGATATTCTCGATTGAAAGTGGTGCCTTTTCCCTTCCCAAGCCTCTGTAAGACAGTTAGTCACAACCACCGCATAGTAATAATGGATACCATAGTAATAATGGATACCCCCAAGGAAAGGATGAATGACACTGACCCAAGAGGTTGTAAACGATGCCACCCAGGATGACTCACCAGCTATTATAGACACTTGGGTCCCTTCCCCAAATATGAGTTTACCAGCCATTCCTCCATGTTCACACCACAGGCGACACCATTACAGAAACTCACGGGATCTACCTGCTACTTAACCAGGAGAAGCATCGATCTCCCACAGGCCAGCCACACTCCTAGGAGGTAGACCTTCTGTTACTGTGTATTATGATTCTGTTTCTGGTATGTGCAGTTCTTTTCTCTTGCTCTATTCTGCTCTGGTACCTTAAGTTGAGGTTGAAAGTTCAAGAGATTTCCATAAACCAAGAATTTAGTAGAGTAAAATTCCCTGTTCAGGGCAACCGTATCTTGTATCCTCTATTGGAAGTTCCAGGACCACAAACTTAGCATCTGCCTCATGGTTGCTAAGGTCTCAGTTTAAGGGTAATATCTCCAGAGTACCGAGTGCGAGGCAGAAGGATTTTCTTGGGATTGATAGAAAGAACCACTTAGGATTCCACAGAAGAAAATACCTGGGCTCAAATCAGTATCGTGGACAAAGAAGAAATACCTGTCAATTCCACCCTTGCCCCACTCTACTTACTTGGATGCACGTTCAGTTTAGTCCCTGCTCCAAAGATTAGCTTGCTGCCACTGTTATACCCCACCGCAGGTAAGGTCTTTGCGATAACCTTCTTGATGCTAACTTGCTGGAACCATTGGGGCCTCAGAGTACTGTCCTAAAATGCTCTTGAGGGCTTGGTTTCTTAGATCTCCTGTTTCCCAAGGAAGCTGTTTCACTTTCTTTTTGCAATCATGTAAACTATCGTATAACCAGGCCATGAAAATAATAACTATATTAGAAGTGCTCCCACATGATTACTTGTTATATGCAGGACATTATCTTACATTATGATGTGGTTATTGTCAGTTTGCTGTTAAGTGTGGAGGTTGTATTAAATATACCTGCTGAGGTTACAGCCAGAATATCCCCCAGATCTATCATCCTCTTTATTCATTTCTGCCTCCATAACTTGTCATTTCATGTGACACCTGCCCTCCGAACAAGAGCTTGGGCCTAAGGGGGCCCAGTGGAGTGAGAGTCCATGACTTTCCTGAATTCCAGAAAGGAAGACTTTATGAGCAGATTTTCCTGACCTATGCTCGTTAGTCAACCCACAGAATTTAGCTACCTGCTGGAATAAAAGAGAATTTGTATTTGCCATGAGCTCATTTTCTTCCTCCCAAGGGCACTTAGCTAATTTCCTGGATGTTCAGATTATCTGGTGCTGATATTATCAGCTTCGTTTGAAAGCACAGAGTACCTGAAATTCTTTTCTATACTTCTGTAAATTACTCTGCTCAGATTTTCATGTACTCAATTGGTTCTTGTCACTTCTGACTTTCATATGAGAAATGGGAACATCTTAGGTCACCATGAGAGCTTGTAGAAATGGAAAATTACTGTTTCACATATCCCCGAGTTTGCGATACACTATCGCCTGTTTTCTCATAGACAAATCATCAGTTCCTTTCGTCCTGGTCCGTGGCACAGTCATACTCACATGGGTGCACAGTCAGTCTGGTCCCTGCTCCAAAGGTCAGCTTACTGCCACCAGACTGCACACAATGGAAGGGTGCTTTACAAGAACTCTAACCTGGGCGGAATCACCCTGGCTGGGGCACTCACCGCCTGTCCCTGCTTTCTAGCTTCCTTCAGTCAGCCTTTCCCCAACAGCTAGAGAGAAAAGACTACTTGCCTACTGGATCCGGATATTCAGCTTTCTGTGTGATTGACCCACCAACCTTTCCCTCAGCCAGCCTAGTGCTGTTAGGCCTTGCCAGAGGGCAGACATCCGTCCTGGGTCCGATGGCTGAGGGAGATGGTGGACCCATGGAAGAGTGTGGAGATGAGCCAGACATTAATGTGAGATGGATCTGGAAGGGGAGAACTCCCAGCACAAGGAAACCTGGGATCGTGGTTAGTGCTGGAGCCGAGGCCTGGGAGGGGCTCTCCTTCCACAACGCGGCTTCTGTTATTTCTCGAGGGTACAGAGAGACTAAAATTGCCCTAGGAATATCCACATAAAATGCACAAGGAGGGCTGTCTAACTGCCCTCCTTGTGTTGCGAGTCAGAAGTGAGCTATGCTTGGGGCCTGAAACTCTCTCTGGAGTTTCTAAGATTGTGGTTGACATTCATTTGGGGAAAAAAGTCGTCAAAGTTTGAGAACGGTTTAGACAAGTACTTCTCAGTGAGAATTTCACAGAGCCACAGTCCTTCTAAATGTCTCTGCAGAAGAAGATTCTAAACTCAAATAAGTTTGGAAAAGGCTGTCTACTGTATTTCAAAGCTGACAAGGCATATTAGCATTTTAAAGTCTTTGAGAAGTTCTACAGAAATCCAGAGCTTTTCAAACTTATTTGACCTAAGAACCGTTTTTTCTTAAAATACTCATTAGCATCCATGGAACATATGCAGGTTTAGATATATATATTCCTTGGAAGTGCCTTCCCTAGCTCCGGGAAATTAAAATTCCATTCTAAACGCTAGTCTAATTTTATCCATTAAGTTTTCTGTGCTCCAAATCTGTTTGTTCTCCTGCCCACTCCTGCGGCCACAATTAGGGGCCTCATTGATGCTGATTATTTCTTTCTAATCATCATGAAACAGCTTCATTTTATTTAGGCAATTGCCGAACACCTAGGCAGCTGAGCAGCAAATGCTCCTGCCACTGCCAGGGAGAGCTCCAGGGCAGATCTGTGTGCAGACAACATACGGGTCCTGCACCACCCAGCACTTTGTAGGGATTACCGACCAGGGGCAGTGTGACTTGAAAGCCTTTCCCAAATGTGAGTTTTAGTCTTCCTTTGATACACCTTCCTATATACCTTGGAGCTACATATGAGGTATGATTGAAAAATATGTTATCTATTTTAAAAAGTTGGTACAGTAAAAGATGTGTTGCCACCAATTCTTTTCAGAATAGCCCCCCCCCCATTTTGAACAGAGGTATCCCATTATTCTTGTCACTTTCTGAAGCAGTTGTGGAAGTTCTCTTTCCTGTCTTTAATTGTGGTGTCTGGCTGCCTCACTATTCTGAATTGATTTATAATGATCTTCGTGGTCATTTTAACTTTGGGGAAAATCTGGAAGTCGCGTGGGGCCAGGGCAGTGTATGAGGTGGGTGAAGACCACACCATAATGTTCTTACAAGCCTGTTTTTCTGTTCGAGGATATTTGGCAGCACTATTTGCCATATTTTTTATTGTACCTGGTAAAAACACTCACGAAAGAGGTCTTCCAGAACTGCTTCAGAAAGTGGCAAGAATAATGGGATAAGTGTGGTTGAAGTGAGGGGAAGTATTTTGAGGGGGATTAATGGCAATTTGTCTTCTACCTAATAAATGTTTTAATTTAAATATTCACCATATTTTTCAATCATGCTTTTTATTTCAAATACTATTTGAAATACTATTCCCTGGGTAAACTTCATAATCTGTCATTAAACCTCTTTTCGTTTTGCTGCTCAACCCCATTTGTGCTGTTTTCCTATCACAGCTATTGCATTTCTTATGTCCCTGAACTCTGTAGGGGTTTTAGGCTTTGGTAAAGCACACAAATGAACAGATAAATACAGAAGAGCTTTTCCCTGGGGAGATGGGCTTCCTCTCAGAGAGAGATAGAGAGAGATAGGTAGAGATAGATAGATAGATAGATAGAGAGAGAGTGCAAGAGAGTCTCAAGCCCCATATGTAATCTAATGTTTTACTGCCCATTCTGCCCTTCTGCATTTGGTTGGGTTCTGTAATCTCACGATTTTGAGGTCTAACAACTCTTTCCCGTTGGGGAATACTTGCTAATGTTTAAACCAATACTTGCTAATGTCTTAAACAGTAGTTTTGTCTCCACCCAACCCTTCCTTGATTGTTCTAGCCAAAAGGAACTTTTTTCCTCGTAACAATCATTTGCGTGAGTGATACCTATGTGCCAGGCACTGTGCTGAGTTGCAGCGCTATGAGAATGAAGAAGAGCGGGTCCTGTCCTTACTGAGGTTAGGGTGCTGTGGGGCGCGTGTGAGCACAGGGCGGTAGGACAGGAGGCCAGTCGTGCCTTCCTGTGTACTCCCATTGGAATGCGCATGTACCTCCACTGCAACCTGGGGGACACGGGCTGTAACTGTTCACACTGAGAAGCCCTGGAGGTAGAGACTGCATTTCCTTCCCTTCTCCTTTGCTCGCCCCTTTCCCTTCCCTTCTCTCCTCACATCTCTCGCCTAGTTCTTGGGATAAAATAGTTACTCAAGGATTATTTGTTGAGTGTCTAAATCCTCGAAATATTTTAATTCATTTTAAGTTAGATCCTGCTTTCAATCTTTTTGTTAGGGATATTTCATTTATCTGGAAAGATGAATTGATCATGGTCCCATTTCTCAAACTGATTATTGTTTTCATGACATTATTTAGGCTTTCAGTTCTTCTTGTGTGAGAATGTGCCCAAGGTCCACTCTCTTTGGGCATTTTCACTTCAAAAATAAAAATAAACATTTCAGCATGGTCAATCATATTCCTTTTCTGATAAAAATCCCTAGCAACCATCAATGAGTCTCTCTCTGTAGTGATGAAAAGGCCTATTCCTGTTGGCAAGGACCATGAGACAATAAACCATTAAGCCACAAGCTGAAAATCCAAAATTTCACTTCAAGCTCACTTCAGACTTAGTTCAGGAAGTACCAATGCATCACCCAAGACAGCAGAGGAGGGACTGTCCGCGTCTGACCAGGGTCCAGGGCTCAGTACTTACTCGGCTGCACCTGGAGTCTCGTTCCACCTCCAAAAACAAGCGCTCTACTGCCGGTGTTTACACCATGATACAAAGCAATACCAATACCTGTCCTCTGCCACCTGGGGCAGTTGCCTGCCATCCCGTATTGATTTGTAGCCATCTTTCTTAGGAAACAAAGCTTTCAAACAGCCTACTCTCCTGTTTTGATGCTAAATTTTTCTCTCAAGGTAGGTACACATCTAATTAATAGTCTCCCTAAGTCTCTGCTTCCCTCTCTTCAGTACTTGTATTTGCCAACCCCATTCATCACTTTAGAAACACTGAGTCGCTATGCGGAAGCCACTCACTGTTGCAGGAGGGCTCAGCATGGGCAACTACAGGCCAAACAGGTAGCCTGTGAGGTGAGGATCTTCTTGCATAGACTGCAGGAGTAACGGTGGAAGCAATGTAGTGATGTGGTTAAAAAAAGACGCTACAGTAAACAGGTTTGAGTTAAACTCTAGCGATGCCATTCCTATTCAGATTAGGATTGGGAAGGATCTTACCCTAAGCCTCCATTTCTTTATTTGTAAAGTGGGCACAATCCCAGCTCCCTGTCTGCATGCACGTGTACACCGGATGAAGACTTATAATGAAGAGAGAGCATGGGCACGGGCACCTGTCAGGCATGTGGTAGACAGCGGTGAATAACAGGATCATTCTCAGCAGTGCTTACACTGGGGAAAAGATGAGACTTCTTATAGCCAGAGGAGACCCATCAGCACCCCAGAGCACCTCAGCATCCTGCCCTGCCTGGGATGCTAACCTAGGGGCAATGTCTCCTGGAGTCCAGGGGACGTGGTGGCAGAGTCTCAGCCCCAGGGGAGAGGGGCAGGGCTGACCTCTTGGTGCCAAGAAGAAAAGCTCTGCTTCAGAAACCCAACACGGATGAGGCTCTTTTCTCAAAATTTGGGTGTTTGTCCTCTGAAAGCAAAACCCTTAGGCAGCACAGTGTCAGTCGTTGCATTAGCTCTGACACAGGAGCAGTCACTCCTGCTCAACAAAGGGCTCCTTTAAAGATGGAGCTGACCCCAGCACACTCTCATTCTTGTGATGCCTTTCCATGAGATTGTCTATAAAACGGCCTCTGATCATGTCAATGATACTCACATGGACGAACAATGAGGCTGGTCCCTCTTCCAAAGGTAAGTTTATAGTTTCCTCCTGATACACACAGCGAGAGAAGCCTTTGCTAAATCTCTCTCCTGTATGCTCCCTCTACCACTGCCCGAGTGGGGGTGGGGCAGCAATCCAGGGATGCACTAGTCACACTCCTGGCCTTGCTGGATGCCTGCCCTGCTGTCCTTAGAGCCCCAAGTGCTTACGGCCCCAAACCAGAGCCAGGGGCCCAGTTATCCTGAGAAAACACCACTCTCCTGTCTGCAAAGAAGCAGAGCAACAACCTCCTTCATCTTCATCTGAACCTCCCAGATCACTACCACCCCGGGTTTTCGGGCTGACACTCCGAGGGCCTCACTCTGTGTCTGTTTTATCAGGGAGTGGCTTCTGAAAGTGCCCTGAGAATGGGGAGTGAAGGAAATTTTATTTGCTATTTTGCTGAAACTGTTCTGCTCTTCTGTCCTTGAAGCTTTCCCTGTCCTCATCCTTCCTTTTTACAGCTCTTAGATGCTTCCCATCCCCAGCCTTCTTCCTACACCAGGCCCAGGGGTCTGATTTCTGTGTAATCCCAATCCCAGCTGAGGAGGACTCCAAGCATATTCAGGCCCTTCCTGTGGTTTTATCCCTTCCTCCTTCCCACCTGGGAATAGGCCAAGGCACCCAAGGCCTTGGATTCCTTTATTGGTAGTGACCTTGATTCAGATATGGCCCGGGGTCTATGAAACCCTGGGACTAAAGATAGAAAAGTCATAACACTTTCCATAAAACTTCCAAAAGATGGGAGGAAGCAGAACTCAAGCTGCCTATATCAGAGAGCAAAAGCTGAGTCTCATGGCAACCAGAGCGGGGTCCACAGTCCTGAGCCAAGGCAGGAACTCAGCCTTCGGGGCCCAGCCCTGTGTGCTGCTGGCTCTCAGCGTATATCTCACACTGAGGTGGAAGCTCACGTTAGCAAAGAGCTTGACTTTATTTACCCTGCTCTGTGCCGACCCTCAGCATGGCCTCTGCAGCTTAAACCTAGGCTGCCCCTGAGACATGAACAAAGTGTCCCCATGGTGCTTTCTGATCTCTCTTGTACGGACTTCCCTCAGAGGACAGCACAGCAGCTTCACACGGAGCATGGGAATGTGGTCGGGGGGCGGGTGCCAGGAGAAGGGGAGCTGGAAGAAATCAGGGTCTGCAAAGATGTGGGACAGTGCTCATTTAAGAACCTTGAGTGTGGCACCAATGAATGATCCGTCCTCCCCTCCCTCTCCTGGAAATGCAATAAAAAACTGTCCAGCACCAGGGTGGGCCCAGGGAGGGTAGTTCAGAGAAGACCCCAGTCACTTACTTGGTAGGACAACCAAGTGGGTCCCCTTCCCAAAAGTCAGTCTGCTGTTGCTGTAGGTACACTTTGAGTCAGAGCCTTACAAAAAGGCCCGGGACTTGCTTATCCTGTCATGAGGACACAGCACTGACACCCAGGAACGACTGACCCTAAAGTGTGCCTTGTAATGTATGGTCGGAGGCCCCTCCCTGGTGAGGAGCACATCACCAGCCCCTAGGGCTACCACGTCTTTCTTTTCCTCCTCACAGCCACCCATGAACATCGTCTGTGACCACTTCTCTTCTGGGAAAAAGAGAGCCTTTACAAAACTGCGTGAAACACACTGCTTCCTACATAGTGCTGGTGGGTGTGAGTGTTTCTAAAGATACCATGGAGCAGGTGGGCATTTTCCCACTTCATTTCCATGCTTGAGAAGAAGTCCCCATTTTTGAGGGGACACATTCAAAACTGTATCTTTCACTTTGTCAGAAATTGTAGGAACAAGAGCATTTCCAGCCCACTGCACCGGGGCACATGCTAAAAACATGTCTTGGTATCACTCAGAGCCACTGTTCCTTCTCTGGAGCTGAGCAAGAGTCCTGGGTGACTCACTTGATTCACTCATGTTTCTGTCCTCATCTCACATAAAGAAGCTAAATGCCAGTGGGGCCTTTTGTTCTCAAGAAAGTCAGACATCTCAGTATAGAACAGACTCAAATCCACTCCCAGAAGCATACGTATGGGCTGGAATACTATTCAGTGCGAAGGAATTTGGAGGGTTCATTGCCCCCTTGTCCTGTCTCCAGCCTACAGGGTGTCCTGTTCCTCCATTTGCTATCCAGGCACACGCACACACCAACTGTCACAGACTCGTCATCGTGAGGGCTTTGTTTCTCTGATATCACTGGAAGTTCTTAAGATCAGAGGCCGTATTTTTGGCTCCCGCCTTCTTTCCTTTGTTTCTTTCTTTCTTTTTAAACCAACTATGTTCCCTGGCTTGTTGATGACACTCAATAATCACTGACTTAGTTGAACTGACTTTTTCTGTGCATAATTATTGAGACAAGGAGGCTGGGTTTGGGAAAGGTTAGAAGCTAAGTACACTCTGAGTAAATGTAGGCTGTAAAATCTAAGTGCTTAGGCAAGGAAAAACCAAGGAAGTATTTACAAGAAAGATAATAAGAAGACAGTATAGACCCCAAAACATCATGAGGTTCGTGCTGATCCTCTGCAGAGAGATGGGAACTAAATACAACAATGAAAAAGCTTGACTCAAAGGAAGTGAACATTTTTCTCCCAAGATTTTGGCAGCAACTTTCTTTAAAGGTTATAAAGAATAATGATGGCAGAAAATCTATATCCTAAGTAAGCAGGAATTATTGTGATTAATAACAAAATAGAAATAATAAGAATCCATCACATTCCAGAGTAATGGCTATGCATATAAATATACAAATGTAAACCCAATGCTGGGACGGGGCTACACATTTCTAGAGTTCTGACTTACTTGGGCTGACCCGAAGTTGTGTGCCAGTTCCAAATACGAGCTTCTCAACGCTTGTGCTCCCACTCTGACACAGCTCTTTACAGAATGGGACTCTGTGGCTGGATCAGCCTGGGACTCCCACAGAAAACTCAAGTTTGTTATGTAGTGTGTTCCCACCTTGGTGTGCATACACCAAAGTGGCAGGAGGCATGCAGTTCTACGATTTAATCTTCATTTTCCCAAGACCATTGGAAGAAGACAAGAAATAAGGCCAAATGTACAGGAGGTAGGATCTGTATACAGTGGATTATTGAAAAATATCACTATTATTCAGGTTGAAAAGTCATTTATGTAATTATAGAGTTTCAGTTCTAGACAGGAGCTAGAGGGGTTTATCCATCCCTACTTAGTAATGTTTATTATATGTTTCTTACAGGAATAATGCTCATGGATATAATATAACACAATACTTTACTGTCCACTTCTTATATAAGCAGCAATGCTATACCTCCACTCTCCCCTCAACAAAAAGAAAAAAAGTCAATGAAAATAGATGTCCCTTAACTGTAATACGAATCAGGTTATGTCATGGAACTTACTTGCATTTACCAGTAGTCTTGTTCCTGTTCCAAAGGTAAGTTTGTAGCCTCCAGTATTTCCCACAGTGATTTGTCTTGTGACAAAATGCACCGTGTCTTTCACCTTCCATTTGTATTACACACCTAGGGTGCAGGACCAAGAAGCCTGCAGTAAGGTTCTAGCAGTAAAAGCATTTTAAAATTCCCTTTTAGTAAAACCTACTTGGTATTTTCTTGCTCGTGAATGAATTTTACCACCTATCCGCAGAATGTGGTCCAGGATGGGGTTCCTCTGGATTTAGTCTCAGACCTAGTTCTCACTGACTTTACAACATGGGATAATTCAACCAACCCCCTCTCGGTCTTAATTTCCTTTTTGGAAAAGTGAAGAGTGCTGAACTAGATATTTCTAAGCCCCTCCTTAGAGCTAAGTTGTATGATACAATATCTACGGATAGAATAGATAGATTCCATGTATTTCCCCACTTGTTGTGATTGGCAACTTCTCCCATTTCTAAGGAAATCCTGGCATACAGTCTGAGACCACATTGCTAGAAAGAGCAGGGCTTTGAATCAGGCAGGTACCCAGATTTGAATGCAGGCTTTTAAAACTTGCTAGCAATGGCAATAGCTTCTCTGAGCCTTAGATTTTCTTCTGTAAGATAGGGTGCTTCTCCCTGCTTCACAGAGTCATTTGAGGATAAACAATACTATATGTTATGCATCTAGCATCACACCCACCCATCAGAGGCCCTGAGATGGCAGATAGTATTTCTAGGTTAAGTTAGATTATTGATTAACAAGGCTTTTTCTGTAGCGTTGCAGAATTTGTTTATGAAATATTGACACGAACCCATACCCCTGAGTCAGATAAACTCTAGGGTGATATAGAACGGGGTCTCAGCACAGCAGATTTTAAGTGCCTCGGCCCTCTCATCTTGTAGTAGAGTCTGAGGTGCAGAGGGCCACTGATTTGTTTAATGTCACATATCCAGTTGGAACCAAATCAAATCTAGCCCTCTGGAAAAGCCAGAAGCCCTGGGGTCCTTTCTCTGCACTTCACTACTATCCTTGGACAGTGTTCAGTGTAAAGGGGCACCTTGTCTGTGGGTATGACTTATCGGTGTGTGGATAAAAAGACTTGACTATCATCCCCAAGTGCTCCTCTGAGTCAGTGGCAGTAGGAGAAGAAAGGGTCTGTTAGATCTTGGCCATGCAATTTTCTGCTCTTCTAGCTTTTCCCCTCTATTGGGCTCAATTTAGCTCAAGTCTAGTGTTAAAAAGTCTAATGTTGGATAGAGCTTCAGTCAGCCTCAAGTCTTGGGAAAAGTCTTAATGGTTTATCAAATTCTGCCCTAAAGAAATTTTCATGCTCATATGGTCTTTGAATATTTTCACTAATTTATCCCTGGGTCACAATTCCTAACACTTTAGCACTGGACTACATTTAATTAAAAATAAGATATAATGATGAAAACACCACCTCCCTTCCTCTTCTCCACTGATTCCAAATCACATTTTGTAGTAACCACACGATCTGGCACTTACTCGGTTCCACCTTCAGCAGGGTGCCTGTCCCAAAGGTGAGTTTGTTTCCTCCTCCCGAGTCCCACAGTGTCTGAGGCCTCACAGTAAACTCCCGTCAGCTATTTCACCCCTGCTGGTTTACTCTAACGAGTGAGAAAACACTCAATATCAGGATAGCCATTTTCACATTCACATGAGAAAAAAATCCCATTCCTCTGGCAGATGGCATAAATTCATAGGCTGTTGTTAGTAAAGGGCCAGAGAAGTCATCTGAGCCACTTCTCCACTTATGGGTGGAAAAGCAAGGGGTCTTCTCTAAGGTACATTGCTAGGGTGGTGGCGGGGCCTAAAACACAGATCTCTGGTCCTTAGTCTAGTGTTTTACCCTTTTTCTTGCACACTGGGCATGTCCTGTGCCATTTATTTTATTTTCTTCTTCCCTGTGGCCTGGAAACTTGATTTATTTGGATGTTTAATTTCAATTAAGCAAGGATTTACTAAGCACTTATTATGTAAAAAAAAAAAATTGCATCATAAGATATACAGCCGACTTTGCTCTCAAGGATCTTTCACTTTTAATAGGTGGATATTCTTAGTAGTAAAGGATTTCCATAGCTGCATGTGTCACAGATTGTCTAGGACTGAACAGCTGAATTTGGGATGCAGGGGGAAAAAGGAATGTGAAGGGTGCCTGGGGCAGAGACCACAGTCTAGCCTTTCCGCAGGAAGCCAGGCTATTTTTGGAGAAACGGAGTTTGTCCTAATTGTCTAAGTTGTTAGTCTCTACTCAGTTCTGACCTAGTGAATCCATTTTACTGTTACTTCCAACTCTTTAGTTATTTTCATGTTTAGATGAAGAGCCCATAGAGGCTCAGCCTTAAATTCAGTGAAGGTCAACGGATAAACAAGGATGACACAATCCATGAAGGCAAAGCACAGTAAGTACCCGAAGAAGCCTTAAACCAGGCAAGGGAAAGTAAGGGAGGGATGGGGTTAGCATTTACCTGGAAAGACTAGGAGCACAGTCCCCTTTCCAAAAGTGAGTTTGCTGTATCCTGTACTCACACTGTAACAACCCTCCATACAAAAACGGCTTGCACTGTTAGGCTTTTTAGCCCATTATCTAACAGGGAAGGGTGAAAAAAACCATCACTAATGGAGAGCTTAAAATGTGCTGATTGGGTTAACAATCTACACACATTACCTCATTCTGGCCACAACTGGGCCATGAGCTTAGATATCGTTATCCTTATTTGAGAAGTGAGGAGCAGGCGACCTGCAGCTAAGTGAGCTGTGCCAGCACTGCTAACGAAGGCACAGATGTCCTGGGTGCACACGACATTTTAGCAGGGGGTGGATAAGTCTCAGGAGGAGCTATGAAAGAAAACCTTCCCCCTTTTGTGGGATGGCAGCTGTGCTGGGATTCATTCTTCTGCCAGAACTAGGTATCAGAGCTCTAGTAACAGTGACTCCTGCACCTCCAACTCACCCTTCATTACACGACCATTTCTTGGCAGTTGGAGGTATCTTACTCTCAACACTTCTGTTATTCTTTTAATACCCTCCTTACCAGGTCTGATCAGCAGTCTGGTCCCACTCTTGAAGGACCACTTAGGGCCTCCGTCTTTCCCGCAGGGTTTCCTACTCAGCCCCAAACACCCACAGTGTATACACCTGTCTCATGCCTAGATATGTGGCCCTTTCACCTGCAAAGGAAGATACATCCTAACTTTTTTTTTTTTTTTTTTTTAAATTTGAGCCATTTGACTCAAATGTGGGGCATTTAATGTTAAAATGAAGTTTCCACCTACACACATCTCTGGTCTATTACCACCAAACTCATGATTTTCAACTCTATTTTTCTAACAGGTGCATCTAGCCTTTCTTTCATTTCCCTGACAGTTATCAGTTTTTAGATTCTTGCCATAGTGTCTCCCCTAATTTTAACTTCAATCAGTCTGAAACTTCATGGAATAGCGTTCCAATCATCATGAGTGGCAGCTTCCCACTCTCCTCAGCGAACTCGCTTTGCGAGCCCAGCAGCTCAGTGGCGGCCTCAGAACCCACTCCGGTCCTGTCCCGCCCCCAAGGCAAGCAACCCTCTGATGACACGACATCCATTCTGCTTCAAATTTTGTAATTTTAGTTCGTATGCCTTGCAGATCTACTGTTTTCCACAGTAGTAGTCCTGTTTCCTGGTCACCAAAGTCTTTCTCTTTCCCACTAAGAAAGAACACAATTGAATAGAACAATAGTATTAGGATGCTAAGGGACAGACAAGGGATTCTTATACAATCCCTTTATTAAAATCTTCTCAAAATGATCAGGAAAGGAAAGGCCTATTGTATGTTCCAAATGTTACTGTCTGGGACAAGACGACACAAGGACAAAGACATACTTAGGGAGTGGACTTACTGGCGATTACTTGGAGCCTTGTCCCAGTTCCAAAGGTAACTTTTTGACCTCCAGATTTCACACTGCTGTGCAGGCCTTTACAAAAAAAGGCTTTCTTTTCTCTGCCATTATCCTTTGGGCAGCATTCAAGTCACTCTTCTTTCTAATGGCTATGGCTACAGATCCATATGAAAATGGCCATTTTAGGCTGAGCATGGAGGCGCAGGCCTGGGATCCTAGCACTTGGTAGGCTGAGGCAGGAAAATCACTATGGATTTGAGGCCAGCCTGGATTACATAATAAGGTCAAGTTCAGTCTGAACTACAAAGTGAGATTTTGTCTCAAGAAACCAGAAAAAAAAATCCATTTTACTGAGAACCTATATAATCTATTTACGTTCAAAGAATTCTTCTATGTGACCCAGCTTTTTTCTGCTCCATAGGCAAATGCTATTTACATGTGTACAGCCCTTAAGAATTTATACAATACTTTCACATACGTTAAATTATTTTATCTTTAAAATACTCTGTGAGGTACTGTTAAAGTTTTTTGTTTTATAAAGAAACTGTGGCCCAGGTTTAGAAGAACTGGAAGTGTTCAGCCCAACTTTTTTTCTTTCTTTTGGTTCAACTCTCTGGGTTGTTTCTGGCCACTGTTTTTGGTTCCACCTGTATGACTATTTCTCTCCCCACAGCCAGCTCTCTCTACTGCCGATGCCATTACTTTAACATTTCTCCTACATCTGAATGCATTTAAATCTGCACAAACCATTAATTTCTTGATGTGTGGGCCTTACAAATACTGTAGTAAGTCCAGTGGCCTCAGTAGCCGCATTAAACCTCTTGCTTTAGTGACATGCTGCACACTTACTAGGTTTTGGTGATAATCTTGTCCCATTCCCAAAGACGAATGTGCTATAAATCATAGTACTCTACTGCCTGACAAAAATGCTCATGCTACCCTGATAACAGATTAATGTGATTAGCATGCATCTATTCTCCCTCATGGGGGCTCAGCCTGGGATTCCTCCTTTTGATTGCTGGAATAAAGGCTAGCCATGAAATTAAGCCCATGAAAGCCTCTTTTTGGGATAAAATAGTAGTGGTACAATAGAAGTGGCAGAAAGAAAGAGTCCAAAGGATATTCTCTAGACAACTCTGAACCTTACTCCTTCAAAAAAGACTTGCAAAATTTCACCAAGTAATCTTGTTTTACTAGCCAAAGGATATCAGCTCTGAGCCTCAGTTTTTCCTAGGACTCAACATCTGTACATAATCTCATTACAGTGCTTAGTAAACTACTTATCTCCTTGTAGGTAATCTTTCTTTCCTATATAATTTTATTTAAAAAAATTTGTGAGCATAGAGTGGGACATGGGAGTATTAGGGATGAGGGGCAGCATCCATTTTTCCATTTTGTTGTACTAGCTTTCCTCATGAAAGCCCAGGTCACCTTGCTCTAAAAAGGAGACATTTAGTCACCTGTGCAATATAAGATGATGGGATAAATATGGGCATTATGATAGGGCTGGGGATACAGCTCAGCGCTAGAGTACTTCCCTAGCATGCGTGAGGCCCTCGGTCCAGTTTCCAATACTGAAAAAGAAAAGCTAGCAGGTACTTACTGGAACTCACTGATAAGGTGGTTCCCTTCCCGAAGATCCATTTGTTTCCTCCCTGGTAGGCACAGTGAATTGAGGTTCTGCAAAAACCTGTGCGTCTGCTTACTCAAACCTCCTTACATACAACTGCAATCAATGGAAACAGGAATTCTGTCCTTGCCCTTGGCCAGCAAGTTCTCAGTGTTTAGACATAAAGCACCAAAGCTCTGTAATTTCATGAGAACAGGCACTTGCTGGTTTGTCCTTTACTTCTCAGTAACTTTTCAGTGAACACTGTACTGGGAACTGAGGGGACAGCAAGAGCTTCCCACACACATCCCTGTCCTCCTGGCACTCATTGTAGAGAAGAAGGAAAACAGTAAACAAATACAAAGACAATATGCTGTCAAGGGATGTAAATGTGGGAATTAAATCAGGGTGGGTAACAGGACAGAGAGCAACCAGTAGGTATATATGTTCAATGGCTCCTTCACCTGGCTTAGGCAGGAAAGTCCTCTCTGAGAAGGTGATGTTTAAGGAAAGGTCTAATTATCACTCTCATTTACAGATAAGCAAATTGGGGCTAAAAGATCAAGTCACACAACGTGTCAGTGATGGATACATCGATCGTGCTTCTCTTGGCTAACACACTAGACATAAATGCAACCATGTAAAGGGTATGGCTCTGGCCATTGTGGGCATGGAGGAGGTAGAGGGTGCCAAGTGGAAGAGAAGACGACATCTCAGGATGGATTTGTCTGATGAAGGTGGCTGCTGAGCTAGGGAGATATATTCTAGTCTACTTCCCTAGTAAGCTTGGAAACTGTTCCCCAGCAAAATAAGCTCTTCTAGTGCTTAGGATGGGGAAGGTATCCCAGGAAAGCTGGACAAAGGGAGGGCATTTGACAGTCCACTTAGATTTCCCAAAAAGCTTGCTACTTGTCTCAATAACTAATCAAATTCAGAAGTCATTGCAATACTTGCTAAGATTCACCGTCAATATGGTCCCTCTTCCAAAAAGTAGCTTCTGGGCACTTGAAGACACTGCTGTGATCTAAGCCACCACAAAAAACCAAGGTGCTTCATTTGCAAGTACAAGAATTCTCCCAGGAATCATTTACTTGGTTGAGATAGAATCTAATCCTAAGCAGACTCAGGAAAAACATTAAACTTATCTCATCTCTGAAATGTTAGGAAACCTCAGAAATCATTTATGACACTCTCTAGACCTCATGTTTTGTTCTCCTAAGTAATCTCAAGCATTTGACGATTTGCAGGGAAGGTCTTGGTTCCCAATTCTCAGTTTTTCTCCTCATCACCAGAGAGGTTCACCTTTTTAAAACTTTGAGCCTTCCTCTGCCATTACCAAAGTCCATTAAACTTGTGTACCTATAAATTTACCCCCAGTGGAATTTTTCATAAAATCTAAGTCACAAGAATGATGAATCACCTGGTACCTGTACTTTTCAAGGAGATTCCATGGGCATTATTTCATTTGAGTCTAATAGAATCCCTTGAGGTAAGCAGGGCCGGAACCATAATCTCCCTGTTACAGATGAATAAGGCTTAGAGAACTCCAGTGATCTGCTTGTGGCACCATAGAGAGCAAGTGGCTGAGCGGGGGTCTGCACTGTCTTTTGGCTCTTAATTTATGTTACGCACATTCATGTATTGATCCCATCCCCTTACCTTGCAAATATCTCTCCTTTCCTATTCCCTCCTCGGATGAAAGAGACAAAAACCCCCAAACAAACAAAAAACCCAAACCAATATGACTTCCTTAAAAAACCACCTCCAAATCTTCCAGCTCAATTCCTTTTTAGAACAATGCCTTTTTAATCCTTACACACTCTCTGTGAGCCAGTAGATAAGGGTGACCAATACTTCAGTTACATTAATTGGGAAAAATGAGAGCTAGGGGCCATAAATCAGAATAATGGTTCACAGAGGCTGCAGCCTGGTACAGACAACACGATATGGAACCTTAGAAAATCTGGGTTCTTGCCCTGCTACTGCAACTATGTTCAAATCATGAAACTACTCTGAATAAAAAGAATCATCCCTTTTCACCTTCCTTTGCTTCTTGGGATGATCAGATAGTATAAGTGCTATCAAGAAATAAGGAAAGTATATTTTCCTAAGAAAACCGACTATAGAAAACATCATGACAGCAATACCCTTTTTCATACTGGATTCATACATACGTACATACATACACACACATAGATATAGACAATAACGCATGCTTATGTATAAGACCAACACTAAACATTCCTAATCAAGTTTAGGATAGAGGTGTTTGGGCTAACACATTAGCTCAAATTAAGATTGATGACTAATCACCTATTTCAATAATGGTTCAAGTCCCGATACTCACTTGGCTTAACTAGTATCCTGGTTCCTCCTCCAAAAGTTAGCTTGCCTCCTGCACTGTTGGTCACACAGTGATCTGAGGCCCAGCAAAAACATGGGGACCAAGGAGATCGTGCTCTGTAGCCACTTGACAAAGGATACTCTCCATGGCCTTGGAGGGGTTGCATTGTTCAGGGTAATCCTATCTCCAAGCACTGTATCCACTCTATAGAGTTGGAATCTATGCAAGTGGGCACAATTTCAGTCTAACTCATTCATGTATTTGTTCAATTCTCTGCTTTGGCCATTTGGATATGGCTCTGTGAGTAAGGATAACTAAACCATAAACTCATTCAGGGGCCCATTTGACTATTTTAATTTGCAAAGGAACTCAAGGACGGATCTTCAGGATCTCAGTGAACCTGAGCAAGCACATTCCTATGCACGTGGGGACTTGCTAACATGGACTCTCTGTTCACTTTAGTGCCCAAAGCAGGGCCCAAGAGGGAAGATATGCTCTAGTCCTGGGTCTGCCCAGCCCTGCGAGGATGGTGGATTAGTTTTACTTTCTTTGGTCAGTGTTTCAGAAAGAGGCCTCTTCTAGCTAGTCTAGAGCCCATCTTTTGATGAGGCTGACGTCAGGGAAGGGTGTGAGCATGCTTCTTGGGGAAAGTTTACAGTGCTGTGAAGAGGTGACTCTCAGTAAAAGTGCAGTGGGTAACGGGGCTTCTTACAGGGCGGAATCACAGGGCCCAAAGACAATAAAACTCATAAACTTGCCATCCAGCTTGGCTTGTCCTGTCTCAGTTCAGGGCTATATTCTTTCTCAGATATTGGGCGTGGACTGAAGTGAGTGTTAGGGGACTGCACACACTGTCGAATGGCACTGTCCCCCTTCTCTGGTGGGTACCCCACAGTCTCCTCAGGTTCTTGAGCTCCTAAGGGGGACTCTAGGTCATCTGGACCTTGCTACTGTTTCTGCCTCCCAGGCTGCCTAGGGAGGGTACTCCAGGAGAGGCAGCACACATATTCCCTTGATTCTAAGATTAAAGGAAATTATTTATCTTCCCCTTCCAATTTCTTCTCAGTAACGTTTCGTTGGAAGTAGAAAAGGACCCACTCACCAGGCATGACAGTCAGCTGCGTTCCCCTTCCAAAGTACAGCCTCCCTAGGCTTGAGCCTCTGTCGGCACAGTGCCGGCCCCCTTTACATGAACCTGGTCCTAGTGCTCCCCACCCTCTCTCTCCCCTGCTTTTGGGTACAGGGCTGAAAATTCAACTCTAATCTCTTTACGTGGCTTTAAGTCTTTTTCTTGTTCAGCCAGCAGCCTAAGCGGGACAATCAGTCCCTCAGAGGTCCTATCTCAAGGGACCAGTGACCAGCGGGGACAGTAGCCTCTCTGCCTTCAGGGTTGCCTCTCACAGGAAGCAATTACACATTCTTTTGAGACTGTTTAAATTGGAAGGAACGTTGCTCCCTCGACCCTATTCCCCAGTATAAAAGGCTGTTCATTCACTTGGATTGACGTTTTGTTTGGATCCCTTTCCAAACCTGAACTTGTGAAAACTTTGATAGGGCAGATCTGTCCTCTGAAAAATCACCCTATTTCTTTTATTCAACCTCTGTCCTCCTTCCAGGCATCCTTTTATCTATTTTTTCTTGTTTCCTTCCTGATAGTTCCTTTTATTTTTCCATTTATTGCACTGAGAAATCATACCCCATTATCTTCTAGGTGTAAAAATACCTAGGATTTAACTTGTGAATAATCTGATGGCCTATTTATTTGGCTATCGAAATAATAAAAATAGAAGAAGCAGGTCTAAGCTAGTTTCTTATCCTCTAGGCTTGAGTCATGGGATCTTAGCACTTAGAGTTGAAAGGGAGCCCAGAGGTGATGCGCTCCAACATCTAAAATGGCATAGAAATCCCCGCTGCAGCGTCCTGATGGGTAGCTGTAAGGATCCACAAGGGTTTCTTACTTCACAGAGCAGCGTTGCCACTGCACAGCACTTCTACTTGTTCAAAAAGGTTCTATGGGAGGCTGGGACACATCTTTCATCTGCTGGTTTTGATTTTGCCTTCCCTACTGGTCCCTTCCCTCATCTGCAGAGCAGTTCCTCAAATATTTGAGGAGTTTCTCTCTTCTTAATACAGTCCAGAGACATCCTTTCTCACTTTTACAGAGGCCTGAGAGAATTTCAGAGAGTTATTTCAGTTTTTATCTGACTGTGAAGATTGTGCCCTCAGCAACTGGCCCATGGTGAAGGCATCCCTGAGAGGCAGGGCCCCTGGGGAGGACAAGGAGATGAGAGAGGCAAGGGAGGAGAAAGTGTGCGGTTCTAACACAAGCTAGGAAAGCACTGGGAATTTAGTTGCCCACCACTGACTGTGCTTCCTGGATAAAACTGCTTATAAGAGTAGCCACCATTTGTTTAGAAGTATTCCGCCTTGTCCCTTCTTACTTACTTGCTCTGACAGTTACGGTGGTTCCAGCTCCAAAGCTGAGCTTGTAGTTGTTAGAGCCACAGTGGCAGGTCTCCCTACACAAACCTCGTCAAGGCTCTGGTTAAGAGAGTGGGCTGGGGGCAGGCAGGCCTGGCTGTTGGCCCAACCCTGTCTCACACATGCTATGAGTCCTTCAGCTTCTTTGTTCCTAATGTCATAGAGCTTCCTCATCCTGGACAGTGGGAATCATATCTACCCCAGAAGACTGTTAGAAGGATGAAAGGAGTTAAGGTGGGAAAGGCAGTTAGACAGTGTTGCCTGCACAGCAAGTGTGCTGTGTCACTTATGAGATTTTTTTTTTAATCATTTAACTATTTTCATCTTATAAGAATACATATAATTTTAATGTTATATCTCCTTTCTGAAACTGTGGATATTCATAGGTATTTAAAAATTATATCCAAACATTCTTTTGTCAACTAGTCAAAGTGGCAATAGCTAAAATGCGGAAACTTTTTTATACAGGATAACATGTCAAGAGCATAGCTGTACATTTTAAAATGTTAGTGGGATGATAGAATTTGTTCAAATATTTTATGTCTATTCAAGAGACACAGGGATAAGGAGTGGTAAAATAGTACAACGATATTTCAAAAACATAAACTAAGAACTCCAAACAAATGCGGAGTGATGAGAGGAATTTGGTATAATGAGGTGGTAACCTTTTCTTGTAGACCACTATTACTTACTTGGTTTTACCATGAGTTTGGTCCCAGGTCCGAAGTGAAGTCTGTTAGAGTTTTGCACCATGTTAAACATCATTACAAAAAGTCCCCTGGAACTTCTTACAAGGGAGGTGCATTATCCAGAGGTGACTAATAAGTTACCCGAAGACTAACCCAAACCTACTAATTCTTTGCTGTTCCCTGGAAAATTCAAGAACCAAAGTGAGGAATGAGCTGAGAAGACACATTCATTATCAGAGACAGGCAAGATAAGGGCAGCCGATTTTCCTCAGTGGTCTTATTGATTTCTTTTCTTTAGTTTTCTGCTTGGGTTCTTTCTTATGCCCTCTGTGCTCCATACCCGCAATATCTAAAACAAGGACTCTGCAAATAAACACTCTCTACCTATTTCTCTTTCTAATTATTAATGAAAATTCCTCTCAGGTAGATGTGACTATAAAGAAAATCCTCATTCTGCTTTCAGACCCGGGGCTATTTGGAAGCTTCTCTTCTGGAACTTATACCTGGTAAATCTGGGTTGTACTTGACAGTTAGACCTGAACTTCTCTGAAGGACATCCTGAGCCATGCCAGCCAGCCAGGGGGTTGTGCAGCTATGATCTAACAAGATCATTATTTCCTATCTGTCAGAGGCTCTCCATGATACAACCAAATCTACCTGAACATCCGCAGTGATAGCCCCTACAGCGAACCTCTGCATATTGGCTCATTTTTGCTTCCTGCCTGCATATTCACTGCAGAACAAAAGAAAAACAGAAGTAAAGGGGAAAAAAAGAGGCTGCAGTGTTGGCTGTCATTTGCAAGTCTAGATGAAATATTATTTATGAGCAAAATATTTTGCTGACAATTTCAAGAGAAAGGAAACCTCAGTGCCAACAGTGAGACACCCACACAGTTGAATTTAAACAGATCTCAACAAATGAACATAGTTATGAGAAATAAAATAGAGGTGACTTCAGCCTAAGCCAAGTAATTATAATACTTAATGCAGTTTCAGAGGCCAAGGGGCTTACTTGTTCTTACTTGTAGCAGGGATAAGCAGTGTATTACAGGAATGCTTCACTGGAAAGGCACCAAAGAGCTATAGAAATAGAGCCTCATTTAAATATCTTTTGTAGGTACTTTTGTGTTTAAAGACTTATGTAGACATAAGCTAGAATAAGCTGGAAGTGTAGCTGGCCAATTAAACTCAGTTTAAGATGGTTCTTGGTGAAGATCTCTTGCTGCAGGATTCGAGTACAACTAGTACAGAATCTGCTCTCACTGTTCAGCAAGCCATCTGGGTTAAAATGTCTCTTTTACTCATTCTCCTGAATTCCTAGTCCAACTTAGCAAAAAGTCTTATTTCTTTTTTTAGTCTTTGATAAATAATCCTCCTTCCACTTTTCCCTCTCCAGTGTGGGTTGCTGGCATCCCTTCCTCCTCAACCTTGCGTTCATTAAGCTACATATACATACCGTATACATGCGTAGATTAACACATTGCTGCAAATAGTATTAAATTGTGATAGCCTACCAGGTACAACAGTCAGCCGGGTCCCAGAGCCAAAGGTCAGTTTCCGGCCTGAACCAGAAGAAGCACTGTGATATGCTCAACAACAAGAACCTGATCAAAGAGGCCAGGCTGGCAGAGCACAGAGCAGGGAGTTGGTTGTTCACTCTATGAGGTAGGCCGGCATCATTGTCAGTCTAGGTCTGGTCTGGAGTAACCAAATCGGCTGTCTACAAATTCTAAACATGTCCTTCTTTGTCTTCACAATTCCATTTTCCTTTAGGGGAATGCTTTCCATTTTCCACTACAGAGATCTATCAAAAGTATGTTCTAAATTTCTGTGGAATAAATGGCCTTTGATTGTAGATGTCAGTTTAAGCATTCATATCTATTGATCTAAGGAGACTTACAACATCCAGAACAGGGAATATTTCCATCCTGAGCATCTCTAGCAGACCACCATGGAACCACCCACTTTCCCCAGTCCTTCTTACTATGAACCTACAGAACCTCAATGGTGTAGGTATAGAGCTGGCACTGTCCAGTTAATTTGGCCACTAGTTTCATGTTGATAAAGGAATTAATTAATTAGGGAAATTGCTAGTAAAATCTTTTACTTCACTTTTGGGCGATTTCTTTTGTTATTACTAAAGTGGTATCTATATTGATTTATCTGCTAAAGGACTTTAAAAATCAGTTTTAGTATTTCCTTAGGTGGTGAAGGTGGTGTAAAAGGGTCATATCCAAGAGATGGATGTGCACTGTCATTTCTGGGAGAAAAATATGGGGTCCCGCTTAGCATGTGAATTCCTTGAGGACACTGTTACATTGGGCTTGTCCCCTGCTGGGTCCCTGGTCTAAGCACGAGCCTGGCATTAGAGCGGGTGCGTAAAAATTTGTCAGATGGATCCTGCAGACTTCTCAAACTTACACCGGAGACAGGTTCATCAAACCAAAGGCTTAAAGTCTAATTCACAGACTCAGCCATAGCCGGGCTATGGCATGGTGATTAGTCCCTTCTCAGGACCTGGGTTTCCTTATAAATAGAGACAACCAGAAAGAATTATTTTAAGACTCTCTGCTCAGTGAAGCTATGCCGTATGATTTTTTTTGGCTTAAAGTCTCAGAAACAGGAAATGTCCCTCAGTAGTCATGAATAAACAAAAAGTGATTTTCAGATTTTAACAGAGACTAATCACACTTATTTTGGTCAATACTATTTACAAAGTTCTTTCTGCACATCGACCGAATCTCAGCCACAAGGAACAGTGCCTTAGAGGGCTCATTAAGGAATTAGAAATCTCATCACAGATTGCTACACAAATCTAGCCAATACCCCGTGTAATCAGCCATCCATCTTTAGTCTCAACACATGTGTTCCGGAGCCATTGCCAGAGACAGCCCTGCATGGCTCATTTTGCACTCAGATGCCAGATCCCCGCCAGGGAGACCAGCGGCCTCCTGTATCTGACTCTCATTCTCCCTCTCTAAGCATTCTTCGTATATTGTATAATTGGGTCTAGATCAGCTCTTAATCCACAGACATTGCTTAATCCAGGGATACAATTTTATACTTACTAGGCTTCACAAATAACTTGGTTCCCTGTCCAAAGATAAGCTTTCCTCCCTGGTTTAATTCACACCGTGTTACATAGTCTGTCAAAAACACATCCAATCTGCCTGAACACATTTCTAATCCTCCACCCCCAAATCCACAGTTGATTGCTCCTACACCACAGCATGAATCATGGTTATATTCTTATTGTAACTTTTTCCTATAAGGAGAATAAGGGTATTCACATGCTGGGGACTGATTGAGAATAATGAGATTTTCTATTTATCTAAAAATGTTTCTATTTAACACTAAACTGATCTCTCATGTTTATCTAATGGCTCTGGATGTTGCAGCTCAGGAAAATGGCTTCCTTTCAAGTGTGTTTCTTATAGGCTCAGCTAGAAATCCTCGGCATGTGTGGGTTACAGTTAAAGGCAGGTGAGGCCCCAGGGAATCTGGCTTACCGGGGGTGACCACAACCTGGGTCCCTGCTCCAAAATGCAATTTCCCCCAGCCGTCAGTTGTCACACTGTGACAAACACCGCTACAAAATGGCTTCCCCAGAGAAGACAGCTGCTAAATGAAGACAAACTGCTCATGGGGAAACAATCATGCTAGAAAATGAAGTACCTGCGTGATATGAGATAGAAGCTTTTCCTACCCTCTCTTTTGATTTGTATTTTTCCAAGACACTGAGGATGATGTGTGCCAAGGGCTGCAGCTCCTGGGCTGCAGGGCCAGGGAGTGGTGTTGCAGGGGTTAATGAACGCTGTGCTGGCTCGAGACTCAGGAGTAAGGGACACCCAGTCATCTAGGAGTGTGCCTCATGTGGAGTCCAGTCCTCGGCACCTCTGACACTCAGTCACAGCTCATTACAACTCTTACCCTCTTATTTTAATAACCTGCTGTTTCAGATTCATGAATCTAGTGGAAAACCTATTTTAGGATGCTTAGCTTCCGTCCCTGTTGGGACAATATAAATCATTGGCCTTTACTTGCCTCAGTGTTTAAGTCTGTCAAGTGGGCATAATGATTTGGTGTCTCCTGCTGTGGAAAACCTTGCCAGTAGGTGGTTTTACTATTGGAAATCTGGCAGAGGGGATAGATCCCAAGGCTGCCTTATCAGTGGGGATCCTTATGGGTTTCTTCCCCTCGACACCCCCTGGAGCTCCGTTAAGGATGAAGAAGGTGACAAGGTATTGGCCTTGATCTGCCCACCCCTTTGATGTCCTTCTGATGCAAGGACGTCCCCCAGAAAAGAACAGGTCTTCCTGTTGGAGATAATCATATTCAGCACACAACTGAAATTATATGCCACTTACTTGGCTTGACAAGCAGCCTTGTCCCCTTCCCAAAGATAAGGGAGAAGCCTTGTCCTTCCCCACAGTGATTATCTCAGCATCAAAACCTGCAGCTCAGCGCCCCCAGCCCTCCTGAGAAGGAGCCTCTAACACATTTCTGTCAGTGTTATTCAAGCACCGGCCTGCGTTTTCCCTCCTGGAATAAGCAAACCACCTTCTCCTCACTGTCCTCACGTCTCTGTCCCTACTCGCTTTCTACTTTCTTCTCCATCACTGCTCCCGAGGTCACAGTGGACCTCTGGCCTCAAGCCCCTCCAACTTACCCCATGCTGAGCACTGGACTCTGCCCACTTTGCTGTACTTACGGGGCACCACAGACAATGTACTTCCGGGACCGAAGATCATTCCCCGGCCATAGTTATTCGCACAGTGCTTTGGGGCTCAACAAAAACCCACCAGAGCTTCCTTCACACATGCCAGGACCTGAGATCCAGAACCTGCACGTTTGTCTTTAGAGGGAAAAGCCAGCGAATTCATCCTGTCGTGGGAACAAAGGGCACTGGGAACCAAGCAGGCAAAGGTTCCCAAATCTAACCCGGCCCTGTCCCCAACACCCCAAAAGTTGCAGCTGTGCATTAATGAGCCTGAGACTTTTCACTGAGAGGCTCTGGAGGGTTGGAGGAGGCTTACAGAGGTTCTCTCATTTCTCCTTCTGCCTTGAGGCAGGGCTGCACTTCACTCACCTCTGATAGGAGGGTGTCTATCTCCTTTCAAAAACCCTCCAGAGAAAGTGCTCTGGCAACAGCTCCTGACAGCTCATTTTCACGGTTCAGAAACCTATTAGGAAGGCTTCCCACTGACTTCACTCCCTCCCTGTGGGCCAGAGCCAGGCCCTGTGGTCTGGCTCCTGGTGGAGGTGGACATCAGAGACCAGCTGTCCAGTGCTTTCTTTCCCAAATTCGAAACCTGACTCAGCTCCTGCCTGACCGGCATCCTCTTTTCTTGGAAACAAACTGCCCCCACTTGCTTCCACAGGCATCACTATCCTCCACTTGCAGGCTGGGGAGTTTGTCTAATGGCAGTTTCAGGAGCCCATTTCTTATGAGCTTCACTACCTTAAAGAGTACGGGTATAATGGACAGACTGCCCTTCCCCGTGCTGCTTCCATCTTCTCTCTGTCACTGTTCCTCCATGGGATGAAGGGGCCCCCATTTCTTGGGACAGGACTGAGAACACCTTGGGGGAGTTCACACCGGGGTCACTGTGGTGATGGGTGGCGCGAGCCCTGCCCTGTGGTCCTGTGAGCCACATCCTTGCTGCAAGAGCTCGTGTGTAGCCTGCTGAGCCCCAACCTTGCAGCTCTCTGCAGAAACCTCTCCTCTGCCTCTGACACTTGCATGGTGTTGTGTTTAAATTAGTCAGGATTCTTTCTATTTCCACTTCTAAATCCCAGGTGAAGAATTTCACAGAACAGGCTGACAGTCTCCACCCTGCCCCGACTCCAGCTGTGCGCCTGATGCATGACAGAGCTTTGACAGATGAGCCCAGGGGTGAAGCAAAAGCTTTACTCTGCTTTAGAGAGTTTATCATTATTATTAATGGCTAGGGCTTAATGAACTTCTCCTATGTGCTGAGAACTATGCTAAATATTTTAGCTATATTATTTTATTTGATCCTTACAATAACTCAGCAAGGTAAGTGTATTTTTAGCATCATTTTATGGATGGAGAAACTGGTACTCAGAGAGGTTCAGTAGCTTTCCTAAGTCACACAGCGGGTTAAGTAGTGACATGCAGACCTGAACTCAGGTTTGTATGTCTCCAGAGCTCATGCTACGCTGCAAAATCCTAATTGTTTGGGCTTGAGATGTCCAGAAGGGACACATGGGGTCTTGGAGGTGCTGCAGAATAGACTCAGTACTGAATCTTACACTCCATGGCAGGTATTGTATTCTCAATCCAGATGTGCAGAGTTGTAGCGGTTCTTTCCAAACAGAGATTTAAACTGTAGCAGGGGATTAAAGTTAGATGGGAGACAACACTTTCTGGCAGCAAGGGCAGCTAAATTTTGCAATTGATTACAGAGAAAGGCCGAGGCACTTCCTGCTCCTCACCGTTGCACGGAGCTGGAGCACTTTCCATGTGGCCAGGGAGCTGCCAGCCACAGGTGGTGGGGTACTGTGTTTCCCGGAGGTCCCCACGACATCCTCATTAGCTCAGTTATTGTTTATATCTCTATTTCTTTAAAAATGTTATCCGTGCTCCTGAGAGCCCCGCACCGGGAGCTAGAGTAAGAGAGAGCGTGTGCACATGTGCATCTTATTTTAAAGCAGGGAAGAGAATAAGCTCACTTTGGCCTGGGGAAAGAGCATTAATAAAGAGGCCAAGCAGAGGCACAGGATTAAGGTATTTCTCAAACTAATGATTTGATTGATTGCTCCTAAAGGCCCAGGCAAAGAACATGACTTACTTGGCTTCACAGTGAGCACGGTTCCATCCCCAAAGGTCAATTTGGCTGCATTGGTGTTACACCGTGTTTGGTGCTATTGCAATAACCTTGACTGGGGCCTCTAGGAAGACAGGTGGAGGTGGGGGAGGCAAGCAGAAAAAAAAACCTGAAATGACTGCCCATGGCCAAAGCGATCTCCCTGTAATTAGGTTAGAATGTGGGAGGAATACTAACGGCTAGCGACTTCCAAACCCAATTCCATTTGCTGTAATTTTCCTTGAAAGAAGGTCTGGCAGGAGCTCCTCCCGGGAAATTCACAGCTACTGCCAGTCTCCTGGGACCCAGTTTTGTTTGTTATTCCTGCAGGGCTTTTGTCTGTTTTCATCCAGTTCCTGCCTTTCCCCCCTGCTTCTTTTCCTGGACCTTCCTCCTCATGGAGGCTCACATATTTTCTCAGGGAGAGAATACATGGATATTAAAAGCTCAAGTACAGCTCCCCAGAGGATATGTGCATTAATATCCTTGTTTTCCAACTGGTATCACGAACCAACCAACACAAACCAAGCAAAGAAAACACCACCTGTGTTTTGACAGTTCCTGCATGACGGAGGATAGGCTTCTTGGGAGAAATAATTAGCAGAAAGAGGAACTTACTTGGTGTGACTGTGAGTTTGGTACCCTTCCCAAAAGTGAGTTGGTAACTCCCAGTCCCAGAGTACACACAGTTTCTTTTCTTTGCAAAAACTCCACAGGTGTTGAGAAAATCAAACCACTCACAGCATAGGAACAGCTCTGACACAAGTTCAGATGAAACAGCTGGACGATAGGCAGAAAAGGAGGGCATTCTAGAGGCTTGCCGTGGAAGAGACCATCCCTAAGAGTCCCACAGAGACCCATGGGGCCTAGGAGGGCACTGCTCCATCCTCCTGTGTTCAGCCAAGGTGTTTTCTGACCTTTTAAGAGCCCCTCATGTTTAATGCATTCCTTTGGCAACAACCTCAACATTCAAGCATTTTTTTCTTACATCTGTAGGTTGAGCATCCCTAATCCCAAGACTGAATTCTAAAATGTTCCAAAATCTGAAACTTTTTGAGTGCTGATATGATGACACCACTGAAAAATTCTACAACCAACCTCATGTGATAGAACTCAGTCTAAATGCGAGTGCACTAAAAATTTGTATAACATGACCTTAAATACATAGGGTGTATATGAAACATAAATGAATTTTATGCTTCATCCCCATCCCCAAGATGTCTCATTATGTGTATGTAAATATTCCAAAATCTGAAAAACTCTAAAATATGAAACATTTTTGGTCATAAGCATATTGGGTAAGGGATCCTATATCTGAAACCCTGCAGACTACAATTTGAGTTTTTATCCCTTAAACTTCCCTTCTTGAAGACAGGTGATTTCATATTAACATACTCCATAGAGGAATACCTGCTAATGTGCTGAACTGGTCTCATTTCTAGAGAAGGAAAGGGACATTGAAGGAAAAAGGGGTCAAGGTGACGGCTGTCTTTATCTGTAATTGGAATAGTTTACAATGAGAAATTCTTATATCTTACTTAGGCAAATTAAGATTAATGATAACGGTAAGTAGAGATGCATAATGTATTTTTAAACAGCCCTTGGACCTCACATGAGCCTCTCTGTGCTCCCTGGGCTAAGAAGTCTCAGGTTCTCTTGCTCAGATTAGGGAAAACTGGACCAGCATGTGTTTTCAGAACAAGCTGGATGTGCTGAGGCCAGAGTGCAGAGTAGAACCCAGTTCTATGCTTGCCCATGGGTGTTTGATTGGCTTTTCATTTATAGTAGAGTACCTAGTTCATCTTCCTGCTTAACACGAATGGCTTATTTCCCATTAAGTCTATTTTGTGGTGCCGGGAATAGAACCCAGGGCCTCATGCGTGCCAAACACATGTTGCACCATGAGGTGCATCCCAACCCCTAACAGACTTTTCTTGGGGACAAAAGCATTTCTAGGTTCACCAGAAAGTCATTTAAGGAAAGATGTCATTGCTCATCCAAATTAGGGATGGCCAGGAACACTTACTTGCAATCACGGGAAGTACTGTGCCCTTTCCAAAGACAAGCTGCTTGTTTCCTGAATTTCCACAGTGATTGTCTCCATAACAAAAACCATGAGTCCTGGGCCCTGACATTTTTCCTGGACCTTTCGTCCTGTTAATTCTTCTCTTTGGTAGAATCACCTGGAACTCTTTCCACTTAACTATTCATTTTTCTTTTCTTTTTTTCCCCCTCTCTTTTTTCTTTCTCCCTCTCTTTCTCCTTCCTTCCTTCCTTCTTTCCTTTTTTCATTCACAATTCTTGGCTCCCTTCTCTTTAACCCTCAGAGTATGTTATAAGCACAGTACCTCTGGCCTTGCCTTGCTACCTTGCCCATAGGAGCTTCCATACACGGAGCTGTGGGCCCAAAATGCATTTCTGAACACCCTTCAAATTTCCAGCTTGTTGTTAGTTTGTGAAAAATACTTCAAAAGAAACTGCTGAATCTGGCCTCATAGTGAACTCTTTGCTATATTTAAATGTAGACATAGAAAGGAGGGGTCACTTCTCCCAGAAGAAAATCATTTGGAAAATGCCACAGAGTGAGACAGCTCAATGCAAGAAGTTACGCTTGGCCAGAATTCCATTTTTGTAGTCCCTGACATTAGAGTAGCTCTTAAAGAATTCATCTCTTGTCCATCACTGGAACAGAGGAAGTGAGAAGGCATGGGGCATCAGAGCCAGGATCCCCAGCAAAAGCCAACTAAAAATGTAGATCTTCTATGAAAAGTGGAAGGAGAGGGATTTCTGGGGCCATTTAAAAAACCCACCCAAATATTTTAGTTTGAGCAAAAAAAATCACACTCGGTTTAACAATGTGTCTGAACAAATTCCACTGGGGACAGCCTAGGGAGAAGACTTGAAAATTAATTCTAGACAAAGTCCCATTTTTTAAATATTTCATGATAGATAAACAATGAAAAATATAATTGATATTTTGGTAACAGAAGCCTGCAGCAACTTTCCCAGCACTGGGTGGGTTGGGGGCGGGGAGAATTTATTATTTGGCTATGCCGTGGAAGGGTCCAGGCCTTGAGGCCACCCATGTGTATGACAGCCTGAGAAACTTGCCCACCTAAGGCTGAAAACACTTTCAACTCAGTGGAAATCAGCATCAGAAAATTACATGAAAAAACTTACTAGGGAGAACATGAAGTCGCGTGCCTTTCCCAAAGATGATTTTGTAAGAAACTGATTTACACTGTGATTGGGACCATAGCAAAAACTGCTAGTGACTCTTTTTTTTGAGAAAGCTACATATTCCTTGATGAATATTTCACCTTCATGGAACTTAATAGATTCCCATATTGTCTGTTCTCTTATAATAAACAGGCTTCATTATCTGTCCTGCCATCTTTCTCTGTGTCGCCTGGTTGTTTTGCTTGAATTTTATGCTGCTTATTGCAAAAGCACAGAAAGGAAATTGAATGACCTCATTTGACACTGAGAGTAAATTATAAAAGCAACAATTCAACAGACCCCTTTCAGATTTCAAAGACAGTTCTGTTACTGTAGGCAAAAAATATCTGGCAGACAGCCACTGAACTAGTAATCTACTCTTCAGAGCCCAGAAAAAGGGTAGGGGCAATAAAGAGCAGCTTTGGACATACAGGTGGATTTGCACCTGAGCTAGAACTGCATTAGAGTCCTCACCTCACTCTGGGCTCCAGACCATAAGCCCTGAAACCAGCGATATCACCAAAGTCTGAGGATGCTTTGCCTCAGGTCAAACAAGTGTTTGTTCTACTCACAGTAGCTGTTCCCTGGCTGAGGTATGGCGAACCTTCATTTTGGCTCAGAGGAATCCTGGTCTTTGGGAAAATGCTCTCCATGGATATGTTCTCTTACTGCAGCAGATAGCCATCAACCTTGATGGGACCCTGTTTGACAAAGGACTAAGGAAACCCCACTGCCTTCTTATCATCCATCTGACCCCAAAGATGCTCTGTACTGCAGGCATTGAAAAAGATGGAATGGGATGGTTATGCTCACTTAATCTAAAACAAACTTAATGGAGTCAACTAGCTCATTTCCTTGTCTTCTGGAATTTCTCTAAACTATTAAATAATATGCCATCTTCCTTTAAAACTTCCTTGGTTGCTCATCCCAAAGTCTCAATTATAACCTGTTATTTGGCTTAATAACCCAGTTAGTCAAATCGACAACAGCTGCTTCTTAATATTACTACCGATGTTATTATTTTGTCTGACCTGCAAGTAGGTCTCGTTGTCTCCAAACTGGCAAGATGGAGAAACTGATCCCTCAGGAGCACCTCTTCCCAGGACATACAGGCTCGGGAGTGCCTTTTCTCTTCCCCTCAGTTAGGTGTGTTTAAAAAGTTTTTACTGTCCATGGAGGCATTGATCATTAAACAAAAGTCTTCTCATGCCTGCCATTTTATTTCACTATGAATTTCCTTTCAGGTGTTTATAAAGCCATCTGGGATCATCAATTCACCTCTGAATCGCGCCCTCCCCATTGCATTTGAATAGTAAAGCTGCATTTGTAGTAAAAATTGACATGTATGAGACTAGATGGGGACATTTGTCAAAATAGGGCAACACTTGGGTTTCCTACTGGATCTTTTAGAATAAATATATGTATAGGCATGAAAGACAAAGAGGGTGTCTTATAAATATTAGTAGCATTTAAAATGAGATAGGTTCTCATTTTTAATAGAAGACAAGTTCTGCAAGCAAAATCACAGTAAACACACAAATCACTGCGGAATACAGTTTAAGAGATACTGTGGCTGTAAATAACTCAATGGCCCCAATATCTCCCCGAAAGAAGGAAGGTGGAGCAGCCATATTATAGGGGATTTGGAATGGTCTCATTTTGCATCTATTTGTTATTATTGTTCTATTCTCAACAATCATGAATGTTTCATGTACTTGCAAAAGTAATTTTTCAAAAGGTACATCTGTTTACATATTAAATTAAATCTCTACTAACCACAGAATTTATTTGTTTAGTCAAATATAAATAGGACATGGACACTTACTGGGCTTCACCACCAGCTGGGTTCCATCTCCAAAGAAGAACCTGTTATTGTTATTCCCACAGCATTTCCTGCCTTTACTTAAACCTCTAGTAAACCCCCGCCAAACACATGGCACCATGATGATGGAACAGTTGGATTCTCTGTGGGATTTTTTGCCCCTTCTATGTCTCTGGAAATTGGCCTTTTATCATAAGCAGAAGAAAATTGGTTCTGCTACATAACACAAACCATTTTTCCTTTAAAATGACCAAACTTACAAGCTTTAAAACCATTTTGCCTCTCTAGGCTGAAATTTGCCATAGCTGCATCAAGTAATTTGCTAACAACCCTTTTTCTCATATGTGGGAACTAAGCTTTAGACACACAGGTCTGAAGAGATGATGTTTCCTGTAACCACAGCGGTGTTCTGCAGCCATGGAGCATTTAATCTCCCCTCCAGACTCTGCCTAAGCTCCATGGTCTGGTCCCCTACTCACTGGCTAACTTATTTTGAGCCTTCTCAGTGTGTAACTGCATATATGATAGTCCAGAAAATGTTTTCCCAAAGATGTTCCATCATGGACTTATTTCAGGCAGAAAGGGGTAGGTAGTAATATACATCATCTCCCACAACCTTAAGAAGGCCCAGTCCCAAAAGAAATAGAAGCAACGAACATTTTCCTTTATGAAAGAAGATTGTATACTGTAGGGAAAGATAAGGGCACACACGCGCTCCCTTATCTCAAAGCTAAGCACTGGCTAATGTACACTAAGAAACTGTTAAAGAGAGGGGAGTGAGCACTCTAATGGGGATAGGAGGGCGCTAACTTTTTGATTAAAAGTAGAGCTTTAGGGATGGAGACTTGATTCCATCCCCAATGTGACTATGATGTTGACTCTCAGATATGAAGAAGAGTTTAAAACTCATTTTATTTTTCTCCTCTCAGTCTGACAGCAACAAGTGTCCAGGGCAAATAAAAAGGACTTATTCTAGGGAAAGTGGAAGGATAGAAAATATAGGAAGTAGAAGGAAGATGTGAGAAGGATCACAGTTTTAATACCGAGCTAACCTAGCCTAAGCTCTTTCTCCTCCCCCACCTCCAACAGTCTTCCCAAAGATGGCTCCGGAGTCACACACCTCATGTACTATGTTTTGGAAGAAAAATAAGATATGGCCTACAGAATAAGGTGCTTGGATCAGCGGACACAGAACTGTATAAGTAGATTAGCAGAGGCTGTATCAATCCAGGTAAAGGTATGATCAGAGCTGACAAATGGTCGGAAAATAGGATTTGCAGAAAGACAAAGCCTGCAGCATGTAGATGGGAACAATTTTTCCTACAATGTACTTCTCTCCTTAGAATTTATCTCCTTCCCCAACTAATGTGCCTCTCAAGAGAATGGGAAATTTTGAGATTCCAGCATATCATGGCAGATAAAGTGTGACAACAGGGAACAAAGTCAGCTCTCAGCTCTTCATCCCTGGAAGGTGGCTCTTACCTGTTACCTCCCACTTGGAACATAGAATCCCCCTGACAAACCCCAATACTCACGTACTTGGCTTGACAGAAAGCAGAGTGCCAGTCCCAAAGATGAGCTTGTTTGCACTAGTCCCATAATTCCCACAGCCCTTCAGAGCCTTACAATAACCCTCAGAGAGGGCCGTGACAGGAGAAGGTGAGGACTTAGAAAAGCTCAGTCCCACTGCTGCAAAAGTCACCTCATCAGAGAGTTGCATACTCCCCTGCCTTACCCTGACATTGCCTTTTAAGTTAGGGGCTTGTGCTAAAGTCCAGAACCCTGGGTGACCCACCAGCAAGGTACTAAAGGCTGTGCAGGTATCTGCTCTTCATACAAGGCAGCGGCCAAAGCAAGGATGTTGGGAAAGCTGCAGACACACTCCTTTTCACCTACAGCTCTTTAACTGTACCCTGTTCTCTTTTCCTTAAATTTACTCTCCCAGGGGCTGGGGATTTAGCTCAGCGGCAAAGCGCCTGCCTGGCAAGCACAAGGTCGTGAGTTCGGTTCCCAGTACCGGAGAAAAACCAAAAAAAAAAAAAAAAAATTTACTCTCCCAGCCTAATAGGCTGGCTGATCGCTGGAAAAGAATTCTAACCATATCAGTGGGAATAAACCAGGGGTATAGCTCAGCAGCTCAAGTGCTTGCCTGGCAAGTGCAAGGTCCTGAGTTTGATTCCTGGTACCAAAAAATAGAGGGAATTAAAAAAAACTCCTTAACAACTCAGTTCTGATCTTAGGGGTCTATTTATACATTATCCATTCTGGAAGCAAGTAGACCATCAAGAGTTGGTGGTTAGGGGCTGGGGATTTAGCTCAGCGGCAAAAGCGCCTGCCTGGCAAGTGCAACGTCGTGAGTTTGGTTCACGGTACCGGAGAAAAACCAAAAAAAAAAAGAGTTGGTGGCTGATGTTGTCTCTTGCTGGGAGTAAAGACCCCATTTGGGTTGAGGCTATTGTCTCTCTCAGGCTGGATTCGTCTTAAAAATGTAATTTACATGCTACATTTTGTGTATTATTCAGCTAGTGGCTCTTCTCCTTGACTGTCACATATCTGAGACTTACCTGGTTTTATAATTAGCTTGGTCCCAGAGCCCCAGATCAACTGATAGTTGCCATCTACACAGACACAAAAACCTTAACAAAAACCTTCACTGCCCTTCAGGGGAGCCTATTAGAGATAAAGCCCAGATGAAAACTCCAGAGCAAATCACATAAAACAATGTAGGAATATTAACCATTGAAGATTATTTGCTCATTTAATTACACTTGATTCCCTTGACCATTATAGATTCTAGGCACAGATGATGAAATAAAATGACTAAACATTCAAAGTCAATCTAGATCTCTCTGCATATAAGGGAAGCATGATTCATAAACAGTTTTCAAATTGGAGAAGTTGAACTTGCTTCACCTTCCCTAATATTTTAAATGAAAACATAAAAGAGAAAATCAGGCCATTTGCTTGGGGCCAGAATGTATGTGACTCCCTCATGTCCTTTTCTTCACTGATGGATAAGCCTTTGATCAGCAGCACGGTGCTCACCTATAGATTAATCTTATTTGGCATATGGAGGGCATATGTATCTGAGAACTGCCGTCCTGAGCAACCCAGGATCCAGCGGCTGGAGGATCACAGAACACAGGGCTGGGAAGGGTGGTGGGGGCTCTGTGAGAATGTACCAGAGCAGCTTGGCTATTTACAGAAAACGTCTTTTAAAAATTGCTCCTTGGTTTCCAGTACTTACTTGACAAGACTTGTAGTCTGGTCCCAGCCCCAAAAGTGAGCTTCTCAGCATTGAAGGACACAGTGATACCGAGACCTACAAAAACCTCCTGACTCTGCTTTTCCCAATCGCTGGTACTAAATGGCTGCCAGCAGCAAAGAAGACTTGAAGAAATATTTAAAACTCGGATGCAAACAGTCAGTTTTTGTTTCCTCTCCTGAAAATGCCTATGGCTTATGCTTATTATGTTTTCAATTCGCAAAATGACAGCCCAAGGTAGTTCACTGAAGGAAATCAGGGAATCTGGGGCTCTAATCTTAGTTCTGATTTTTTGGGTTTGATTTAAATTATCTAACTTGTTGGTGCTTCAGCTTTTCTGCTGTGAAATATGTTTGATGATGTGCGGTCCTGTTTGCCTTGTTAGAGAACGCTGTGAAGAGAAGAGGGGCCGGCACTGGTGCAGTGGGTTACGGCGCTGAGACGCATTTCGAATAATGTGGAGAAAATGCGAGTGTTCAAGTCAAGCTATTATTAACACGAATAGCGGGGAATATGCTACTTGACGTTTATTGTCAAACCTGCTAACTCGAAACCTTCCTTGGTGAAATCTAAAGGAGAATAGATCTGTCTCATATGTTTTTCCACAAGAAAGTTAGTGGCTATAACTGCTTCATCTGCCAGAAGAGACAGGCACAGAAAAGGTCAGCAGAATTCTGAGGCCTAACGATGAGGGAAAAGAAGACATGACTGTCCTCCCAGGCACGGACTGGGCATAGATTAGGTCTCTTGACACACTCATTCCCCTTTGCTGTCGGCCGCATTAAGTGGAATCAGTCCAAGGTATTTTTAAAAATGAATTTGACCTTCTGAGTGGTCAAACTGGCTGTGGCAATAGACACAGAAATTGTATCCCATTAGTTTCTAGCTGGGACACAAGAAGGGAATGTGAAGAACTCTGTTTCACAGATATATTAACCCACCCAAATGAAACCAGGTGCACTTACGTGGTAAAACAGTCACTTGAGTGCCGGACCCAAAATGCAGCACACTCCCAGTACCTGTTTGTCCACAGTGGTTGACTCTACTACAAAAACCCTGCTACCTCTTCACCACCACACATCCTGCGCCTCAATGGGGAAGCTATAGTGTCTTAGACAGGAGAGAGGACTCAGATACATGCATCATGGAAGTGATGGTATTCCCTTTTCCAGGTCCTGCTCCTGCTTCTTGTAGGCATTCAGAGGCCATGCCACCTCCACCTCTGCAGGGGTCCCCCCATCAGCCAGGATTCCTCCAGGCCCCTGAGCAGTGGCGCATCACTGAAGGAGTCAGAAATTCCTCAGAACCACATGGACCTACTGAGGAGGCAGGCACAGTGGGTGGTGGGGTACCGGTGCTGGGTTGGACACCATAGGAATCAGAGGGAGGGAGACAGGAGTTCCATACAGGAGTTAGAGAGAAGGAAGAGGATTTGCAGTGGGAGGATCTGGAAACAAAAGAGAGAAGCGGATACACACACCAACAGCTGGTGTCAGAATTTGCCCTGCTCGGCTGTGCAAGGACGCACGAGTTCTAGGGGAAAGCAGCTCTCCTGGCTCTGCCAGGGGCCCTGACCTATACGGCGCTGCTCTCTCTCCTTTGACCTCTTACATGCAGCTGGGAAGCCCCACACTGCAACGGAGACCACCTCCCTGCCTTGCTTCCATGTCGCAGAGCCATCTGACCAAGTGTTCTACATGAGTGGGTAGGAACGGCAGCCACAAAGAGATACTCAGAGTCTGTTTCTCTCTTCCTAATTAGGCTGTCAATCTGTTTAGCTAATAAGTCGTATAAAGTGTCTTAATCTCTTCCAAGGAAAGGAGTCATATAAATGCAAAATAGCAGCAGCAATAAGTCAAATGGCTTGCTGGGTATCTTCTCTTTGTGTGCAGAGATGCTGTTTAATAGAAGGAAAACTTTCTGAGGGGAGAGGAGACAGACTGGGGAAAAACAAACAGCATTTGTTTTTATTAGGCTGAGTCTATACTGCACAAAGTGAAACAGATTTGGCAATTATTTAGGTAATGTGACAGTCAATTCAAGTAATTCTGAGCCCAAAGAAGTTTGCTCAAGGAAGTGCCTAAATATTTGGATCAGCTACTGACATTAATCAAATTAACTGGATGATTGTGCTATATAGACACAAACTAATAAATGTACCCTGAGATTGCTCTTCTGAAAGGCTCACATTTTATAAACTTAACATTAAAACTTGACGAATATTTATACCTACTTGCTTCATTTTGGCACTGCAATTGACATTTCCCATTTTTTCTTACAACACATGTCTTACATTTAGAGCCGCAAAGGTAAGAGTGACCTTCTCTCTGGAGAGTCTTATCAGGTGAGCACACGGAAGCTCATTTAGAAATCCATTAGGTGTCTGGGATGTGAGAGCAGGTCATTAGAGATTAAGGGCCTTTTCTCAAGTGGGAAAGGACTTACGGGAAATAATGGTGAGTCTTGTTCCAGGCCCAAACATGAGGTTTATCCCAGATGTATATTGGCACAGTATTTTTGCCCAGTACAAAAACACTGTCTTACTTTGCTAAAATTTCTTCTGCTTTCCCTATGAAGCCCACCAGGAACATGATATATATGTTTTGACCCCTACTTTGTGATGACCTTTAAAAAAAAATCTGATAAAAAGTGCTGTTGCTGATGCTTTTTAACCAAAAACCCAGTCAGTAGTGCCCTTTCTCTCCATTCTCCACACCCCCCCGAAAGCTTGCCATTTTTATGCTACCTGTTTTCTCCTTGAAAGACAGCAATTGAAGGCTTCTGGTGGCCAGAGGGCCAGCTTTTACTTTAGAATACTATTATGTAAAGTTATCTTTCATGTGACTCACCCGGATGTTTTCGTTTCTCCCAAGTCAAGCAAACTTATATTCTCCTAGCCTTAGCCTAGACATTCTAGACCCAGCTCGCTTCAAGTTTTACCCCTGTTTTCACCACTAGCTGAAACCAAGTAGGCTAGGAAAGGCCATATTAGCCACTTTGTACTAATTCTATTACTTTCATAAAAGGAAAATAAAACCCAAGAGTAAAAGTCTTAGGTTAGAAATTAAAAATTCAGAGAAGGTTAACCAAGACATAATGGACAATTGTGGCTCACTGGGGAACATGCAGACCTACCTGGTTCTATTTGTAAACTTGTCCCTTGCCCAAAGATTAGCTTTCCTGTGTTGCCAGTCACACTCTAATGCTGCACTTTACAAAAACTGTCAGTGGGAACCATTTCTATTTTTCCCTTCCTTCCCTCCAGCAACCTAATCTAGTAAAAATAAAACCATCAAAATAATTAATCACAACTGTTCCTTTCAATAAAGTGATAAAAGTCAGTAGTACATCTATGTTAGCTATCCTGTACATACATATATACATAATTCTACCCTTTGTTCTTTTCTCTTTATCCTCAGCCCAGTTGCTCTTTACTTTTGAGCATTTTCCTTTCATTTCACCATGTCTGTCATACCTCCTAGTTTTTATTCACTCTTTCAGGTTCTTACACTAGTGAGACAATACGTTGTTTACACATGCAGGTCTGATTTATTTCACTTATGAATATGGTCTCTACTTGTGACCATTTACCTATAAAAGGCTTGAGTTTATCTTTCTTTATAGCTGAGTAATATTCCATTATATAAAAATGCCACAACTTCTTTTAATCTTTCATGTCTATATTTGTTTTCCACTTTGAAGTTATCAATATGTAATAGAGCAACCATTGTTAATTCCCTGTCACCTTTTCTGTAATTCGGTATTGCTTGTACTGCTCTTGTGCTACTTTGTAAGTGGTTGTGTTTCTTAATGTTTTCATTCTTTTACCTCTAAAATAAAAAAAAAGGAAAGAAAAGAAAAAAAAAGCATCTTTACTGAAGACTTACTATGCACCTACTACTATGCAAGTTTCTTTATAGGCATTACCTTTTTAATCCCCTAACATCTTGGCAGCCTAGGTACTATTATTATCCCTTTACAAATGAGAAACACGAGGCAAAAAGAGATTAGATAACCTGCCTGAGGCTGCACATCTAGTAAGTGGGAGAGCTAGGATTACTCAAGAAGTGTGATTCCAAAGTTAATGGTCTTAATCACTACGCTATTCCTTTCATTTGCTTTTTTTTCTATTTCAGATTTTCCTTTGAAGTTGTATACCAGTGACACCGATAAAACAGTTCATGGACTCTAATAAATGCATCTTGAGATTGTTCTTCTGAAAGGTTTACATTTGTAAACTTAACATTAAAACCAGTCTAATATTTATGCCTACTCTCATTTTGGCAGTGTAATTACCCCCCCCCTCCTGCCCCCCGCCACGTGTTACATTTAGGGCTGCAAAGGCAAAGATGACCTCTCTGGAGAGTCTTATCAGGTTAGCACAAGGGAGATCATTTAAAAGCTCATTTAGAAACACATTAATGTCTATATCAAAGACAGCTTTCCTGAAGCCCCCTGGCTCCACTGCATAGCTCCCCTTCCCCTCCCTGAGTTTTGCCAAACCTGGAGGTCCAGCATTGACCCAGCCCTAGCCAAAGCCACAGAAAACGCTCCTGGGAACACAATTTAGCCATGTAAAGCAAAATTCTGAACAGTGCAAGTGGTCCCTAAAGTGCGCCTGAGGATCCTGGGGAGAATAACTTCTCAGAGGAGGCTAGACTTCAGATGAAATCAACTCCTTTGCTATTACTTCTAGCAAGTCACAGTCTGGATCTAAGCCAAAGAGAACTGAGAAATGCAGAAACTATGTGGCTAGTTTCAGTCATTCTGGATAATCCCTGGTAGGAAGATGTTCTCTAGTGTGGCCACTGGGATGACCATAGGTTCTGAGAGTCCCCAGCAGCTCTTGACTTTTACTTGCCTGGAGCAGTAGAAATATTTACCAATGGCCCATGGTGAGTCTGGGGCAGTAGGGATGAAAAGACCCTGAAATGGGAGCATATTCTCACTTTCTCCAACTTTCAGCGCTCCCTGATATCCCTTTTGTGAGAGGCCAACCTGTTTGTTCTGTAAAAAAACCTGTCAATATTCCACATGCTTTCCTACATGCACTTCTAGATTCTTCTAGGTAGTTATTTTGACTGAAGGGTGGATGAAGATTCAGCTTCAGTGGACAAGACAAAAACCTCAGCTATAACTAGACATTTTACAAGTAGGGTTAAAATAAGAGAAATTTCTGAGATATTTCAAATCACAGACAGGTTTGAGAGAGTTAACATGAAGACTCACTTGGATTTACTGCCAGACTTGTCCCCAATCCCCAAATCAGCTTACGGCTGGTGCCAACATCACACAGTCATAGAAAGCTTTATGGAAATGGACCAGCCAATGTGTACCAGGAAATCCCTTACAATCCCCAAATCCAGCCAGCGTGCTCCTTCGGCTGGGACCCTAGCTGAAAGGCAGTGGGGAAGACTGTTTATTAGGGTGCTCAATTCAAGCTACGTCAGAATGGAAAGGTCCATCTGAGGTTAACTATCATCCCCTCCACCTCCAGACAAGCTGCCCCCAGAGCAGGCTAGGAAAAGTTGTGCAATGCTGATAAAGTCATTGGAGAAGGATTCTCCCATTCCAGCGCTCACCCATCCCTGTGTTCTAGACAGTTGGACTTTCTGCTCCAAACAGTTCAAGACAAAAGCAAAAGGAGCCCATTTTTCTCTAGTACATTTGTTCTAATGTCATTTTCCATGTGTACATATGCCACAAATATATATCATATAATCAGTACAATTAGTATAAAATAAAGTAGAGAAAAGAGAAAACTGAGCTTATTGCTGTGGCTTCCTTTTGAAATTAGAGCATTCATTATAGATTCAGCAGAGATACTCACAAGGTTTGACCATTAACCTTGTTCCCCCTCCAAATGTGAGCACGTTGCCTGCATTATTATTCACACCGTGATCTTCAGCTCAGCAAAAACCTCCTGGAAACTGAACTAAGTTTTCCCTAAAGATCTTCTGGAAGGAGCGATACTGTGAGCACAGAGAATATTAAGTAATTGTCATAGTAATAAGCTGGCACAAAATTCTAGCAGCAGCTTGGATTTCAGGACTATTTCTACATTGGATAAATGAAGGATATTCTAACTATTCTAAAGAAGGAGTTTTCCTGCCTAGACCCAGAATACTGACTGCCAAAATTCCAGCACATCCTTTAGTGTTTTAGAGAATAATTCTCCAGGGTTCTGAAAATCATATACCTCATTTGGACAAAGTAGAAACAGTTTATATCCGTGGCACAACGGATTGTTTCTTTCCAAAACCATTTTTGGTTTTTGCAAAACCAAAAGCAATCAGAGAAACTACCGTCCCTGTAGGAGAGACTGAGGGAAGCCTTCAATGGCCACCTGGCAAGGAGGGTCAAGTGATCCACACCTTCAGGATACCGGAGCCAGGCATCTTGGGAGGAAGGGCCAGCTCCTGGAACACCTAAGAAGATGCCTAATTTCCCCAGTGCCCAGAATGAGAGGCATCCACATGCAATACTGTGCCCCGGAATTCACCTTCACTCCAACTGCAGATCTGTTTGTTTTCTGCATTTCCCACCCTTTCTAGGTGATTGATTTGAGCATCTGTCACTTTTGACATAACTTGAAGGAAGGCCTGAGATAGAAGCTCCACTAGCACCACCACTGAAGGTCAGTAGAGCTTCCTCTTCTTTTCCTTTCACTGGCCACCGTGGGGACCAGGGGTTGAACACTGACTATTAGGAATGAGCCACTCCAGGCAAAAAGCAAGAAACACAAAGGTAATATGGCAGCCCATAGGTTTCTTATTTGAATCAATCAATGCTGATTCTCTTCCAGTGGACGTCTCCCTGTGTACTGATCCCTCTTCTCACACTCATAACAGAAACCATCTCCTTCCCTTCTACCGCACTGTCTGTTGGATCTCTTTCTCTGATCACCTTGATTTTCAAGAATAGTATAATTTCTCAAGTATCTTCATGACATTAAGTCTGATGACAATTGTGCTGGGTTTATTTGACCTGATTTTAGGAGGTGTCTATTTTAGGAGATGGGTCCAGGATGTCTGCTGCATGGACATGGGGCACAGGTGTGGGCACTTGCAAGCATTCATGGGAAACAGGTGCCCAGTTTGCCTGGAGCAGAGAATTTGTGAAAAGGAATAGCTAGAAATAAATCTGGAGCACAGAAAAGGCCCAGATCTTAGAGAGCTTTGAGTGACAGGCTACACAGCGGATACGATTTTTTTGTGAGATGGTTTCTCAAAATATGAGCGCCCAGAAGAAAAAGCATTGAGTTGGACAGAGAGGAGAGGCATAATCCAGGGGCAGGAAAAGTGAGTGAAACATGTGAGGCAAGAATATAGTTTTAAAAGGAGAGAACAAAGATCATTCAATTCATAATGTGTTTAGGGCAGTCACTTGAATCCTCAATCCACAAATATTTCCCAATGATTAATAAGGCTCTTATGAGATTGGTGGTTAGTCCACCAGGAGGAACCTCAGGGCTCTTCTTTACTCTTACTATTCAGAGAAGAGGGACTCAGAATTGCCATTTTACGTAGCGGTAATTTTAATCTCTGTAATTTATAGCAATTACTTCCTTTGTTCTACCTTCTCTCGTCCCTCAAGTATGAGCACCAACAATGGCTAAAATAAAGCCTGTTTTGCCTGGAGTACTCACTTGTTAAGACCTTCAGTGTGGTGCCTGCCCCGAAGATATATTTGTTTGTTCCTGTGTTAGTCACAGTGTTATGTATCTCTACATAAACCAGAGTAAGGTTGCCATTTCTTGAAGAAACTTTACTGTCCAACAGGAGGCACTCAATATGTACCTCCCCCAATGACAGGCTTTGACTTCATATTTTTCTAAAAGGAACTTATTTGAGATGTGACTCAGTCTATACAGAAAGACTTCGCTTCATTCTATCGGTCTGATTTTGCAAAACTGCTTCACTCTCATGCTATCATTATTGTAAAGTGTTTATTCACTGAAGAGGTTGATTTAGCAAATGTACCAGGACTTAAACATCTAAATGATAGTTGAACCCTTCAAAATATTCCCTGTAGGACTCTCTCTCCCAGAGTCAGATTATGAACCACAAACCAAACTAATGTTATTATTTTATAGTTACACCTTGTTTTGGATCCAAAACAGCACTAGTAACTAGTTTGAATCCCTGTTTTGCTAATGTCTTTCTTTTGAAATGCTTTTGGTTATTAATAAAAGTGAAATCTGCTTTCAAAGGATAAAGCTATCACGGATACTACAAAGAGACAGTGGGGCCTTTGAGGGCAGTTTCAGAAGAGGACTCGGGCAATGGCAGTATGTGGGAGCAAAGTGCACACCACTTCAAGCTGAGTGCTTTGAGCCACTTGTTTAAAAGCACAAATCCTATTTGTTAACATATCAGCCCCATTACCTTATTGTCACTCTCGATTCAGGCACAGAAGATTGCTGATGAAATTCTACTAAAATGTGAGATGGCAGACATTTCTGGCAGTAGCATGCCTGCTTGGAAGGTATTCCTCTCTGTAATTCTAACTGAAAAAAGCAAAACAAACAAACAACAAAACCCCGCAAGGATAGAGATAGCGTGTAAATTTTCAGTATTGCTTCCTATCATCTATCTCTATTACCCTCTCCCTGACAGCTTCACAACTTGGATAAACATTCTGCCTTATCACAGATAATCCAGTGAAGGTGAGAAGCATTGCAAGGTACTGTTCCGGGACTCTCTGCCTCTCCCATGGGGTCAACTCAGTCCACCTAGGTAAAGGGGTGAGGTTGTTCCTGGGATGAAGAAGGGGACTGCAGACAGAAACAAGGCCACTAGTGTGACACATCCAAGACTGTTCTCTCTGGAGAAAGTTGTGCTCTTCTGCTATTCTCTCAGAAGGACAAAGCCACAAGAGCTTGTAACTGCCGCTGCCCTCCCCTCCTCCAAATTCGCAGCCCACGCTCCTCATTTTTCAGTTCTACCAGATGACAGGGCATAAACTCAATTGGGTCCTCATCACTTATCTGTTAAGGACACGCTTCCTTGGCTACACACTGCTGCTTTGGTAGCCTCCCTTTTTATTAGATTGTTTTTGTCTCTATCACAAAGCTTTTCTTCTTATCTCTACCTCTTTCTAAAAGCCACAATGTGCTTTGTGGACCTTCCAGAAACACTGATTGCAGCATTAGTACAATTTATCAAACTGCCCATAGACCTGATAACCACATCCAGCCTCCAGGGAAACATGTATTCATATCTCACTCACACATCCAACATAGTTAACAACTGCATGCTAAACGAAGCAATTAAATTTAGCTGTGTTTCAACAGGCCCCACTGGATTTCTTTTTCAGGAAGGATAATTAGTTAACCACAAGGAACTCACCAGGTGTGACCAACAGTGAGGTGCCTTTGCCGAAGTTGAGTTTGTACCCAGCATCTAGTTCCACAGTGTATTCTCCTTCAACAAAAAGCCCCCTGCAGTAGCCACCCCATTCCTCTTCCTCCTATTATCCTCTATTAAGCTAATGTCTAAAAATCAGTGACATAGCAGTCATAGGCAGACTGGCTCGCCAAAGGCTCTTGATGGTGTAAATAAAGCTTCTCTCTCCCATGACACCATTAATCAAAGGCCGCCCTGCCTCACAGTGAGATGGGCCGTCACTCTGAGAAGTGCCATCCTGGGTAGGGACCCTCCCTACATATTCTGAAACCCAGAGTTTGCCCATGTCCAGCAGAGAGAAATGCCAGCCTGGACCATGGACAGCCAGGGGCATTGAACAGGAACCGTTCTGTGGGGCGCATGAGTGAAAGGGGAGAAGAAACCAGAGAGAAGAGTTAGTAAATTTCTTCTCACTCACTCTGGGTTGTGCTTTAGTTGCACTCACTGTGCAGGCTTTGAAACCCCCGCCACTTACTTGGCTTCACAGAGAGTTTAGTGCCTTTTCCAAAGGTGAGCTTTCCTTGGCTTCCTCCCAAATCCACAGTTATATGGGGCCTTACAATAACCAGCAGGTAGGAGGTCTTAGGAGGCAAAGCGAGTGAGCTTGTCTTCCCTCTAGTGGAAGTGTGCTCACCTTGCAGCCTCAGCTCCCAGCCGCCTGGCAAGATTAGGGCATTTCCTTAAAAATCACAGCTGGCTGTGCAGATACATCGGAGCTTGGTCTTAAATCACCGCTATTACATCCACAGCACCAGGTTCTGATGGGCTGCCCTTGCTTAGGATCCATGAGGACAATAGCAAGAGTCATGCCGCCTCCACAGGTGGTCAATGCTGGGGCCAGAGAGTGGCTATTTTAGGGACCAGTAGCACCCTGCTATTCTCACAGCCTTAGTTTCTATAAAGAATAATAATAACAAAAACCTAAGGAAACCAACAACAAACAACAAAATAAGGATTGTGTTCCTCTTGGAGTGGAGTGGTTCTTATTGCAAAAAACCCGATTTCTGGGTTGTTGGGTCTTTTTATTTTGTCCTATCACAAAGTGTGGGCTTGCACACTGTCCTTAGCATTTCTGTCTATCCAGAGCTGAGGAAGAAGCCAGTGAAATGTTCTACTTCTTCCTGAGCTAATCTTTGGGATTACCAGAATTCATGAACCAACAGACTTTTAACCAGCTTAGGGTCTCAGGGACAAAGAAACCAAGCATATTGACCATCCTGAAAGTGTTAAGTCTCAGGTCAGCCTTTAAGATCAGCCCATTCCCCTTACTTACTTGGTTTTATCATCAGTCTGGTCCCTGCTCCGAATCTTAGGTCATTGTTATTATTGCCACAGCAGTACATGCTCTAACAAAAACCTCCTGGGGAAACCTTGCAGCCAGCTCCCAGTGAGTTAGGGACAAGGCTGATGAGCACTGCTAAATACCATACAACACAACTGTCTCACTCTGCTTTCCTACGGGTACGGGGACATTGTGTTGTGTCTCTACCCTTGAACATAGATACTTCTCAGTGCATGAAGCTCAGCTGAGTTGGAACCCAAATGGGCAGGTAATCCATTTTCAATCAGGTCCCTGAACAGTGCGTAAACTAATGCTGCAAAGAAATCATGCCCAGGCACACTGCCTGTCTTCAGGGACTCCTGTGCATGAGGAACTGTCTTGTGGCTTGTTCTAGAATTTCTACAATTTGCATCTTAATCATAGGTTCAAAATGCTCAAACCACTCATCTATATAATTTCATGTTAATTATTATGCAGTCATTTCATAATTGGTAAATAATGAAACATAGCAGTGCTTAGGGGAAAAGGGTTGGCATTTGATTCTCTCTCAGAGGGTCAAGGTTTTGCTTTTACTGTACCTGTAGTCTAACAGTGATTTCTCTCAGAAGTGGAGGGGGTACAATGTTAAACTACTTCCTTAAAGTGTCTAAAACAGCCATTAGAAGGTCACTCCAGCCCACTTCCTGTTGTTTACACATATTACTCATGAGAGGTTATCTGAGTAAGTAGGACTTGCTATTCTCTGTTTGACAGTGCTTTCTGTTCTGTTGCTCAGTACCCTCAACATCTGCAAGGTCCTGCAGATATGTTAATTCTCAAGCCCAGGGTTTGAAGGAAACACACGAGGTAAGGAAGACTGAAGAATCTTGGAGCAGAAAGTTTTCACGGGAAAGCCTCATGAAGGAAATAATAGCACAGGTACAGTTTGCAGGCATGCACCTTAGCTAGGTCACTCCTCCTGGGAGGAAGGGAAGACCACATTCAGCCAGGATAGTTCCTTTGCAGTACCCCTTTCTTAAAGTCACACACAGTTACCCCACAGTTCCTGTTACCTACCAAGGCTGACCTGAAGTCTTATTCCAGTCCCAAAGGTGACTTTTCTGCCACTGCTCAGGGTTGCAGTGTGAGAGTCTTCATTATGAAAGCCTGGTGCCTGGCTGCCCATCCACTCTCTACTTCCTTCCTCAGAGCTCTCCCTGTGACCGCTTCCCAGTGGTCCTAGCAAGGCCTCAGGGATCGCTTCCCAGACTTGGAGTGTGAATTCCTACGAAAGCAGTAATGCCCTGGCCAGATGCTTGCCTGATAAACACTACTGGTGGTTGCCCTCTTTGGCCTCAATTGATCATGGGTCACTGGCTAGTTGATTAAAGCCAAAGAGTTGTCAAATTCAACTCCAAAGACATTGGGAATTAAGCTCTTTGTCCTTTCTCTTCTGGGTTTCATGTTAATGGGCCCCTCTTGTCACACCGGATGAGTGATGGGCCTGAGAAATCAGATGATTAATAACTGTTCTAATTTAATGTGCCAAAGTCAGGCAGAGCAGAGAGCATGGAGACAGAGAAGGAGAATCAACTGCACCTCTATCTACACAACCATTTCCACAACTCCTATGAAAGTAATTTTCATTGCAAAAGTGTTTGCTGGTGAAGCGGCCTGCATATATTTATGCCCCAGTCCTGAGCTCATAGCTTTTGTTTGCTAGAGGAAGGGATTAACAATAATGGACTTGTAGTCAAATACAGTTGCAAAAAGGCAAATCTCAGGAGTTCTCCAGAGCACAGAGAGCGTTATTTCCTTCATCTATGTGGCTCAAAGTCTCCTAAGTACTTAGGATAGTACCAATGGTGTCCGTGGTACCGAAAGCTCAAGAAAAGGATTTCTAAATGTTCCCATGCGGACTGCATTTAGACCCCTACCTCCCAGACAGACGCACTTACAGGGCTGGATGATCAGCTGGGTGCCTCTCCCGAAGGTGAGCTGTTCGGTACCTCCAATATTCACACCCTGAGACAAGCCTTGACATAAACCTCTTTGCCCAAAAATCAGGCCTTGAGCCTCCTAGAACCTCCACAGCTGTTCTGAGGCCCACCGTCGCCAGTGACAGAGTGTAGCCTTGGCCTGTGCTGCTGGTCATTTCTTCCTCTCTCTTGTTGTCATGAAAGCTCACATCTCTCATAACCATGGACCTGGGGAGGAGGACTGGGAGAACCGTAACACAGCTACCAACTACATCATTGTCAACTTCATCATCAGAGTGACCATGGCCACAAAACTCTCCTCTGTCTCATAGGAGAGGGTGGGTAGAACAAAGGACCTTAGTCACAAATATCAAAAGGGACACAAAAAGACACAATAGCTTGTATGTCTGGAACCTAAAAGAGGAAAACTCAAATGTCATGCGAGAGCAAACCATTGGAAAAGACATAAAGATTATACTTTCTGCTCAGACTTACTGGGCCTAACTGATAAACGAGTCCCGGTCCCAAAAGTCAGCTTGTCCCCGCTGCTTCTCATCTCACTGTTGTCAGCAGCTTTACAGAAACAGGACAGACACTTGTCATATGTCTCCTCATTAATCTGTCTGTCCAGGCTTTTCCCTGACACTCATCCCAGACATGGCCTATGAGCCAAGTGGTGTGCAGCGCTTCTCACACCTAAGTCACAGGCTCGGGAGAAGTCTTTAAGCTCCAAGCTGTAGGCTGAAGTTCCATTTGGCAGATCTAGATACCCAAACAGTAAGCAGTGGGGCTCACAGAGAAGCTGAATTTTCTTTTTCTTTCTGAATTTAAACACCATTTTAAAGCTGTGGGTCGCACTGGTAAATTGGCATGATTAACTCTCTCAAAGGTAATGTATAGGAAATTCTTAATCAAACTAAGGAAGTACAAGTATTTGCACCTGAAATTTCACTTATTCTTTCTTTAGAATCAAATACTTTCAAGTCAGAGTCTATTCAAAATGGGTCGGGATTGGGGTAGACCAGACTGTGTCTTGTACTCACAAGGCTTGACTTGCAAAATTGTTCCTGAGCCAAAGATCACTTTGTTCCCATAGTTCACACAGCATTAAACTCCTTTACAGAAACAGCACTTGGGTGTGAGTGGGGGAAGAGTGGGGTGTGGGTGACTTTGCGCTAAAAACAGAGGATGATTCCACTTTGCATTTAAGACCTCCAGGTATTTGGTCAATGCCAGTATTATAATTGCACAATTTTGCAAATGTGAAAAGGTTGATTGTGTATTAGAATTTGGCTCCTATTTGCTCTTTGTTGTTTAGGCTAAGATAAATGCTACAACTTCCTCAAGGTTTACTGTTATTTATTCTTTTTTTTTTTTAAATAGGACATTTCTATCCCCCAGCCAGAATTTTCTTTCATCTCATTGATCCTAATCAGATTTTCCTGTTGCAGATAATCCCACCCTGCTGTTCTAAACCAATAGCAACCACCAACTACTAAAAATTTCTGGAAGCAATGCTTGGAAAATGAACTCGTTATAGGTGACTTCCACATAGTTTTCAAATATTTTGGGCTCTGAGTGGGTTTGGAGCCATTCTGACTCACCACTTCTGGGTACAGTGTTCTTATGCCCAGTTCCTCTCAGTGGCATTTTCCCTGTGTGTGCTATGTTCTCCCCTGGGACAGCTCCCTGAACATTTAAGGCTACTATTCCATCTGGGACAGAGTAGCCCGAATCACTGGATCTCCAAGTCCCACGGCTTAGTTCTGCCACTACCTCGCTTCTAGCACTAGGGTTCTTTCTGAGCTCCCTTTCCCTAGATCCAGAGCGAGGAGAGACAATTTCCCTATCTTACCCAGAGAGAAGAGAAGAAACAGAACTTGATGTCTGTAGGTGCTTTATCCAGTCTTGCTAAGAGGTGCTTTATAATGTAATTTTCACTATTAGAGTCTGAGCCATGAAAATCACCAATACTCATGCCTTTAATTTCTAATACAGAAAAGCAAAAGAGAAAAGAGGCTTCTAGGTAACAGAGTGGTTAAGACAGCTGGGGAAACCAGACTTGGAAAAGTACCATACTTCCAATTCTTGTTCTCATATATATATATATATTTCTTTCTTTTTTTTTCTTCTCCATTTTATCAGGCTGTCTTTGGTGCAAAGTAAACACACTCAGACTTTCACAGCTTTTCACCGTAGGTAGAAGAAATCTATTTGCCCCATGTTGTGCACATTACTCTGTGCATATATCTCTGGTATATCTTTACCTGCTTACCTATCATCTATTGTCTCAGGCGTAAGTGTGCCTAACAGTTAATCCTGTGCCTTGTCCAACCTGTAATTAACTAAATGCAGATGTGCTGTCACATCCGTAAACTCCACTGGGGACAAAAACCCTGGATTTTTTCAAGTTTCAACTTGAAACTGAGCCTTGGGCTCAGTACTTAGCCTTCCTACTTAGAGTAACCCTGTCCCATCCAGAGCTCCAGCTCTTAGTACCTTTGCAAAGATGTTTAGCATCCCCCAAAAGAGAAAACACCAGATTATTTGGTAAAATGAGGCTGCCTGACAGTCTGTCTGCGTCACTCTGAGTCTGCTGGTTTGTTTGTCTCTTTGATAGCCTATGTTTGTACTCTTTTTTTCTAAACATTTACAGAATTTAAAGTTAAAATTATCATACAACAGTGAGGAAGCGTCATTCTCTCTGAGTTCTCTTCTTATGTCACTTAGCACACCATGGCAGCAGCAAAAACAGAATTGTGAATTATATTTTCTAGTTATGAATTAAATATTCAAGACTGGAGTTCCTTTAGAAAACTCAGATATCTGACTGCCACTCATCTCTACCTGTTGTGAAAAAGGACAGGTGGAAATCTCTGTCTAAGCCTGTGTGGTCCAGTCTGACCCTCAGAACCTGACACAAGATGATTTCCTGACAGAGATGAAGTACTTACTGGGTGTGATGGTCAGTGTGGTTCCAGTTCCAAAGGTCGGTGTCTGACTTCCATAGTTAGACACACAGTGTGCCAAGCCATTGCAAAAACCCTAGCTCCAAACTCCCCAGTCTCTCCTGGAAGCCTCTGCCTGTGTCTTGTGAGCCTACTCTCTGCAATGCTTCCAGGAGATCAAAACCGCCAGTAACATTTTCCTACTATTTCCTGAGAAGCCAGGACGAAAGGCTGTCACTAGGGAAGACCTGACATGTATTTTGGTTTTTCTGCTAAACCTGTCTTTAGAGAGAACAGAAATCCTTTTTCTCTCTCTAGGTGGTATCTGTGCATCCACTGGGGATGAGTCTGGGCCCTCTGCTGTCCCCTCGGCCTTCCTCATCACTCCATGCTCCGTGTCTGCCCTCTTCCAGATCCTTCCCTTTGCCTCCATGGAGAACCACCCTCCAGCCCTCTGTTGTGGGTGCCTCTGCCGCACAGAGCCCCTTCCCCGGTCAGTGCAGTCATGCAGAGGGAGCTGGGGGGAGACCATGCTGCAAACAGCCCTGTCTGTGCCTTGCCCCACAGGAATTTTCAGGGGAGCATTTAAAAACCCGCACTGGCACAAATCATTGCTGGGCTGGAGAGGAGGTGCCACGAGCTATGCTACAGATGCAGTTATACCCAGAAGCAGAGAAACAGAGTAGCAGGATTTGACTGTTCTTTCTGCAGGGGAAAGGGTTTGTTTTACACAATGATGATGGAAAATTTTCTTTTACTTACTGGGAATGACAGTCAAACTTGTTCCTGTCCCAAAATAGAACCGGTTACCAGTGTTCCACTGTGATAGGAAGCTTAACAAAAACCAGGAGGAAGAGAGGGCCAGTGCTCACACCTGGGCCCCGCCGGAGGTCCTGGCAGGCAGGCGGTTCGCTCCCCCCAGCCTGTGGATGGCCATAGGTGCAGGGGTATTAGTAGGAAAGAGCCCCAGGCTCACAGCAGCTGTGACCACGTGCAGCCGGAGGGACAATTCCTCCTGAGAGTGGATGAAAAGGAAGGCTAATGTGCATCTTGTGCTGCTCGCTGTCTAATTAAAGGTGTAGGCCCATTTGTTTTATGCTTGGGTATTAAAAAAATTCTCCTTCTTTCAAGACTTAATTTCTCTCCTGATGATCATATGATTCTGAAATGAATTTTAATCAGGGACCCTTATGACATCTTTTGACTCTGGGAAGAATTTTATTTCTTTGAGAAACTTCTGGAACAATTCATTTGTCTAGATTAGCCTGGTCCAAAGCTCTGAGCACCCTGCCTCACTTGTGGGACACCTCATTGTCAGTGTCCACTGCCCATTCTCCGCACCCCCCTTGTTCCCCCACATGCAGTGAGAATGAGGCGGTATAGGACAGGTTGTTTTCTAAACAGCCACTTTCAAGTCCCACGCTCTCCATGCCACTTTTTAAAGACTAAACCTACAGTTGCCACTGTTTGACCTCTTTTTCTGATCACAGTTAACGTACTTCTGTTCCTTCTGCTTTCTTATCTCAGCCACTCTGCCAGCTGCACAGCCATTTGCACCCTGTGTACCTGACTGTCAGTCCCGCCACACTCCACAGGCAGCACCATGGAGAGACTTACTTGGAATGACTGATAGGCTTGTCCCCTGCCCAAACGTCAGCTTGTTGTTGGAGGATGTCACACAGCCATCCAACCCTTTACAATAACTGACAGGTGATGCCTAAGTAGCACAGACCCCGGTCTTTCTTGATACCACTTCAAAGGCATCTCAGGTGCTGCTCAGCATTACCTATGGGATCTGACTTGGAGCCACTGCTGGGCCAGATTCTGTTGGGGATAACAGGGAACTTGCTGAGAATGTGTACTTCACCACCTTGGTGCCATTAGAATTTCTGACATGCTGCAGATTTAAAAAGCGTCCTTGAGCCCTTGTCTCCGCCTCCCTGCCCTTTATTCCTCAGTCCGTTCAGCATTCCCATCTGCGTCTCATTTCCATCTCCAAGCCCTAGCTTGGTGACACCAGGTCCTCAGACGCCACTGATCTGCCTTCTCTGAGACAGCATATGCTTGCTGGCATGCCGTGATTAAAGGACTGGAAATGCCAGGCTTTCAGAGGCTGAGACGGGGCTCCCCACACCTTATCAGCTGGTCAATATGTTGTTCTCATTTGTCTGGCTAATGAAGGGCTGACCTTTCTAAGTGGATGCGTTTTCCTGAAATGACAACTGCCAGAGAGCTAACAACAATGGCTGTGTTCTGAAGGCACTTTTGGCCTTTCAGACCCTGTTGGCATATTTCAGTCAATTGGTTCCTGAGCTCAAATGTCAACCTCTCAGTGCTGGCTCTCACATTATGGTGCCTGGAGAAACTCAACAAAAAATGGGTGATATTGGTCCAACCTGTGCCCTGCTCATTAGAACCAGACATCACTGAGAGGCATCTTACGTATCTGAGACATCACAACAAGCGGGTATTCAGCCTAAGAGCAGTGCTGGCACATTCTAGCTGCACACCCACCTGGTGTGAATTTATGCTGCTACTCCGAGGAGCAGATAAAGACAGTGATGTCAGACACCTCCTCCACATACATAGAAGTGGCACTTCTGCTATCTGCCTGAGTGGCCAGGCCTGCACAGGAGCTCCAAAAACGCAGGGACTGGACTCATCTCTTTGTGTGAGAAGACATGGTCCTGGGTGGAGATCCTGGGAAAACAGTGCCCTCTAATAGCAATCGGAGTCGGGTGCCCCTCTCTGTGATAACTGCTTTCCCATTCCAGGCTTATCAAACTGCAGGGAAAGACACTCCTGCTTAAATGGTTTTCCCTGCCCATTTCTTACTGTTTTCATTTCTAAGCACCTGCACACGCCAAGCTCCAGGCTCTCCTTAATTCATGTCCATTTGGCTTTCGTAGGGCCCCTGCACAAAAGACCCAAGCCTGGACATGGGGATGCTGTGAGTTTGACCTTCCAGCCTATGTGGCGTCACTGCTACTAGAGTCCCCTTTCCACATAGCAGCGTCTCAGAGTTGTCACACGTCTCCCTGCAGCCAGGAGTTTTATGACGACTGACAGAAGGAACTTTATGAATCTTAAAAAGTAGTTGCATTTCTCTCTCTTCCCAGTGGGGTGCAGCCACAAACACACCAAAGCTAAATCTTTCTATCTGCTCTAATTATCAGCAAGGGTACAAGTCACCGTGAGGAGGAAGGCACTAAGCCTTGTATCTGAAACTCTTTGGAATTAATTGTAATCCTTTGCCTGTGGTTTCCGTGATAGGAAATGGACACAGTGGATGCTTATTTCTGTCTGCGCTTTCTTTCTTTTTGTAGTTTTGCATTTATAGAAGCAGTAGGAACATAGAAGGATTTGAAATAAGGCCTCAGATTCCTATTCAGGTTTCAGTTCCCCCTCTCTGCTTTCATTTAAAACCCATTCTGAATTGAAGATCATGTGCTATTCAAACTGCTCCCAATTATCCCGCTCCACTGTGGGTGATACCATGGGAACTGGCCTCAGGTGTGCCGAAAAGAATTTAAGATTGATATAAGGAAGAACTGCCTGGCAGAATGGTGCTAAAAAATAGAATTGGAAAGAAGGTAGGGCCTCAACTTCAGAGAAGGCCCTGAAAGCAGAGAAGAGTCTAGCTTTCCAAGGGGAAGGTCAAGGACAGCTTTACTCAACAAGGGAGAGAGCTGGGTCTAGAGTTCAAAAGCGGATCTGCATATTGAGCCTGAAGAGAAAAAAAAGACCTTGGATGACACTAGATAACTACAAGCAAGATGTGGTTTCCAGTAAGTATCTGTTCCTTTAAAGCTTGGCAACATGGGTGAGATTCCAGAATTCTCCACATGCTGCCGTCCTTTTACACTTACTTGGATGGACAGTCAAGGTGGTTCCTGGTCCAAACATCAACTTCCCAGAGGCAGCACTGCCACTGTTAGCACTGTAATACAGGTCCTTACAAGAACCCTGCAACAACCTGTGAGGTCACTGACATCTTACTATTTTAATTGTGGGGAAAATAAACTTACCCAATGGGGCCTGGACCAAGGTGGCCAGCCAGGTTTCTCCCTCTGAAGGTCGGAGGACCATTTCCACATCTGGCCTGCTGCTCTCTCGGGCCTGCCCCCACCGCTGTTTCCTTTGGTTTCTGTCCTGAAGCTTACTGATTTCTCAGCTCTTTTCTAAAGGTCTCATTTCCATTTAACAGCATCATTTTCAGGACAATTTCTCTGATCAGTTTTCAAGACATGTCCTTCCCTCCCTTCGAGGTGTCACACATTTCTGATGACAATGAATTGATTACAAGGAGACAGGAGGAGAGTGCTCAGCCTTTTGCAGGCTGACTAGAATTAGATGAGGTTTAGGCTTCAGCCTCATGAAACACTGTCTGTAGTGCTCTCCCTCACTCCCTGGCATACAAAAGGAAAAGAAAATGCTGGGTGCATTAAATGGAGCCTTCATACAGTGTGGCTTTTCTGTCTGTCTTGAACTTGGTGAAATGTAGGTAATAGCTCTCAGAAAATCTATATCTTGTTTTGGTGATTAACTATCCTGGGGACTATTTAGGTTTAACAAAGAAAGACCTTATTGTCGGGGAGCTCCACAGTCTCAGGAAAACTTGGACATCTAGTCAGCCAACAGTCTCAGCTCTGGCGTCTGACCTCACACAGCAACCAAGGGGACCACAGGGGAGGCGTTAGGTTAGGGGAGGGTCCAGAGGGGACAGCTTCTTGCATGTTTACTTGGGGTTGCTGTAAATTTCATCCCTTGACAAAATTTCCCATTGCTGACAGTCACAACCATAGGAATCCTTGGCTGTGTCTGGCAGATGATGCAAAAATATAAAGAGCCAAATTAAGGTAGGCTCATTATGTGGTACGATTGTGATCAAATCTTAGCCCAAAGTATAAAAAAACAGATTAGTTTAGTCCTTTAATTGAATTCAACTTTTAAACTGTTAAACTTTTTTTGACTTTATGCTATTCATCTCTTCAAGCAATTACTTATTAGCAAAAGGTTAAAACTTTAGCTTGGTTATTGTCATGAAAAGGGTGAGAGAAAAAGGCTAATGTCTAGCTCAGAAGAAACATCCATCTACTTTAAAGACAGGCATTTAAACAGCCCTTCCCAGCTCCTTATTACTCCTCAGTATCCACTGTGAAAGACCCCTCCCTGACCCCACACATTTCAGCTTGTATAGCACGTAAGCAAATCAAGTTCCTGCTCTCAGCTCAAATGTGTGGACACCTGTAATAATCTCTGTGTTCTGCGAAGGAAACAGAATTTAGTCCTGGGCTTCTTGGACTCTAGCCTTGTGATCTCTACATGTAAAGGGTCCACTGCAGAGGAAATCTGGCACACGATTACTGTCCAGAGCTCTGGAAGTATCCCGCCTCACATATGTTATCTCTATGGTTAGGCTGTCAAACTCCCTGGCCCATTCAGCATTTTAAAGCAAAGGGGCTGGTACAGCTTGCAGGCCCCAAAAGGAAAACCAAGTGCTGAGAGCATTCCTCTCTTCTGTCTGCGTTCTAGAAAGCCCAGCCTGGATCCCTGCCCTAGTCTGTTTCTAGGAAGTCATCAGAGATGAAACTGACTTTCTCATCTCCCACCTTGCCTGTCTATCCTGTGAAGAGACTGAGTCCTTGAGTCTCCTGAGATGTTCATGTGAATCCCCTTGAAGCTTTAATTTGATAGGACCTCAGAGACTGCTGCATGCATGAGATTTGACAACATCATGTATTATTCATTGTTTCTGTTGTCGAAGACGTGCCGATTTCACCCCTGCCGAGCAAGGCTCTTCTGTGCTTGAGAACTGCATGGCTAACCACACTGTGTGTTCTGCAGGCTGGGCCTGTCCAGAACATTCCATGCCCTGGGCCACAGGGCTGGCTCACTCATTCCTTAAACTGCATGCAGAGGGTCACTGAATCATTTACTTACTTCCCTCTCTCCCAGCCAGTTTTCAAGAGAACTTTGTCTGCTCTGTGTTTCCCAACATGCCTTTGTGTGACATCTTCCCTTGATCATAGAAAGCAGTGCTGAATAAATAAAGCTGGGCTTTCTGGCCTGTACTCAGAATCCAGGGCACTTAGCTTATGTCAAAAGGAGATTGGGGCGCTACAAGTTTTTCCCATTTTCCCTTTACCTGAATGTTATAACAAGCCAGTCTTCCCCGCTTTATTTTAAAGCACTACTCTGAGAAGCCCACCAGCAACTTAGATTTTCAAGAAGTTCCAAGAGCAACCATGGTTCTGTCCCTTCATATATAACATCTTATACTTTTTCAGCACACACACATCCTGACTGAGAAAACAGTGGGTGTGTGTGAAAGGGAGAATGTACTGCTCTATTCTCACGACTCAGATGACGGATGAATTTCCTCCTTATTCTCAAGAGAACTAAGTAAAGTGGAGGCCAAATTAATTAATTTTGTAACCAAGGGAAAAAATTGGCTAAAAGCTCTACCTGACTTAACCAGACATTTCTACCCATAGAGACCTTAGTGACTGACCGGACTGGGGAAGGAGAACAGTTCCTTTAAGAGAGATAAAATGAAGATAAAAGAAGAAATCTGCCTGTAGAATTTCTAACATTAGTTAATGAAAACACAAGGTCCCATTATTTCAGCAGATAAATTTGGGTGAGTTTTAGTATCTACATCAGGAAGATTTATATTTGGTCTACTAAATTTGCATAGTCACAACATGCCAATTTCCTTTCTATCTTTTTGGCAAACATTTCCAGGCCTTAGCTGAATCCCTCAGGATCCTATATTCAATTTTCCTCCCTGCACCAATAATTTCATTTAAGATGGATGATAGGAATGTTTCTGGATGAAGGTAATTTAGTCTTTGTACAATGGAATTCTAATCCCTCTGATGGGGGCCATGTACCCCTAGTGGAAATCTTAGATTTGGAAGCTAAGCAAGGATGCTTTGGAGAGGCAAGTAATTACAATAGGACATCTTTGAATCCTTCCTTCTCCCCATTCCCTTACATTTACTTGGATTTACTGTTAAGAGGGTTCCTTTTCCAAATGCCAGTTTAAAGTTGCTGCCTCCACTGTTCTCACAGCCTGCAGAGGCTTTACAAAAAATAGAACAGGGGCTTCCTTTGCAGAAAGGCCCTGGGTCTCAGCCCTGCACTGAACTACAGGTCTGCACATCATTTGACTGTAAGTCCAGGAGGCAGCTGTTGCAGGTGAGACCTCGGCTTCCAGAGGTCCACGGAGTCCTGACATATTTGTATATTTGAATACATATCTATATTTTAAAATATAAATTAAAAATTCTTTATTGTTCTTTTTATGGCTAAGCTGCCACCTTCACTTTGGTAATCCATTCCTTTTTTCTCCTTTCCTAATCGTCTCACCCCGGCTGGCGCTCACATAGCCGCTACTTTATTGCACTTTAGGGGACTGCCATTTCTGTGGCTGTTGTTGGAATTGCTCACACTGACTCACTAGATTCTGCTTTACTGGGAGCTGACTGCAGAAAGGGAGGAGAGTGAAGAAGAAAGCGAGAGCTTTCCCATCTCCCCTGGTCTGCTTCGCTGCGGTGGAGCCCACAGAACAAGTCTATGCCCTTCTGGAGAGCTTGCGGACACAGCCTGGAAAGGAGGCTGCAGGGAGCTGCGTGCAGCCTCAGTCTCTGTACTTACGTGGGTGGACAGTCAGCCTGGTGCCCTGCCCGAATGCCAGCTTCCAGTTACTCCCAGAGTTACACCCCAGCACACAGCTTTACGTAAACCTTAAACCAGGCCCTGTCACTCCCCCTGAGGAAAAACCGGGAGAAATGCGGGCAGTGTTTCCTTGGGGTGCTTGTTTTGTCCTTGCAAAGTCCTTTACCACTCTGGACATGTGCCAGATTTTTCAGTTTCTTTGCCAAATATTTAACATCTTTATTTTCCCTTCATAGAATTTAAACTTTCTTTCACCTTTCTTTCAACCTTTATAGAGCTCTTCCTAAAACAGCTGGATTAAAAGAATCTTTAAAGTCAGAAGATGCCAGGTCTCCTGAGTGAAGTTAAGCTGGCTTCCTCCTGAAAGTTTCTGGTTTGAATCCTAGGGTCTGCTCTTCTGGGACTCAATGAATCGGGTTAAAGCAGGGTAGGTAAAAGGCGAAGTGGGAAAGCCGGGAGAAATCCTGGGCCTGAAATTTTCTTGTCCCTCCACACGGACACACGGATTGATTTTTGTGCTCATTCCTTTCCCCCTAGCCAGGGCATTGCTAGCACTTGTCACTAGCAGAGAGCCATCCGCAAAATCAATTCCAAGAGACACCAACCCACATGCCCTTTAGTCTTGAAACAGACATGTTTTTTCTTCCCCTGGGAAAATGTGATTGAGAAACAATTTCCAATTTTGCAACGCGAAGAGGATTAGGAGAAAAATCTGTTTGCCTCTGTTCTCCTCCTTCCTCCTCCAGGCTCCTCTTCAATAGTTTTAAACTATTTATAGAAACATCCCCTTTAGGGTTAGGGGAATGTGATAAGTTTCTAATCTCTTCATCTTTTTTTCTTGCTATCTATTTACTGCAGTCACATATTTACAATCTAAATTTACATTTCATTTCCATTTGCAGGCACTTCTAATGTACTTCTCTATTACTTCCAGAACACTCTGTGTAATGATAAACTCTATTGAAATAAACAAAATCTCAAGGAGTTTTTAGGGCTGGAGGCTGACACTTCTTTCTATTCAAGACAGTTTGGGATGAGCACATTATAACTCCTCCAGGCAAGACCAAAACAGGGGCAGTCCGGTCAACCAAGCACTAGGCTTGCAGGGGTGACATGCTATATCTAAATAACTATCTATTGAACATTGCTCCTTGGGATTAATTTGGATTTTCTTTTTAATCTAGTTCCCAGATGTCAGATTCCCATCTCTTTAGCTCTTAGAATCTCTCTGACAGGGAAAGCTTAAGGTAAATCTCATGGATGTTTTTTGAATCTCAACCAGTATTTCATCTCTGTACACCTCACAAATAAAGGAGCCAAAAATGGACAAATACAACACCTTTGGGAAAGAATTTATAGCCATTCTCTGGGAAAGATGAAAACTCTGAATAAAATGAAACTGTGCATGCTTTCTGTTTCCATTTATAATATCCGGAGGATTCTAAGTACCCAGTCTAGTTGGGAACATGGCAGCTCTCTCACTGTTCCTTATGCCCTTATACAGGTCAGCATAGAAATGCTTTTATATCTGATGCTGTCTTAGGCACAGGGACTTCAGGAAGATCATATGGAGGTAACACAATGCTTAGAAAGACATTTTTATTCTAGCCTTTATGAAGTGGATAAAAATGTGGTCATGAGAGTAGAATGTTTAGTTCATATCTTTTGGGAGTATGAACAGAAGTCAAACCTCAAGCCATTGTTTGGAAAGAGCTTCCATTGTCATAGCAAATAGAGACTTCATGAAGCAAAATTTCAACTACATTGAACCTAACCAAAATTAGGTTTGTTTTGAGAATGGTGGGGCAACACTCAAAACATCCCTTGGCTGGAGAGGAGGGAGAGGCTGTGACTACAGGGTTAGGGAGTCTTTCTCTTCCACTCCGGGGCTTCGCTGCTACTTTTTCACCGAGGGGCATAGAAATGAGTGGGTCCCAAATGGGGCTTCTCTGATGCACACAGCCCAGCCTGGGCAGGAGCGAAAATGTTCCATGAGGACCCAATTAGGAACACAGCAGGTACCAGCATCCTGGGCATGTTTTCACAAGTTCATGTTCTTTCTGACTAATTTTTATGCCTGATTTCAATCTTGTCTTTCCCTGCAGTATCAGTTTACCATCAATATTCGTATCAGAGAACAGATTTACCTAACTAGCTTGGCGCTAAGATTTTCTGTAATGGGGCGTAGATAATTTGCCCCCCAGCTGCACCCACATAGAAGCCTTGGGAAGACAAGGAGGCGACAAGAGTGGCCATGCATCTGTTTATATGAGCAGCCACACCTCACCACTGCCTTTCGGGGCAGGTCAAATTGCACAGCCCCTGCCACTGTCCTGTTCTTGAGTCTAACTGGCCCTTCTTCTCTCCCCTTTCCGAGTGTTTTCTCCCCCTGTGCACTCAGACTTCAATTCTAGTCGTCTGTCACACACACCTCCAGCATTAACACAACAGCCTTAACCTTCCCAAATGCAGTACTTAAAGGTGTTGAAGACAGTCCTGAAGGGGCTCCTGTCTGCAGCTGTCCCCGGGATCATTTTCACCAGAAAGACTCCTGGTGAAAGGCTGCTAAGAACTGAAAAATGTCCACTGAATTTCTAAGGGTGGTGGCTTATATTTAGAGACACATAATCTTCATTAAAACATACCTGGTCTGACAGTCAGAATCGTTCCTTTTCCAAATGTCAGCTTAGTATTGGTGCCGGTATCACACAATGATGTGAGACTCTACAAAAACCTAGTCACTCAAAGTCCCCTAGGTTCTTCCTTAAATGTTTACTTGCCGTGCAAGAACCCTCTGCTAAAGCCAGCTTTTTACAATGAGGGACTGGTGGCAGGGTTTACGGACAACCCCGGGCCTTCTTTTTTTCTTGCACTTATTGTCATTTTATTGAAAATGTGCGAACATGTCTCACAATTGCCTGCTTGAGATGGTAAAACAGGAGCAGGAACTGCCTCTCCCATTCTACAGAAAGGAAAATAGAGGCTCAGAGATTTAATTGATTTTTGCCTTAGTCCCATGGAAAATGCCATCAGTTAAGACAACAGCAACAGCAGCAACAACAAAACAACAGCCACTCAACTTTCTAACAACCCGGCTCCAAGGTTCAGGGCTGCATTGGCACTGTCATTCTTACCTATTAGGTAAAGGCATGCGTGGGAGTAAACAGCTGTGTTCCGTGTGAAGTGGGAATACATCAGCAGTTGTTTGAATTAGTCCATTAGTGGGATTGCTGTGGCTTGGACTTGGGTTATAAAACACAACTGAAAATGTGGAAATGAGGGTTCTAGAGAGGAATTAGGAGGTACTAGTTATTCAAACTTACATGGGTTTATTGTCAGTTTCGTTCCTGTTCCAAAGGTGAGCTTTTCAGATGCCCCTGAGCTACACACCCACAGACTGCTTTACAAATTCTGCATGAAAGACCCTCCCAACAAGTATGAGGAGCCTGGGCTCTACCCAGACTCCCAGGGGCGCCACAAAGGCAGAATCACAGTGCTGTGCAAATATATAGTTGTGTGGTTATTCCTGGAAAGGGAGAGAGGCATGGGGAAAAAAAATAATCACTCTTTTTCCTAACAGCCCAATAGATTGTTATCTCAATAATTAGTTAGGTAATTAGTTAATTCAGTTGGTTGGCAGGTGCAGTTTATTTCAGAGAGTTCTGGCTTGGGGGTCAGAAACATTTAACTTTGAAACCTAGGGAAAACTCTGTAACCTGCCACATCTCAGTTTTCCCATCTGTAAAGTGGGGAAATAGTAATAGCTTGATGATGTTGTTGAAAGCACTAGGGATATGTAACTGGTTGGCAGTGGACCTGTTGCTCAGTCCCTGGCTTTCTAATTGAAGATGCACTTCTTTAAGGGATATTTTCACAGCTACCGAAAGCACAGTGTTAATGACTTTCCCCTAAGGTGCAGTCTCCTTCCTAATAAGCATTTAGTTCTGGAATCTCAGTGCTGTGAATTAAGTGCCAGGTCCTCTTCCTTACTCCATCAGCTTGAGTGAGTTACTCCAACTCTTTGCTTCCCTAAAAGTGTAAAACAGTTCTCTTCTATAAAATGAGGATGACAGCACTAACTCACAGAGCTGGTACAAGGTTAATGAGAACAACGGGTAGGAAGTCTGCAGCACATTGTCTAATGTACGGTAAGCAATAAATGAATCTTTATTCTTTCCCTCCCATGAAGACAAACACACTGCCAGCATTCCTCTTTTCACAATGATCTAAAAATCTGAAAGTGTTTGGGAGCTTTTCTTTCTCTAGCTGATAAATGAGCATACCTTTAAGGGCACAGAAAAACCAAGCAATTTGGCAAAGGGGTTAAGTGACTTGAGAGAGCTCAGAAGAAGCTGTGCCCAGCTGCCTGCCTGGTCCACCTCCCTCCGGGGCGTGGAGGGAGCACTTTTTAGCCAGGCAGGACTTGAATATAGGCAGAGATAAGCAAGAAGCTACATCCCCATTAGCTGGTTTGTAAAGGATTTCAGATCACATTCAGGAAGACGGTTTAATGCTTTCTTCCACTTACCGAGATTCACTGTGAGCTTCGTTCCTTTCCCAAATGTCAGTATAGAGCTGCTGGTTTGCTGAACACTGTGCTGAGAGGCTTTGCAGAAACAGGTAGTGTCCGCTTAATGAGGCCACCCTAGCAGAGCTTCTCCAGGACTAGGCCTTTTCTCCACTCTCCAAGTTCAGACGAAGGACAAGTGATGCTGTCTTCCGTTTAGGTATATCCTATGGCCTCAGGGCTGAGGCATGTCCAAATATATGATGTGCACTTCAACGTGCGGGAAGGCTCGGCAAACCAATTGTGTATACACAGTCCTTGGTCCAAGGCAATCCCATAGCTGATGCAGTCTATCATAAAATGTAAGCTCTTGCTGGAGAAGAAATTAGTTTTGCAGAATTTATAGATGGTGTTGGGTGGTTACAGTCTTTGTCTGTAGATAGGGTGAGCCTTTGCCTTCAGCCTTTTTCCAATCCTGCCTCAGTTTGCAGATGGCTGTGCCTTTGCCCTGCTATTAAGTCCAGTTATTTCTCCGACCTCAGCAGAGTTTTTCTTTTGACAAGCACAGAATGATTTATCTGCATGTGGAATTTGGAATTCTGTTTTGACTTCCCTAAATTTTGTACAAAGGGTATTTGGGATGCGAAACATGTCACCATGCCAAGGACTGTGCTCTTTCCCGTCCCTTGAGTCCGGGCTGCTCAGAGCTAGGAGATACCTTGGTATTTGCCCTGGGCTTTGGTGTCAGACTCAGCTGTGTGTCCTTGAGCAAGTTCACAGCCTCTCTGGTCTTCACTGTCCTCATTTGCCAAACTAAAGAGGTGGGTCAGGAGAACTTCCAGGACTTTCTAAGCTGAAAGACTTTGATTTTCTGCATCTAGTTTATCAAAAAAATGTGCAGTTTTTTCTCACTGGCCCATCTGATCTTCCTCCTAAACAAAATAAATAAGCAAACAAAGAAAAGTAGGTCTCTACTTGTTAAATAAGGAAGTGGAGTTTTCAGAGCCTACCATCTGCCTTAACATTTGATCTTTTTAGAAGTTTGAAGCAAGAATTTTGGAACCAACCCATCAGAATTATCTTTTTCTTAGTATCTTCCAGATAATTAAAAACCAAGCCAAATAAACTGACACCTTTGTTTAAAGAGCACTTACTGAGCTTCTCCCACTTGAGCACCTGTTCTGGATGTACTTTCTGTGTCCTCCCTTCCCTCAGGAGCTGCTACCTTTACATAAACTACATACTTTACATAAACTACTCTGCTGACCCACGGAAAAGGTGATTTGATATTTACAGCCTTTTCCCACTGGATAAGAGAATTCATTATCTAGCCGAGTGTTTTAGCCCTTTGATTACCAAGTGTTAGGTACTGAGGGATTCTCCTACAGCACTTCTGACTGGAGGTGTCACCTAGGCTTACAGCTAACCGAGCCCCTTTCCAAAGTAGAAGGTCTCAGTGCTCTACATCCAGTTCCGGGCCTTTTCCCCAGGTTCTTTTTGTGTTGGGCTAAGGCTCCCTCCATGCAGACCTAGTCCTATCTCCAGGATGAGAGGGTGCAAGAGGAGGCCAGCTTCCTGAGCAGTGATTTGCAGTTGCCCTACTTCCACTGAAGCAGCCCAGGATCAGGCCATGAGGAGGGCAGGACCAACCATGGCAGGGTGGCCCAAAGTTCCTCTCGCTCCACAGGGAACAGTGACTTCATTTTTTTAAAAATCTAGCTGGCTGCTTCTTGCTGTCCTTGCTACTGTACAGATTATAATAAGATAATTGTCAGTGGTTATTGCTGATTTTGACCTAGGCAAGGAAGGACACCCCAGGGACCATCAAGTATATGAAGATGCTAGACTCCCCTTTTCATTTCTGGAAGGACAAAAAGGGTCACTTCTTCCTGGACTGTTGGGAGCCTGATTTTGGAGATATTCTTTTTTTGGAGACATTATTCTTAAAATACTCTCTCCCTGTAGACTTTACACATCAGTTTAAGAAAATGCAACTGGAAAGATAAGCCTCCCTATAAAATGATGGAGTATATGCTAAAGTCAATCATAATGATTTTGATAACCTTAAGTTTTAGGTTCTCCATGCTGTTGTGCACAAATTTTTGAAACTAAGCTACTTACTCAGGGCCACTGCTAACTGTATCCTCGCCTCTCAGCTAAGTCTGTTACTCATCCAGTCTCCTGCCTGCTGACAAAAGCCCCATCTCCCTTCAGACAATGACAGTGTCTCCTCAGAAACTGATCCAGATGATCCCTGGGAAAAGCTGTAGTCCCTTAATAAATATTTGTTAACTTGAATTGTGTTAAACATTCCTATTTTGTTCATATTCCTTAAGGAGTGCTTAAATCTTTCTGACAATTTTCAGTTGGAAAGAAAGTAATTCTTCCAGATATCACTGGCTGAGTTTCATGGTTTCTTCAGTTGCAGCTCCAAATGTCAATGTACTGTTAATCCCACACCCTCAAAGTGGGCACCTTTACAGAAACTAGAGGTGTCAGTGTGGTTCACAGGGACGTGGCACCAACTGTGCTCTTGGCTTGACAGAGAGAAACTCCTTTGCTCCCTGAGGAGTTCCTGCTTCCTTGGGGAAAAGCTGCCCTTCTCTCTTTTGGAGTAGATAGGAGGGGCAGAGTAGATTTTAGCGATGAAGATGATAAATAAGATATCAAAATGTCATCACTCTATGCAGAGCCTTTTTCTGGGGACCAAATTGATGGTTTTCCCAAAGGCTGTTTTCAGTACTTTTCTCTCTTCCAGATGCAATAATAAGGGGATTGCAAGTTGGCATCTGGGTCTGGGCCTCTAGGCTCTGATGAATCATACATATTGAACCAAGAAATTATGCTACCTTCCAATGAAGAAGTATGTTTCTTGCTGGGCAAGAGGGAGTTCAAGCAACAGGAGAAAATAAACTAATAACTCTCAGGCCGGTTCTGCCACTTTATACTTTAGTATCCAAGAACGTGAGACCCAGAAGGGAACTTAGTGGTTGATGCTGAATCTCTGGGAGATAAGTTTGTTCGAGGTCACGTAGGTAGATGAAGGCAGAGCAGAGCTGAGACTGGAACTGGGGATGCTGGAGCCGCAGCCCTGCTTTCTGCTGCTTCCTTTTTGTGCCTCAGGAGGGCAAGGGCTTTCTCTGGAGATCCTGTCTGCAGCGGCCATTGGCTGACCCAGGGTGTGATTCTTCTCTTTAAATAGTGGATAAGTCATACACAGGAGGATGCGGCACACAGCTTATGATTTTAGGGAGATATAGAACTTCCTCATTCATTTTAAAAATTATATTTTGAAGGCTGCAGGCAACAACAATTGATAGCAAGAGAAATGGCTCATGAGATCCCAGGGAAGCCAAGGAAAAGATAGAGCTTGAAGAATTTGCCCTTTACCAAAAGGATAATCCAACAGGGAGCTGGTTCTGATTATTCTCTCTGCAGGACTCATTACGGGGAATGACATCGAGAGCAGGGATGGCAAACACAGAATGCTGTGGCGCTGCCTCCCGCTCCTGTGCCCAAGGCAGATGCTGCTCACGGACACTTCGCTCTTTCCTTCCACGCAGAAGGGAGCTCAGACTCCTCCTCACACTGCGCTCCAGGCAGCCACGACTGGGGGTCAGCTCTTGGCAGCTGAGATGCACCCTCCCCGCCTGGGAGAGCAACTGCAGAGATCTTATGGAAGGCTTGAGATGGCAGGAGCCAGTCCGGGTGTGCACAGCCCCATCACTAACGTGGCTAGGTCAAGACTGGTTTCTCCACATGCTGCTTCAGAGGTGGCACAGAGACACCAGGGAAAGCCTTTCTTCCTTACAGCTTTGCTTCAGACCTTGGCTTCGTAGAGGTCACAGAGCAAAAACCACGGCACTGTTCCTTATGCGTCTTATTCACACGTCAGAAGGATCCTTCCCCAAAGCAGAGCCCCTGTAACGAGTGTGTTGCCTCTGCCTGGGAGTGGAAGATGTCCATCCCCGTTACGCTTGTCCTTTCCCGATATGCTTCTTGCTGCCCATCACCCCAGCTCTGTCCCAGGATCTTGGAATGGAAGGTGGCACTGGAAGAAAGTGGTGCAGAATCTTTCCCTGGAGCACTTACCTTGTTACCACATATTCACAGCTTCCTAGGCCTTTCCTTAATCTCACGTTTCTAGTCTTTCAGAGGAGATCCAGTTGTTGTATCCATACAGATAAATTTCTCTATATTCTCAACTGTTAAAGATGCCTTTTTGTCAGTGAAAATGTCCACTGTCCTCTCAGGATACTACCTCACATCCTTGAAGACAGGCCTCTTTGGGTGATTGGTGGGGGAAGGGCCCTATGGGCCAACAGAGAAACAGCTGCCAGAGGCAGGGCTGAAGGGGAATGGAGACAGAAGAGCAGCTTTGACTTGTATTGTGAACAGAAATGTTTTCCTTCCCTGACCTATTTTCTGTCAACCTTCAGTATGACCTACATATGGAGATGGGATTGTTAGAGCAGCAGAGGGCGCTGCAAGGTCAATAACAAAGCCACCCGCCTCAAAGGACTCTGGGAGAAAAGTCCCCTTCCTGAGTGACTGGAGTGATAACACCCAGACTGTGGAACAAGATGGTTTTGCTCATTAACTCCTTAGGCTCCACGCTATCGAGGCCTCTCTTGACTGGTGATTTGGGCCAATGCGAGGCAGTCCTGCTTCTCTGTGGGTGAAGGTACCTGCAGTGCACTTGGTTCCTTAAGAGTCACTCTGGCGGTAGGCAGCAATGCATTTAAGGGAGATAGGCTAGGGACACTGAAGGACGTGACGTCTGTAGTGAGTTACCAAATCTTAAAGGTCTCTCCTATCCCTAAATTTTGGGGTGACTGAGTCCTACCACAGTTGCAACTTTTGGAAGACCTAAGAACATTGGGCTTGAGACCTTATTTCTCCTGCTCTTCATACTCTTCAAGATTGGGAGGAACACAGCTGGCTCAGGTCTCTGGGGATGTAGTGCTTTGTGACACCGTGTTTGTAGCACTGAGAGCAAATTAAAGATGTGAAGTGTTTTTTTTTTTTTTTTTAACCATTGATTGGTACAACATGTCTTTTGCCAGATTTCACAACTTTACTTCTTCAGATCTACTCAGCATCTTTTCTCTGAATAGCTTTGATGAGAATAATGCTCTTTGGAACTATATTCATCTGTCTAATAAAAAGGATAATAGCAACAGCAATACCTAATATTCTTAGGTCATTTATATGCTGGATGTATTGCATGTATTATTTCCTTTTATTTTCCAATACTCCTGTCAAAAGGCTATAGTTATTATCTGCACTCTTGTAGATGGAGAGATTGAGGCTGGGAGGGGTTAGGTCACACTGAAGGTAACACAGCAAGTCAGTGCTAGAGGGATACGAACCAGGAAGGCTGGCTCCAGAAGTGCACTCAGCCATGACCTTGCATGGTTTTCTGAGCAGAGCCCTCCCTAAAGGGAGGCTGTTCAAGGAATGTTGGGAGGACACTAGAGGGCAGAGAAGATTTTGACTTTGCCACCCCAAGTAGTACTCAGTGTCTGAACCTTTATGTGAAGGATAAGGGGACAGGATGTGCCCCTCTGGGTGAGGGTGCGTGAAGTCCAGGTCTCTGCTCTTGGACATGTCAGATGTAGCTGAGGTTGGGCAGGTAAGGAGGAGAGCAAGTTCAGCTTGGAGAGCCCTCAGCCTGGTAGAAATAGCAAGCCTGGTAGGGACTGAGCAGATCCATGGTTTGGGAGGCCTGGGAAGGACCTGCCCACTAGCAGCCTCTGCCTAGGTGTGGCAGCCCCTGTGTCCTGAGCCTTCCTCTTCCACGTCCAGGGGTCCTGGGGCTGTTTATATTAGGACTTCAGCCCACGTGATATCTGCTTTTGGAGTTCTCCATGCCTAGGTTTGCCAGATAAACTACAGGGTGTGCAGTGAAATTTGAATCCCACATAAACAATGAATACTTTTTTAGCATAACTAACCCGCATATGGCATGTTTCAAATATTCTTTAAAACTTTTTTAATTTGAAGTGTACATTTAACTGGGTGTCCTGCATTTTTATTTGTGAAATACAGCAATCTTATCTGCGCCAGTGGTGAATTTTTGAGTACAGAAATCTGCTTTCCTTTATCACATTTTTAGACATTTATTGATTGTCTATTATGTGGCAGACACAAGCCTACAGGCTGGGAATGTTCAGTGAAAAGATAAAGCCTTTAAATTACTGAAGCTTCTGCAATGGTGTGTGTGTGTGTGTGTGTGTGTGTGTGTGTGTGTGTGTGTGTGTGTTGGGGGTGAGTTGAAAGAGAGCGGAATAGATGCATGAATCTAATGATCTCAGATGGCGACCTGAGGGGGAAATGGGGACAGATAAGTAACAGGATGGTGACGAGTGAGGTCGGGAAGTGTTTTTCTTGGGGTGCCCAGAGTCTTTGAGCTGAGATTTGTGAATAACTCAGAGTTTTAGACAGCTTAAAAAGTGAGCAGATAGAGCACCAGAAAGGAGACAGCTCCAGCTGAGAGGGAGCAAGACAGCAAAAGGCAGATGTGGGTGAGGCTGGAGCGGAGGCGGAGGATTTACACGGCATCACATGATGTACCTTTATAAAGACCTGGAGAATGGATTTTCTAGGGACAAGAGCAGAAGTGGGGAGATGGGTAGGGAGCTACTGCAGTGGTCCTGGCGAGAGACGATGGTGTTTCCGGGAGGTGGTGGCAGTGCAGACTGGAGAAGTAGTGTACTGGAGATGTATTTTTATGGTGCAACAGACAGGTCTTACTGATGAGTTTGATACAGAGAAAAGGGAGACGGAGGAACTCTTACAGACACTCCTAGGCTCCGGGGAATGACTTAGTGTTCTCCTCAAGAGCAGTGCTCCCCAAATGCTGTGCCGTGGAAAATCGTGTTTGGATGGCGTGTGGCTGGGAGGGGCTGGCTCAGGGGCCCCTCTGAGCACTATCTCAGCAAGCTTGTAACCCACTCCGGCAGTTCACCCACCAGTAAGCTCTGCTCTGGGGAGGAATCTTCCCATGGGAGCCAAGTGTGTGCTGTACAGGGCCCAATGGGAGATGGGGAGTCATGCTACGCAACGCATTCCTCCAGCGTCTAAAATCAAAGATCTCTTGAATTCCAGGTTAGGATAGAGTTCAGAAACAATCTTGCCCAATCTTCCCTCCTTCTTTACACAGAAACTACTAATTTATTCAGTCTATTAAGAACTATGGAGTTACTCATTCAAATATTACATTCATTGAGGTCCGTAAGTGCATGCGGCAGTGTGAAGTGCTGTGGGACAGGTCTCCTGTAGTGTGACTGGCGGGGGGACACACCAGTCTGTGACCGGAGGATACACAGACACAGAGCAAATCGCTCTCACAGCGGCTGGATATTCAAGCTCCCTCTCTTCCTTTCTTTCTTCCTTCTTTTCATCCTTCCTTCCACTTTTCAGAATTAATTCATTTTCATTTTTAAAAATATTAGTTCAAGACAAGCCAGCATCACCATAACCAGAAATTTCCTTGGTGGAGACTTGTTCAAGAGCCGCATCTGAAGCGGTCACATGACCGCCCGGGCCTCCTGCTTCCCCTCATTTCCCTCTCGTCCGCTTCCTGTCATAAGCCGTTAGATGGCCCCAGAGGTCTGAGAAACTCTGTTTTTAATTCTATATCTTCTGCCCTGGTACAAAAAGAAGATGATTCTTATCTTGGGCTTCAGCCTTTTGTTTTTCTGTAAGTGGATTCATTTGTTGACCTTTCTCTTGTTCTGTACCCCATTCTCCTTTCTATACCCCTTTTCCTTTTTCTGATTTTTATTCTTGTGGCACCGGGAATTGAACTCAGGACCTTGCACCTTGCCCTTGCCAGGCAGGTGCTGTGCCGCTGAGCTATATCCCTGGCCCTCCTCTCTCTGCTTTTGAAGAGTTGGCCTCTTTCCCTTGGTTTTTCAATCATTCTCTGATTTAAACTTTCATATTTCATCCTTTTCTTTTCTCTCCCCTTGAGTTCCTCTGTGCTGGGCCTGTGCTGGGCTCAGTCCCTATTTTTTCTCTTCACAGGTAAGGACACACTATGTGACCAATTGACCCAGAGTCCCCCAGAGCAGACGGTGGCAAGTGGCAGTGAGACAATGTTGCTCTGCACTTATAGTACCGGACACTCAAATCCAGATTTATACTGGTACCGAAAAGTGGCAGATCAGTCTTTGCAGTTCATCCTTTACAGGGATAACAGCTACTCTCGTGATGCAGATTTTGTTCAAGGTCGATTTTCTGTGAAGCATAGTCAGACCCACAAAACCTTCCACTTGATCATCTCCCCTGTGAGGACTGAAGACAGGGCAACTTACTACTGTGCTTTAGAGTCTCACGATGCTGCAGGTGCTTGGGGAGTCTGCACACAAACCCCTGGGCACGGCTTGGCAGAGCCTCCCAGGGGAGGGGACATCCTGGACCTGGTTTCCTTCTCTCAGTCATTTGGGGTGCTAACCTGGCCTTTAGAAGTGCCCTGAAGTGACCACTGACTAACAAAAGCCCAGTCATATCCAGGGAACACTCTGGCTTCCAAAGGCAGAGTGTCTCCCACTTCCGACCCAGTGGGCCCTTGCCCCCAGGTGCCTCGTGGTTGACAATGGAAGGGTGCAGGGCTGAGTGTACCATCTGTGTGTCCCCATGCCTGTGCTTTGCTAGCCAAGAGGGTATCAGAATGATGCATGTGAAGGGCCAATTGTAGGACTGGCCTAGGCAAGTCTTTATTTTAATCTCCATGGTCATTTTTTCATTATTGTAAGTTGGCCTATTATCATTTCTCAAATCAAGTTGGACACAAAGTTAGGAATTTTTAAAAGATTTTAAAAATGATGTTTTTTGATTTACCTTTTGTCTGCATCTTACTACGTTTAACTACCTTATTTCTCCTGGATATTCTCTGATGATATTCTCTTTACTTTGTCTGGAGAACATTTTCCTTTCACTGAAGAATATCAAGGCACTCCTAGATAGCTGCGTGTGAATCTCAGAATCCCAGTTCTCCAGGCCCCGTGTTTGGAGGGCAGTGATGTCCCCAGAGAGGGTCATTTCCTCCAGGGGAAACTGACTGAGTGTTGCTGTCATAGATGTACCTTGGTCCCTTTGACTCAGTCCCTTCTATTTCTACTGACTTCTCTGCCCTAACAGATGATTAGAGTTATCAGACACAGTCTTCAAAACAGAAGAGGCATTGGCATTGTTTTACAGGAAATACACTGAGGGCCAGGGAAGAGAATGATAGATTCAGAGTCTTACAACTGGTTAGGATTGGACACAGAGGTTCGGTGCTGCACTTCCACGGCTCTCCTGGCCACTGTACCCCAGGAAGTTTTACCCATAGGCAGTTTGGGTCGCAGTTTATCTTCACATCAAAAACCATGGGTGTAACTGGGCCTGGTGGTGCACACCTGTAACTCCAGCATTCTGGCAGCCTGATGCAGGAGGATTCCACCTTTGAGCCCAGCCTGGGGAACTTAGTGACCTAGTGAGACCCTGTTTCAGAATTAAAAAAAGGGCTGGAGATGTAGCTCAGTGTGAAGGTCCAGGGTTCAATCCCCAGTAATCCCCTCCTCCCTGAAACTGGTTGGAGAGTAGCTACCATATGGAACAGTGGAAAGACTGTGGGGTGAGGGAGCCACAGGACTCGGGCACACAGCCCAGACTCCTGGAGCTTCTGTTCTGCCACCTAATGAGTGTGCCACACAGCCATGCATGGTCTCATGTGCAGTGGCCCCAGATCTCCCCCGGCTCCTGTCTTAAATCTTTTCTGGAGGCTCTTTTGGTGGGAGAAATTAGTGGTTCTCTGATGTGCTAGGATGTTTGACCGCTGGCACATCAGCAGAGGGGAGCACCTTTGCTGCTGTGATGGGACAGCCCTGAAGTTCAGTCCAGCTGATTGGCACTCCTTTACTTTGGGGATGCAGCGTGCTCTTGGATGGGAACTTTGGCCTGATACTCCTGAGGCCTTCCTTGGTTCTGTTTCTGGCACTATTCCTTCTTTGGTGAATAACTTTAGACATGGTGCATACTTTTTGAGTGGGGACTTTTTCCACCTGAAAATGAACATCTTTTCATTCCTAGCAATTTCAGAGAAGCATTCTGATATAACAAAAGGGAACTGAAGCCAATATTTGAGAAATAGGCACTCTTTACACATGCAAGGTGAAGCTCTGTGGAACTGCTCTCTCCTGGGTGGAACTGGCGCATCCATGCAGACTTCCTTAAGCCCAGCACTCACTGGTGGAGGTGCTGCCTTCTTTCATTAGGTTGTGAAGACGCCATGCCACGTGGGAGTTGCAGTCAGTAGCGGTAGGGAAATTTGTGAGAGTCACTTTCTCACTTGTAATGTCATAACCCCCTGCTTGTCACCACATGGGAGCTAAGGAAACCACACCTTGGGGTTGCTAGGGCTCTGCTGCCCAGGCGGGGGCCCCTGGGGAGAGCTGAGGCCTTGCTGAGGCCTTGCACAGGCTCCAAGCTGCACAAACTGCTGTTCATTGCTATGATAGTAGCAGCTGCAGCAGCAGGAAACCAGAGCTGTGTCCCCCAGGTGGGAGCCTCAGGCTTGGGGCCCAGGAAGCCGCGGTGTGACCTATAAGCTCAGTTTGGCCTTCAGCTGACTAATATGCGTTCACAGAGCTGACTTCCCCGCACGGTGGTCGCAATGAGTAAAGCCAGAGGCAAGGTGCACATAGTGTGGTTTAATAAATGCAACAGAGACAGGGCTAAGAAAGACGGCCAAAAACAATCAGCATCAAAGACCCAGGCAAAAGAATCGGTGTCTAGTGATCTCTAACTCCCTGTGTACACATTGGCAGGCAAAAGACAATAAAGACACTGTTTTTGCAGGGAAAGATAGACGCCTCATTTCTCTCCCTTCCTCTAAAAACTCTTGCACAGTGAGTCGTGCGAAAGCAGGACCCATGTCCTACTCATCGGTGTGCCCTCAGTACAGTGCCCGAGACTCAGTCAGCCATGCATGTTAAATCAATTAACAGAAAGAAGTGCCTTTCCTCTGTATTTTACTCTGATCTCTGCTAATAGAGTGGACAGTGCTTAGATGAGATTTGAGAACCCCCACTGCTGCTTAGAGGGTATTAGGGCAGTGATACGGAATTCTGTAAAGTACTGGGAAAAGCGGAAGGCGCTGACCTTGTCCCTCCCCGCTACGTTGCCGTATAACATCGCTAGTGTGGCCGCTGGAAGGGTGTCGAGGGAGGATGAGCCACAGGAGAGGAGGATGAGGATGCTTCTGGGGTGGATCTGGTGCTGGGCGGGGCAGAACCTGCCATGTGTAGGTAAAAGGACACTTGCTTTCCTCCTCTCAGGGCCAACTCTCCTCCCAGAGACTGGGGCAGGGATCTGTTAGTTCCCACTTTCTCCTTTGGAGAGAAAGAAAGTGAAAAATAATGATGTATTATTTTTCAATGTGTATCTGTTGTAGGAATAAAATAAAATGGAATTTTATGTGTATATATATATATATACACACACACATGAAATATATATCTATATTTTTATGTCCATCCATCCCTTCATAAAACGGCATATAAAGTAGTTAGAACCGTAACCCCCCATTGCCCAGCGCATTTGTTTTTCTACCAGACTGGAGGATGATCTGTGCTTGTTGCTTTCAGAGGGAAACTGATTTAAATAAGGTGGTGACAGGTTGACTTGAATCACCCAGAAATCAGAAGCCTAGGAGACAGCCTCTTTTAAGCTTTGATTTCCATCAGCGAGCATAGCTTCTTCATGCTGATCAGTCTGCAAGTGAAGGAAAGTCATTACAGAATCATAGACCTAAAAGCTAGAAAGGCTTTGTAGAGCTGGTGTTTCTTGGGATGGCCAGTACCTACTGTACTGCACCAACGCAGACCTCACAAATCAATTGTGGCACCTGTCCCTGGTACACTTGGCAATAATTCAGCTATCAGTAGAGTCTACCAGTGTTGGCATAAGTCATGAAACCTATTTGCTCTCTTGTCATCACTCTTAAACTCATCCTAGAGAAGACAGGCAGTCTGGCGAGGGTAGCATAGTGAGCTAATGACAAAGTCAAGACTAAAACACGGCTGTCTGACTCCCAGCATAGCACTGTGTGTACAACCATGTTGCCTGTGCTCCTGGGATTGTGAGTAAAGCGTCAGGTGCAGCTGGACACCCACTTGGGAATGACTGGGTATGTTTACAGTCTGGATTGGCCAGTCCAATACTCTACTACAGAGCTGTTTCTAGAATAGGAGCTGGGACTGATGGGTATTTGGGGGCATTTGGAAGGGAGTAAGGGGGAGAAGGTTCATAGGCCCTGGTTTGAATTCCATGATTATCTGAAAATGGAATGCAAGTAACAGGAAAATAATTAACATTCTGTCCCATCTTTGTGTGTATCCTGAGTAGCTAATGGGGGTATAAGTTCATCCTCAGGACAGGCTGGTCCACACATCAGGACCTTATGATTAAGGAATGGGATCTGGCATTCCTTTTGTCTGGACAATGATGGGTTCTGCATCCTCTGACTATTCTTCTAGCAAAATTTTATTTATGGTCTTGCAAGTAACCCATGGTCCCTTGGCCAAATAAATAAAAGAGCTGTTAAAGAAGACTAATTCTCCTTATTTAGTTTTGGTTTTCTCCTTGGGCTGGAGATGGTGGTTATTACCTGGTATATTAGAAAGAAATTACCTTATCGTACATAGTGGGTTTAAAATAAACAATAAAAGGATGTAGGATGTTTTGTCTGAGATAGCCCACCTTATTAATTCCGAGTGTGTTTCCAAGCATTTTTTCTCTCCCAAATGCTTTTTGGTTTCTCACCATTTCTAAATCTCTTTTCCCCATGTACAGCATAATTTGGGTGGATATAGGACTGAGGAGCAGCTAATTCTTACCTTAAAAGAAAAATAACTTAGCAGTCAAGACAAAATTAATGGCAACACTCTTGACAAAGAGCATTCGCAGCCCCAGCACTGTGAGAGACATCATGTTCATCTTCGGGGTGTAAACTGTGGTTGAACAAGAGTGAAGATGGTAAATTCAGGGATAGATCACATTCCTTTCTAAAAATTAGGCTTGCAACACCATGTCCAGCCTACCCAAGATCACCATGCTTTTCCTGGGACACCCAGCTTGGTGCCAGGTGCACTCAGAGACCATGGGGTGCTGTTTACACCTTGTGAGCGAGCGTTGGAAACACATGCTGCAGCCAGCTGAGCTCTGCTGGGACAGTCGGGGGACCAACTGTGCTCAGTATGGTTTCTGTTTTCCTTTGAAATCTTGTTCTTTTTAGTCTCAGTTCACAACTGCAGTACCTTAACCTGCAATTCTGAACTTCACCCTTTGATTTGAACTAACCTTTTGGTTCATGGCAGCTCTTTTCAGTTTGCGTCACATTTTCAGGTTCTGCTTGCACTGGAACATCTGAAAAAACCCAGCAGTGATCAAGGCTATGTTGACAACCAGAAGACTCAAAACTGTAGGGTTTTAAAACTAGAGGAGACTTTAGGTAGTATCCTGAGGACCAGAGGATGTAACTTCGGGTCATGTGGCTATTTATGCAGTTAACCTGCTTCCTGCTCTGGACTTTCTGGGTACCACGAAGCTAATATCTAGACGTGTTATAATATGTAGGTAGAACTAGGATTCTTAACCCTATCACTGGCTGAGTTCCTCTTTCTTTTGGACTAGACTGCTCCTGACTTTTCAATGCCTGATCCTACTAGTCAGATGGTCATTTATTGGAAGAGACAGTGGTTGGTGAAGAGGAGCGAAGGGGATGAAATGAAATGGGCTTTATCTTAGATCCTACCTATGGGTGAAGGCCATTTCCTTCCCAGTCATTAATGAGGACACAAAGTCTTTTTTTCCAGAATGACGCTAAATCGTGAATGATCTACTGGAGTCTACATTTCTACCTTCTTTTTCCCCTCGAATTTCCTTCCTCATAGTCTCCAGTCCCTTGAAGCTGGATACCTACCAGATGAAGTTGTCTTCACTTCGAAGTCGGTAGAGCTCACGGTTTCATTATTGAATTGAACCGAACACGTTACTGAATTTGGATCTTCATACTGACCAAGCTTGACAGCACTGTACTTCCCGCTGGGAGAGATCACGACAGCAGGGTCAAATTCTACTACTTTCTTGGATGACCTGAGATTTATATTTATGTTCTTGGGGTAGAAATCCTTCACCAGACAAGCAACATTTGTTCCATTTTTCATGACAAAAACAGATGGTTTCGAAGGAGGCTGAATTCCTGCAAATATAAGCAAATTATTTTGTGAAAAGATTCCAGCTTTGTGGGAGTTTAACACTGGTGATTATTTCAATCTTTTCTGAGCCAAACAGAAAAAAAGGACCAAACACTACAGTCTAGAACTCCCTGTATCTTGTTGGCCTGGGCTTGTTAGCACCTCTATAAAATAATTGCCATTCCCAAGGTGAGCAGAAATGAAGGGCAGTTAGTTTTACTCCTAGGTTTTGAAGGTACAAAGAGGTAGTGAGTATAACAGCTACAATATACAGCAGAATATAACAGCTACAAAGAAGTTTCTGGATTAAGGTAGCCGCTCATGCTGTGCGTTATACCAGTTAAAGAACCAACGATCCAAAAAGGTCTGTAAAATTGGTTCAAAGGCCCTGAGGGTGGAAGGGTTGCAGGCACTGCAGGTGTCATCCCCATTCATGGACAGAAAGGCTGGCCGGGCTAAGCAATGTCTAACTTTGTCATTAGGTGAACACTAATTCTTTCATAAGAGCCTGGCTATTGTACAATTTCCCTTGAATCTTTAATCAAAGAAACAACCGTCATTCTCAGAAAGTACTTGTAGATGTAAAATCAGTTTAAGCCCATTTTTTCCTGTTTTACTCTAAGAGGAGTTGTGGAATGTTGGTCCTAGTAATTGGGCCCCCTACTGACTTTCTCTTCTTTCATGCCTTACCCTGAACCAGTATCTATCTGTTACTTTGTATGCATCTTTCTCTTTCCTGAAAATCAGGAGGCTTTAAGAAAGGTAGTAATGATTTTTTTATAGTGTGCTTTATTGAAGTTTCTGAATTGTGATAAATTTTGTGTCCATGGAGACTAGGATTCTCAGACTATCTTCAAATGATTGCTAAAGAAAGAGCCTTGCTTGTATCTGAGTCAGGAGAGATAATCCGCCTGTGAATAGTGGTCTGGATATATTTCCAGCCTTAAGCTTTATTTCTGATTTTCAATCTTAATTGTTCCTGTGAACATGGCTCTTGGTATTTATAACTTTAGAGATTTTGGCTTCTTGGTATGAAATGAAAAATATGCTGAATTCTAGCAGATTTTACCTTCCGTGGTTTACTGTCAAGATATTAGATGCTACTGAATAGAAAGTTTGGTAATGAATGTGTAAACAGAAAAGAAATGATACTTCTAATGCTTTGCCCTGCATCTGGGTTACACATTCAACTGTGCAGCTCCTGTAATGGAGCTATGACAAACCATTTGGTTATAGCTGGTTGAGGGGGAGTGATTTTTCAGTCAAGGAATTCCTTTGGATCACCACTTTGTAAATGGACTGTGGCTGATCAGGCCTTTCCTAGGGAGTGAGATGTTCAGAGACGTCCCGAGCTCACTACCAAAGTAATTCTCCATTTTTTTCTTCTCCAAGATGCTCAGGTAAAAGACGGGTTTCTGCTCAGGTCACTCAGGCAGGAAAGTCATTCCCCAGAATCGGACTCCTTGTTTTGGCTTTAGCTCTAGAAGAGAGGGGAGATTTTTCTCTTTTCCTTTTCCGGGGGGGTTTTCCCAGAACCTGCTTTATCCTGTGTGAGGAAACCCTCACCGTTTTGTTTACTTGCACGGCTGAAGGCACTGATGGGAGAGACTGATAACAGGCACTGAGGGTGGAAACCACCCGGCCTGCTCACTCAGCAGTCCTCACAACTGTGCTGCTCTTGTTTACCGCCTCGCTTTTGCTTAAGGTGTACTAGGGGTGATATTCAAGGTGGTTATGAGTTAGCAAAGAAATTTATCCATTAAAAGCCGACAACAAAGACCACAAAAACCAAACTTAATAATAACAACAAAAAACCTAAGCCTCATCTCCTTGGATATTTAAGAGGAAAATAGTTAAGATATTTTAGGCTGAAGCTAGTCTGATTTAGTTGGACAATTAAGGCTTGCTTGGGATTTTGAAATCTAAATTCATCAGGCAGTTGCCAGTGATTACTTTGGGCTGGGGAAATTGGTTTTAAATAATTTGAACAATGCCACATAGCCGAAAAGGCTGTTTGAAGAAGTTCGGGCACTTATATTGAACTCTGAATCGATTAGTCAGCATTTCAGAATGAGTGTACATAATGTACTAATTTCATAAAATATTTTTCTCAGACCCTGTTTTTAAATTAATGTCTATATATTCAAAACAATTGAAGGAAAAGTATTTTATTTAGTTTATTCTTTGGCATCACTGTAACCAAAGAAAAGGCTATCTGACTGAACTAAATCTTCCTTTTTTCTTTTTCATAAATATAATACATGCAGTGTGGTTGCCATATGTATGCTAGTCTATTTTATGTTTGACTTAAACCCAAATTTAAAGTTGTGTAAAATTTAAAACAAGATTTAAATCTTGGGCCAGATTTAAATGAAGAGTTTAATTGTTTGTCCTTTGAGAATACTCTGTCTTCTTGTTCTATGGCTATAATTAAATTTTAATATATGTTTCGAGAGTATTTGTTTGGGTACTTATTTTATTTTTGGACTTTTTTTTATGAGTACTAGTATGATAAGATTATATGTTGGTAAAAAATACAAAACATTTGTTATATCTTTCCTGATCAGTCTTTCTTAATTTATAAACTTGAATATCATCTATTTTAGGTTTGGATAGAGAATCCCACTGGTATCTAAGAATTGTAACATTTATAATAAATGTCACTCAGAATTTTAAGCCTCTCTGCTAATATGGGATTTAACTTAAACCCTGAAAATTTGCTCTACCTGATTACTCTGATCGCACTAGCTTTTTCTCTTCAGATTCTTCCAACCTGCAGGACATCTGTGGGTTCCCAGGAGGCATGTACACCAGTCAGCTTAACCAAGTGGTGTAGACGGATCAAGCAATATCCTGGGGCATTTGGGCCAAAGTGTCCTGGAAAATGTCTTCTCTGCATCTGACTACTCCAACTACTAGTGTAATTCTTTTAGATTTCTTAGGCTTTTTGGGTTGCTCTGGAGATTTCAGAAATACATGGGGACTGTAGTTTTAACATTTGTATATTTTAAAACAAAAGTAATAACTACTTTGGTGAATCAGCATCTTCACTCAGGCCTACTTTATATCATATTACTCCATCTCTTAATTATAAGTTAATTTTCTAATTACAATTTGAAATGTAAACTGCATGGCAACCCCATTCTCAGGACTCAAATATCCACAGATATAGGGAAAAAATCAGCTCACGGGGCTCCACAAAGAGTTTGATGCCAGCTCCAGAAAATGTCTTTTAAGCGTCCCAGGGGCACACTGAGACATTGCCTTACTGCCTGGGGCTGGCCCTGGGTCCTGGGCTTGAGCACCTGTGTACCGTGCCTGCCTCCCCTGCTGGTGTCTTGGCTTAGAGAATCTGGAGCTCGGAGAACTGCAAGACTGCTGTTGATGGGACCCACATCTGAGTGCACAGCATCTCAGTTCACTTTGAGGCTAATAACAGTTGAATGGCTGGATCAGAAAATGAGCATGAATTGCCCATCCGAAAGATGTAGGGACAGGATTGAGACAGGGCAGAAGAGGATTAAAGAGGACTGAGATGGGTACCTTCAGTGCAAAACTCAACTCTCATTTATCGAGAGGGCTCTCCAAGAAGCAAGTAGCTGGGGGTAGGGAGGCAGCCCTGAATACTGACATTTCTTATAATGAATGCTGGGCCAAGGAGAGGAGGGATTAGAAACAGGTCCAGCTCTCATACTCTGCTTCCCTTCTCTTGGGTCTCAAATGCTGCTTTTTGATTAGAAACCTAATTTTCCCCATCACTCAGTGAATCTCATAATAATAATAACAAATCTACTTTCTAATTCCCTGATCCCACTGAAAGGCTTTCCAAGGACCTGAAGGCTGAATAAGAAACTAGCTGCCTTTGGGGGATCGCATTGGTGCTGCGTGTTGTGGATGCAGGTCAGAGAAGCCAGTTTTTGCTTTGGATTGCTCATTTTTGTTTTACAATTTCTCCTGACTCTGGGTCTAGACACAGATCTCAGGGGTGTACAGAAATCATGCGAAATAGAACCTAAAGACCATATAGATCAGTCTGTCCTATCACCAAAACGCGAGTCTAGAGATAGAGCCAGGCAAAAGAGTGACAGTTGTGTAGGGTCATTTTTTCTTGTCAAAACTTTTAGGACTTGGGACATGGTTTGAAATTCTTACTTCCCCTACCTGAGCATTGCATCATTATATTACACTCCATCACCGCAGGAGGGGAAAACCAGAGAAATAAATGCGGTATCAGTGGAAAGTGTGGTCAGGGTCCCTACAGAGAGGCTGAGCATGGGTTTCATTCATTTTTTTCCCTTAAGACTCACAAAAGCACGACCTTCAGGATTTGATTCTAGCATTTCAGACAATTTTGAATTTCAAGTGGAAGCGATTTAAAAGGAAAATGAAACAATCCTTTTTACTCACATGCAATTTGCAGACCATCTATCAGACTGCAATCAACTACAACATGATTCTGTTTCTCTCCTTTTCATTCCTCTAGTCTCCCTCCTTTCAAAGATAAGAAAAGCCACCAAATTCCACTACTTTACTGGAAGCAATAGGCAGTGAAGAACTCTTAAGGTTTGTTCATATTACCCTCCGAGAGACAGAGACCGTGTTGACAGCACCACTCACTTTTAGGACTGTCAGGTAGTCTCGTCACACTCGTGTACATTTTTCCTCATTTATTTATTTCCTGTGAAATAAACAAAATTGATGTCTAACCCTGTGAGATGTAATGCCTGCCCTGGTAGACTTGGCATTTTGGAAAGTATCTGAAAGATTATTGTGTTCTGGTCTGAGGCCAGTGATTGACTGTTGGCAGCCAAACTGCCTGAACGTGGCCCAGACACTAGAACAGCCTGCCAGCGGAGAAGAGAGCACCGCTTCCACGAGAGCACCACTATTTCTATCTTGTCCTAGAGTTGGTGGCTGTGTTTCTACATTGGATGTGGATTTCTGAGCCCTCATGCAGAGTCCCCAGATTGAGGGTCTTAGAAGAGATGAACATGTAACTCAACTCTGCAGACCCAGGCTAGGATGGGACTTTGGGGAGCATGTAGTCTGGGTTAACCATGCTCATTTAATACAAATTCTCAGCAAAATAAAGGGGCAAGGGCAAGAGTACGAGACAGGGGTGGGGAGAATTCTAACTCCTTTCTTTTCATAATAATGTTTTCTTCTTTCTAATCCTTCTTCATTCACCATAACCGTGATAACTCTTTTCCCTCAGAAACAGTGGGGAGACCCCTCCTCATCTACAGCTTGCCTTTCCCTTGGTCCTGGTCCCTGACCAGCTGGCCAGGACTAGAAATCTGACCTGTGCTCTTTTTAGGTAGTTGTAGAAAACTTATCAACACCAAGCCTTAGAACAGAGTTTCCAAGTATACACAGAACATTTTCTTAAGAGAAACCTGAAACACTTCCTCTTAAATTTTACCCAGACACTTTGTAGCAACAACGGATTTCCAATTTAGAATTTTCTGCCTTTCCAAGAAGCCCCATTCATTCAGTACAGCACTAGCACAACTCTCAGGGAATATATATGTTGAGATATGGTAAAATGTGTAACTTACTGGGTTCCACGATGAGCTGAGTTCCGGTTCCAAAGATAAGCTGTGTTGTTATAGCACTGCCCGAGGCATCAATACAACAACCTTGCTACCTGCTCTCCCCTGTCGGTCTAGCCCAGCTGTTTGGAAGGGGGTGGGTGGAGCAGGATGAGGGTTGCTAGGGACACAGAACTTTGCAAGTGTTTCTGAGTTCCAAGCAGTAAATTCTGGCGGTCTGATGTCTGTCTACTATGTTCTGAGTGCTGACATTTAGGAAAATTCATAGGGTTTTTGCTGTTATCCCTTCAACCTGCCATCTCTTACGCCCAGATCTTACTTGAGGATTGTATTTACACAGGGATGAAGAATCATTTTGGTTTTGCTGAGGGTTGCCATTGTGAGCTGAAACATTGATATGGATAGGCTCAAGTAAGTCACCTAAAATGGGGCCATGCCTCAGCTGGAGGGGGAGGGCACGATGGCTGGAGCAAAAGTCACTGATACAAAAGACTTGGATCATAATAATCACAGGTGAATACAATTTGATAAATACTTTACTCCTTGACAAACAATTGGCTATACTACTTCAACAAACATAGCAACTGGTTCCGTGAGGTAGTATTACCAGATCCATCTCACAAATGATATCCCTGAAGGTAAACGTGGCTAAGACAGTGAGTGGCTGGGCTTGGCCTCACTCTCAGATCTCTAGAGCCCAATTCCACCCATTACCTAGAGTAGGAGGTGACATGGAGGTAGCCTTAGCTGCCACGTGTCCAAACATCTGTGATCACACAAAGGTTCGTTAACAGATGCAGAGAGAAAGTAACCTCACTTTCCTCTCTCTCCACTATTTTTTTTTTATTAAATTACAGAATTTCCATTGGGCCATAAGACTTTCACATCACCCAATTTATCTTTTTTTCCTATCAAATTATCTCTAAGAATTGGCCGGAGGAATCATCAAAATCAGTGTGCTCAGACTAGACGACATGTTGGAAATCTTTCAGTCTAACTACAGGGAAACTGGAGTTCAGTGAAGTTCCAGAACTCATCAGTCAAAGAAAAAGATTGGACCTTGGTTTCTGAATTCTCATTAACGTGCTCTTCATTACCCCACACCTCACCACCCAAAATGTTTGTAGGGTGGTTCCCGTCATGATGTGGTCTAGATCTGTACCTGGTGAATGCACAGGGCCTGAGGGAGCCGGTCCTCTAGAGTTAGGCAAAGGAAGACAGTGAAAACTGTCCAGGAAAGATAGCGGTTTGAGAAGGCTGATGAAGTACATCTCCACCCTGTAGTTTATAGAAGCTCAGCCCCTACTCCTCAAACCATCCCTTGCTATATCACTTGCTGGAGGCATTTTTTAAGAACTTGAGAACTGTTTCCCAATTTGGAGATTCAGGAAAATATTTAGCAAAGACAAATGCCAAGTACAGCGCTCACAAGAAGGAGAGGTGAGGTTGGTTCTAGCTCTAGACAGGTTCCTTAGTGTTTTCCCATACCCGATAAGCATAATTCAAAAACCATTTTGCTTTTCTCTTTATGGCAGCTCTGCCCCTATTGCCATGTGATATCACATGATACCTATCTGATGGGATTTTCTGTCCCATCTAGCCCACTCCTTTCCTCCTCAGTCTTACAAGCTACCCCTCAGGACAAAACAGGAGAGCACTCTGGCATTATGTGAAAATCTGAGCTTTTCCCATGTTACCCTGATAGAATTTGTGCTCCGAATGAGAAAGCATAAATGTCGACAGGAAAAGAGTTTTTTATTTGCTGGGTCAGGTGGAATGTTGGCCATAGAATAGTGGTTCTTAGCCTTTGCACACCACTTGGGTGGGGTAAAGACCTAGTGGGTTTGCACTCTGCTCCTGCTCACCTTTTAGCAAGTACACTGCAGATCCTGTCAGAGCTGTGCATCACTGCCAAGAACTGCACAGCAGCCAGGCTTCTTAGTACAAAACAGATTTAGAGTCTACAGCCCATTTTAATAATTTATTCATGAATACTACAGTTTAGCAAGCCTTAATGCCACACTTACACTTAGAAGTGACAGTTAAATTGGCTTCTGTCATATGTAAAAATCAGAGTCTATGAGATTTCCTGGGTGTTACTCAAAACACCAGGGAGGGAAAATGCATTTTCAGATCAGTTTAGGACCCATAAAAGACTGTAGGTCCTGGCAGGAGTGTGGAAATGATCTCTAGGAATCTTGGAAACAAGTTGATGAGTCCAGGATTTTAAGGACTCCTCTTCCTTGGAGAAAAGGGAGATTCTGGGGTCACCTTTCCGTGTTTGGGTGCTCTCAGGCTCCAGGGATGGGATATGTGGACCTCTCCTGGCTCCTCCTGGGGAGGGAGAATGGCTCCTTGGTAACCGGGGTTGGTGTGGAGGCAGGACACGTTCCTTGAAGGATGTGGTGGGAAAGGCAAGTGGAAGGGAAGGAGCATACTGTTGTCTCAGGTTCTGCTGGAGCTCAGCAGAGGCCAAAGAGAAAGACTGGGCCAAACAGGAAGAACCTCTACACTCTTTTACTTCTAATGGAGCAGCCTCAAAAGAAGAGCGAAGTCTTAAGAGCACAGATTGTGGATATAGACAGATAATTCAAATTATAACTTTGCTAAATTGTGTGATATTGGGAAGCTCTCCGAGATTCAGTTTCCTGCTTTGTAAAATGCAGGCAGTTATAACAATTCCACATGATCGCTGTGAGAGTGGGCCACATGACGTTCATAAAGTGCCTGGCCCAGTGGCTGACACATGACAGGCGCTCAAAAGGTGGTAGCTGATATAATGGTGGTACATAGTAGCAGACAGAAGTCCAAGTCTGTCTCATGGCTCACTTTCATGAAGAAGTTCCTGATCACCATGACCCTTTCCTAGCCACCTACTGTCATCACTGTGGGTAGCCACACTGTGGCACTTACATGCTATTTTGTCCAGTTCCCTGGACTGTTTTATGAAGTCAAGTGGTGTGGCCAGGTTTGCTCTATCTAGACAGCTAAAATGTGTGGTGGGCTCTGTGGCTGTGTGTGTAGACCTCTGGTAGTTCTGCGCTACCGGGGAATCCTGCATGTAAGAACTTGAAAGAAGCTCCCAAGGGAAGAAAGCATCAAAAGAAAGTAGACTTCTGAGAAGATGAAGGTCTGGATTTGCAACGATGCCTCTTTAACCCAGTATTAGTTGGTTTAGAAAGAAGACTCCACTCAAAGATATTCCAGATCCCGCCCCCTTTGGATATTCCTTATTTTTTCATTTCAAAGAGTAACAGAATATACTTGCTCAGCATTCCCTAAACTTCAGTTAATCACATCTCTTAGTCACATCCACCTGTCACAATTTTCTAAATAATTTTCTTTAAATTTACTCACTTTTTAACTTAAAATATAATCAAAAGGAAAAATTTAATCATCTAGGTTTGATGGTTTCCTGTACTATTCTGATATCCATTAGAAGATCAATTCTCATGAAAAAGTCCATCTCTATACCACCTACAACCATGTGCTCTGCACGCCCCGTTCAGGGAAATTCTGGTCCAAGGGACCCAGCACACAGAGCAACTTAATTCATTATGAAGAAGTTGCTGAACAAAGGGATACTATGGGAAATCAGTTGCTAACTTTGTTGGGAATGTGGACAAACTGTTTAGTGGGAAGTTTCAATTTCAGAAATGTTTAGAGGCAAGAGCCCAAATTACTTCAACTTACAAAATCTTACTAAGATTTTGATCTGAAAAAACCTTTTGAGTTTTGCTGCTTAACTCTGCCAGCCTAGATTTGAGCCTTTCTTTCTGCTGTGGAGCTTTGTCTCTGCTTCTCCTGCAGTACGTGAGGTCCGGGATACCCACCGGGCTTGTCCCATTCCTTCCTCTGCCCTCAGTCCTCTGCCTCCTTCACTTTGCACACACGAGGCTGCCCGTTTCCCCACTGTTCTCTTAGAGGTGCCTGCCCCATTACATGCATCCCTCTCTTACCTTGGGAAACGTAAGCTGACGGCAAGTCATCAGGGCAGGATGCTTTTTCTTTTCTAGTGGCCAGTTTGGCAGATTTGGGACCATTGACCCCTATTCCTAGACTTCTCTAGAACCTTTGAAGTGGGTTTTTGTATTGCTGTATTACTTTACCTGGCTTAAGATTAATAGTCACTATCTAACTGGAAGCTGCTACCAAGATTCAGACTACTGTCTTTTTTTTTAAGCAGGACACCACTGAATTCAAATGTTACTGAGCAAAGTATACCTCCTGCATTAGTACAGTTCTTCCACAACTCTAGCACTGATTCCTTTATAACATTACTTAGTGAGTGGCACCAGGTCCTCTTTGGGAGGAAGATGAACTCCATGAATCCTTCCCGAGCCACTCTGACTCTAAAGCATTTCTTAGCTGGAAACATTACACACACAAGTTTGTTCTGCTTGGAATCTGGCCTCATTGGGAAGCACAGTGTTCCATATTTCTCTCGGATAACCTACTTTCCACTTGAACCTCAACCAATTAGAAACAAATGTCTGGAACACTTTCCTTCCTTCTAAAGAGAAAGGTGACAACATATTTGTGACAAATGACCATTTGATCTGGCATCACTCTTCATGCCCAAGAGACATTTGGCTTTGGACTCTCCCAGGACCATGAGTTTGTCCTAGGAAATAGTAGGGCTTGTTTATATCTGGAGCCACCTTGAGTGGATCACACAGACTCAGGCCAACCTCACTCCCGGTCCATTCTGACTGCTCAGCGAGCTGGACCACTGAGTCTGTGGTTGTTACAGCCTGGCCCAAATCCTACGGACTGAGCAGTTCTTTCTGATTTCTGTGCACTGTGTGGGTTCTTTCACATCCCCCCAATCCTACTTTTTTTTAAACCAACACTTCCCCTGGGACTCTTACGGAGGGCTAACCGTAGCTTACCTCTTCCCAGGGGTCCCCTGGACACAATTACACTACTATCGGTCTTAGTACCACCCCGCTCCCCTTCACCTTTCCTGATGGTATTTCTGCCTCTCTAGGTAGAGGACACGTTAACCCCAAATTCCAGACAAAAGAATTACTTACTTGGTTCCACAATCAAGCGGGTTCCTTGTCCAAAGATGAGTTTGTCTGTGTCACAGCTGTTGAGGGCATTCCAAAAACCTCGGCAGCACTTCCGCCATCCTTCTTCCTACTAGCTTCAGGGCTGGAGGTTCTTTCATGCTCAGTTCCTTCAAAGATGACACTTGTTACTCATCCAACGGGCTCATGACAATTTAATAACAGCTGGTAAGGATAGGTTTGCTTTCAGACGCTTGTTGTTAGGGGAGTTGGTAGCAGCACATATTCCCAAGACGAAAATTTCCAGCCTAGCACACTAATGAAGTTCTCTGAACTGTACCTTTCAACTGTTTTAGATTGTCTCATTTCCTCAATCGCCCCTAACACTCAGTGTGGAATACTAGGGCTGTCAAGGTGGTGGGTCTTACATCTGTGACTACTACCAGTGTTACTTCATGGGCAGATAATGTGGGGCACAAGAAGAGACAGGGTGATATGAAGCACTGACTGGTGATTTTCTACAAATAAATCAATCTCCAAGTTGACATTCTCAAACTGTAAAAGCAAACCACCCAACAAAACTCTCTAGGGACTTTGGTTCAGAAACTCCATATGAAATGGCTCATAGAACTCTTTTTTTTGCAATAAGATCAATATGAAAGCAAGACAAGCAAGATTATTTTTAACATAACAGTTTTTTTGTATTCCCAACGTGTGTTGTAAGAAAATATTGAAATGCCATTTTCACCCAGGGAAGAACTGCAGAGAGTGAGAGGCCAGCAGCTGGTGTCATCTCCCCTGATCTTCCTGGCATCCCTCCTGGGCTACAGAGCAAGGAGGGAAGGCTGCCTACTGCCTTCATCCCCTGTAGCATCAGAGTCAGGCAACGGATTTTCCATGGAAGTGCTGCGTTTGCCCCTGCAGTTTTTGTACAGGTCTCTGTGGGCTTTGTAGCACTGTGTGTATCCCACCAGTCACAGTGCTACAGAGCTTTACAAAAACCTCGCCTGGGCTTTGCACTGTAAGCCTCTGACAACCTCCGGAACCAGATGTTTTCTGCAAGTTAAGTTGCAGCAGGATCAAAGGGCTTGGCTGTTAGATGTGCCAGGCTGCCCAGGTACTTCTGTTTCAGGCTCCTCTGCCCCGCTGGCTAGACCTCCCCTGCGGTTGGTAACTAGCATGGACTTTCAGAAATCATTATGCCCACTCCCAGCTGTGCTTTCTGGCCAGTTTGCCTTCAGATAGATTCCTAGAGAGGAGTCTGTCACATATGTGAATGTCTCATGTGCATTCTACATGCTGTGCGTTAGGCAGAAAATGTTTGTGGTCAATGCAATTTCTCTTGTCACCTGCTAAGCTTCTGAATCACCTTTGCTTGCCCTGCTTTACACTTGAAGAGTGTTATACAGTCTACAAAGGGCTTTCATGTAAATATAAAACTTCTCTTCTCCATTGACCTCTCAATTGCTCAATTCAGGGCCAGTAGCCCATATGGTGCTTTGTGCAGTTCAGGAAAGGCAACCCGCGAGGCAAAGGCAGAGGCAACCTCTTGGGTTTGAACCTTGCAAACGGATCACACACACCTCTGTGGGCTTTACAGAAGGTGTCCATTCTCTGGGTGCTGCCACTCTGCACCAAGGCCTTGGCTACTCTGACATGAGCTGAATTTCAGGCTCATTTCTCCTCTCCTCATGCAGGGCACAATCTGAGCAACCAGAGCTTGTGCCTCTAGTCAAACCCAGCTGACACTTCTCAGTTACAATCTTGTTTGATTTCTGATTTTTGGTTCATTCATGCCCATCTTGAAAACTTTCCTTGAGGCTCTAAGTGACCAGACTTGTTTGTTTTTGATCTCTATGACCATCACTGTGAAAATAAAGCAAAGTGATAAGTTCATTGAAAGTGACCTCCTTCAAAGTTAACCATTAAAGGAGAGCATGAGTTTTGCTGTTGCTACACTTTATCAAAAGGGAAGCAGGATTGTAAAAAGATTGATATTTACATTCACTGGCTGTCTTAGGCACTTGTCCCTTAATTTAGGAGTTACCATTCCATTTATGATCTTTCCGAGGACTCCTTCCCACTGTACATGCCTGCCCTGTAAACTCTAAGCAGCTTCATCTCTATAAAGTCTAACATTCTTTTGCTGATTCAGAAAAATATGGAAAATGTTATTGTCTCAATAACAAGCAATGAAATGGGACAGTGTAGAGAAGAAAGCAGGAAAATGTGGGCCTCCCAGGGAGAGCCTGATGAAAACAAAAAATTGCAATGTAAATTCTCAAATATAGCTTATATTGAGTACTAGTCTTTGAAATGGCAAGAGGTGAGGGGTTATTGTGTGGAGGACAAATTAATCTATAGGAGACTCATTGAGTTCCTTCTAATGTTGTGTACAGAGCTTCCCAAGGAGCAACCATCACAAAGTGGCTTGAATAGGAGTAGCCATAGTAAACAAGAAGTTGGGAACTCAGATAAGAACGTTATAGTTCCCAACTCCTCACTCTCTTCCTATATATAACAGAAGTACACATCTGGGTTCTCGCCACATGACTTGGCAGGATTTCCTACCACATGCGGAGTATACATCCTATATTTGCCATGCTTTGATCCATGGAGTACAGATACTGAAGCCCCAAGATGCATTCTGTCATAGGTTTCTATGAACCCTCTCAAACTTCTGCTTTCTGAGATGAAAGAAATTTGCTTTAGGGAGTCACTGCTGCTTCAGCCTTGGTGTAGAATAAAGTCACAGAACAGACATGAACCTAACCCACATCTTGAAGCTAAGTTGAACTGTGGGCAAAAGTGAATTTTTTTTTTCTTTCTGGTACCAGGAATCGAACTCACGACCTTGCACTTGCCAGGCAGGTGCTGTGCCACTGAGCTAAATCCCCAGCCCCCAAAAGTGAAATATTAAACAATTAAAAATTTGAGTTCTCTTGTAAGGCACATTATAGTAAAATTATCTGATTATTATAGGTGGTGATACACTTTTAATTTTATATCTCTAGTGTTATTTTTTGATCTAAAATGTTCCCCCAGTCAGTCATATGTTTAGAGGTGGAGTTTTTGGAAGGTGATTGGGTCATGGGGGAACTGTACTCACCAGTGCATTAATCAGTTGATGAGTTAATAGCTGAGGGTATTGTTAGGAAGTGGGGCCTGGGAGGAGTGGGTCACTGGAAGTGTGACCTGGAAGAGTATATTCTTGTCTCTGGTCCCTTCTTTTCACCCTGGCTCTTCTTGTTTTCTCTCTATGTTTCTTGGCTGCCATGGGTTGAGCAGCTTTCCTCTGTCATGGCTTCCTGCCATACCATTTCTGCCTGGGGACCAGCCAACCATGGACTGAAGCCTCTGAAACTGTGAGCCAAAATAAACGTTTCTTCCTCCAAGATGTGCATGTTACTAATGTTAGGCATTAGATGTGTTAGGTATTTCTGTGACAAAAAGTTGACTCATACATTCAGAAATTATAAAATTGTATGCTTAAAATTTTTGGTGGCTCCCAACTACTACTATTTCAGGACAAATCAGTATGAACCACCGGGCCTCTGTTTACTCTAGTTGTGTTACTTGCATCCTGAATGTTCCATATTCTTGCATACCACTTTTGTCTTTGCTGAATGATTTCCTTTGCCAGAAATACTCCTTCGTTCTTCCATCCCCTAATGGTCTTTAACCCACCTCCTCAAATCCTCTTCTTTTTCTAAGGCTTCACCTAGCTGTTGACATCCCTGGGAAAGGTGCTCACTCTTCCCTAAATTTTCATGTATTCAGTACTTATCTCTATCATTGCACTTAAAGTCCTTTTCCTTTCTGCTTCCTTAGATAGAGAAGCTTGAAAGAAGGGTCTGTCTTGTTCATCTCTGTGCTCCTTGTGCCAGTAAAGCACCTGCTCAGAAAGTGCCTTTGAAATCATTTTAGGGGAAGATTCTCCTGGTTCAGAGGAGATATGCAGGGAAGTGACAGAGCTGCAGTCAGACCTACCTGCATCATCCCAGTTTTGAGTTTGTCCTTGTTCTCTGGCACCAGGCCAGGAGTAGTATTATGAGTAGTATCATGACTCCCTCAAATCTGTTTAGTTGTGCACAGTACCATTGGTTGTGAACAAACTGATTTTTAACATCAGTAAGCATCACTGGGAAGATTGGTTTGTGATTTGCTCCACAACATGTAATGTATTCTAAAGCCAAATAGCAATGAACTTCACAATTCCTACACAGTTGAAATATTTAAACTACACTTTCATCTCTTAACAGGGGTAATCCAAAGACCAATTGTACCTTTGGAGAGAAATTCTAGAGTGTCACAGCTTAGACACACTTCAAAAACTGTATATTCACTTGATTGATCTTCTGCACATGGAAAACTTGTTTTCTCCCAGCAATATATGTATAAGGATCCATATCTTTCATTTTGTTCTAAAATAAAACAAAAGATGGATCAAAAACCTAGATATAAAACCAGAAACACTGAATCTGCTGGAAGAAAAGGTTGGTAGAACTCTCGAAAACATAGGTGTGGGGAAGAAATTCTTGAACAGAACCCCAGTTGGACAAGAATCAACAAATGGGATTATGTCAACTTTAAAAGTTTCTTCAGAGTAATGGAAACAATCAACAGAATGAGGAGACAGTCTATGGAATAGGAAAAAAATTACCAACTACTTTATAGATAGAGGAGTAATATCTAGAATTTTTAAAGAACTCAGAAAAATTAGACACATCAAAATAAAAAACCCAATCAAATGAGAAATTGAAATGATAGACACTTTTCAAAAAGAACAAGCATATATGTGTAGCATCTTTGGCCATTAGAGATTCCAAATTCCTACAGTAAGAATGGCTATTAACAAAAACTCAAAGAACAACAAATGCTACTTATGGGATAGAAGGAAACTTACTGCATTGTTGGTGGAAATGTAAGCTATAAAACCACTATGGAAATCAAGGTGGAAATCCCTCAAAAAACTAAAAATAGGGGCTGGGGATTTAGCTCAGTGGCAAAAGCGCCTGCCTGGCAAACGCAAGGTCATGAGTTCGGTTCCCGGTACCGGAGAAAAACAAAAAAACAAACAAACAAACAAACAAAAAAAAACAACTAAAAATAAAACTTTCATTTGACCCAGATATCCCTGTTCTGGGTATCTTCCTGAAAGAGTTAAAGACATAATATTATAGTGATATATACATACCCATGTTTATAGCAGCACAATTCACAGTAGCTAAATTATGGAAGTGGCCTATGTACCAATTAACAGATGACCGGATCAAAAAAAAAAGTGAGATTATATATAAATATGAATATATATATGAATATATATCTATATATCATACCCATAAAGAATAATAAATTTGAGTCATTTGTAGGAAAGTGAATGGGTCTTGAGACCATAATATTAACTGAAATAAATCAGACACAAAAGGTTGAATATTGCATGATTTTTCTAACATGAGAAACTTCAAATATAAATAATTTTAAAAGCAAAGTAGAAGACAGCTGGTAAGAAGCAGCTAGGTAGACTCTGGAGATGGGAAGGGGATGTGGAGAAAGAGGGAGACCGGAAGGCAGTAGAGGAGTAAACATGACGAGGATGTGATATATGTATCAGCCCCCCAGGGGGAAAGTAATTATATATTGTAAGCATACACTAATTTAAAAAAATCATGTATTCAATCTCCTGGACTTTTAGATAGGACAGTCTAGAAAGATCTAGAAAGATTTCACAACTTGGCCAGGGAGCGCTACTTGAGAAGAACATGCATGAAATCAGCTATCCATATCCCAGTGCAATGATCTTTCTGATGCACCGGGACTATACACACTGACTTTAGATTCAGGCCTTTATGATTTGAAAGTGTTTCTCTCCTGCAGCTGTTGTCTCTCCCTAGAGTGGCCACAAGTGGCCTAGGCAACATGGCTTTCTTTCTCCGTGTGGTTTTCTAGTGTTGTGTGAGATTCTCTTCTGTGAGAAAGAGAAGGCACAGGTGGTGGATGATAAATCCTGAAGATCAGCTCTTCCTGGAAGAAAGTCTATTCTCAGTGCCAAGAAGTCTCATTTTCAGAGGAAAAGGATGTATATGGTGATTAGGTTTACCACGGTACTGTCCACTCTGAGCTGGAAACAGGTCTTGTACTCAAAGGAGGATGGAGCAATTTAGAGACTTCAAAACTGGGTGTGTGGTGCATATTTGTAATCCCAGCACTCAGGAAGCTGAGGCAGGATGATTTCTTCAAGATCAAGGCCAGCCTGGGCTATATAATGAGTTCAAGGCCAGTCTGAACTATGTCATATTGAGGCCCTGCTCCCACCCTCCAAAAAAGGATAAAAGACTTCAAACCATGCCCGAAGAGGTACAGCTGAAAACCATGAGGGGAGTGTAAAGGAAAGGGAGGAAGATTCTGGGGGCATTTGATCATAGACTTCACATATCTCTCAGAAAAGTGCTAGTTTATCAGAAGACAGCTGGATTCTTATGTCTGTTTATGCATTTTGTATACTGCAGTACAGTATTTTGGTGAAAAAAATGAGAAAAGCCTTGCCTTATGCAGATAGGTAGCTCAGCAAGAGCAGTGTTTTAATACCCTTTTACAACATGGTGGATACAATATTCCTGATACTACACACACATTTGACAAGACGTATTTTCTTAAAGTTTAGTCACAAGATGAAATTTAAAACCATGCTTCAGAAGTTATTGCATTAAAAATTGATCTACCTTGCAGTGTGGATGGAACTTTCACTCAGGCATGGTTTTGTGGCATCATCCATTGGTCATTTGGGAAATAATTGGTCACTGAGTTAAGCATCTTTCACAGGTTGACACATAGCTAATGTCATCCCTTTAGAACAGAAAAGTGTTTAAATATTGGGAAGCCATCTAGCTTACAGTGGCATGTGGAAGTTTTTTATAACCCTAATTTTTGCCCAAAAGTTTAGATTCAATCATTAGTAACAATCCTTCTTGATGCGACTATTTATTCATTTCAAGAAAATGCTGCCAAACACCCAAGTCTGAAAGACTGTAATTGTCTGTCACCAGTTTGTCAGGTAAAAATAGTACTTCATGGAAAATGTGGGTAGTCTAGCTTCAACTCCAACGGGGTATGGAGTTTCCTTGGATATAATGATCATAATTTGATAGAAGTTCTTTACGTGTACTTTCAGTGTTGTCACACACAATACTAAAAAGATATGCTCAGGGGTGGAGTTTTAATAAAGTTAAAGGTTTTTACTGCTTTGTCAGTGTTATAGGCTGAGTTGTGCCCCCTTGATATACTGAAGCCCTATAGGGTGAGCCCAAGTAGGACTGGTGAGAAATTTTAGACAACAAAAAAAGAGACACTAGGACTATGTGAACACAGAAGAAGGACCATGGAAAGACACAGAGAGAATCTGTCCATCTGCTAACCAAAGAGAGGCCTCACAAGAAAGTAGCTCTCCTAGCACATTGATCTTGAACTTCTAGTTTCTAGAAGTGTGAGAAAATCAGTTGCTGTTATTTAAGCTAGCCTGTGGTATTGTTTTGGAAGCCCTAGGAAACAATCAGTCACGTTTATTCATGAAACTGTCCTCTGTTTCCTGCAAGTATGTGGCAGTGAAGAAAAAGAATATTAATACAGAATTGCCATCACCACCATGATTCGTGCCAAGGTACTGCAGTTTTACTCACCACTGGGGCTGCACCGTCAGTGCAATTGTCAGTGCAATGAAAAGCAAAGGAAGGTAATATTTTGGCATTACTATGAAAATAGTTCTGATCTGTGGACTCCCTGAAAAGGTCTTGGGGCCTCTAGCTAACCATGGGCCATCCTTTGAGAACTACTGTCCTACTACTAGTTTTTTTGTGTGTTGTCAGAGCTGTCTTTACTGTTTTGACACACATATGAATTATATCATACATTTTGATTGACAAGCAAGTCATCAGAAGCCTTCCATCTCCATTCAGAGGATGAAATTGACCCACACATTTTGGTTAGAATCTCCAGAGTTAAGACCATGAATTATTCTGTCATGTGCCTCTGATTTCTTTCTCTTGGTTGGTCCTCTGGCCGTCAGATACCTGGAGATGAGACACTGGGTCTATGATGATGGGATCTGGTGACAGAAGAAGGACAAAGTTATGGCCTGAGAGTATGACTACACTGTTGTGAGTACACATTCTGTATTTCTGTGTATTGCTCCAGTGTTTTCATTTCAAAATAGTGCATCCTTGTTTCTTTGGAACTGTAGCTTGAGTGTTTATAAGATTATAAAGAGGAGGAGTGGACCAACATAGCTTGTATGGCTCATGGACCAGTAATATACTTAGCAACTGCATAGGGATTAAAAGGGGCTGGGCTTTTGAACTGAGGCGCATATGCAACCTTGTGAATGCTTAAAGCCTGCTTAAGTTCTCATTTGGTGAGTTAGGACACACATTGGTTTTGTCAGAATCTTTTTTTAGCATCTCTAGAAAACCACCCACCTAAAGAAGTAAACTTGATAATCAACTGATTGGAGTTTATTGGTACAATGGTAGAAGCCTGGGATACCTCCTATCCCAACTTCCACAAGTGGAAACTTGACCTGAGTTGAGCTATTATATTATCTCAGCTCTTGAAAGTCAATGGTTTTAATACACCTCTATTATACCTATCTTGAAAAAGAACAATAGAAATTCAAAACATGCAACATCATTATTAGTGGTTTTCTCAGTTTATTTTACCTGCATAGTCAGTGTTGTGTTAGACATATGTCATCTGAATATACAGTTCTAATTTGTTCTAACTCCTAGGATGCAGGGAGTTCTTGGAAGAGAGCAATATTTTTAAAGACAGTATGTGAATTTTAAAGAAACAGTGTACTTCACTTTTTCATCATTGAAATTTGCTGTAGATTTGTTGGCTACTTAAAAAGGAAAAATTTTATTTATTTTATTTTTTTATTTTTTTTTTTGTTTTTGTTTTTCAGTTCCAAGGATAGAACTCAAGACCTTGCACTTGCCAGGCAGGCGCTTATGCCACTGAGCTATATCCCCAGCCCCCAAAAAGGAAAAATTTTAAACAATTGAAAATATTCCAATAATGTGATTAATCAAATTAATACTTATAGAATTATCACCTAGATTTAACCATTGCTAATATTTCCATATTTTCTATTCATTTTGCTCAAGTATTTAAAAACAGTTACAAAAACCATAATTCACTTCTAAATACTTCAATATATATTTTTAAGCAGGATATTTATCTATATACTCACAATCGTACTTTTTTATCTAACACTAGTAATAATCCCTTATTGTTATTTAATAGCCAGCCCATAGTCAAATTTGCCTAATTCTTCCTAAAAATGTGTTTTGTAGATTTTTTTTAAAAAACAAAGATTCATTCTTTTAAAGACAATTCATCTCATTTGGTTAAATGGCTAAATCTTTAAGTCTCATCTCTCTTTAGTTTCTTTAGTAGTTCCCCTTCATTTGTTTTCTCTTCATTTCTTTTGTTTTTTTTTCATGACATTTATTATTGGAGGGACTCACCCTGTTGTCTTCTAGGGCATCTCACTGTATTAGTTTGTTTACCATTGCTAGAATGGAATGCCCAAAGGCAAGCACTTTATGAAGCAGCAAGGCTAATTCAGCTCAAGGTTTGGAGGGACAAAGTCCAGAAAACATGGTGCTGGATATGTGAGGGCCCTGCCTGTGTTGCATCTTGGCAAATGGCATCATGGCAGGGGGTTTATGAAAGGAAGAGATTGATGGGGTAAGACAGGAAGCTGGGGAGACCAGAGAAGGACCAGGCTGGTTCTTTTATAACAACCGTCTTGCAAGAACTCACCAGGGTCCCATGAAAACTCTATCAGTTCCTCCCAAGGACAGCACCTTCGGAATTACTTTCCATTACCCACCTCTTGAAGGTTCCACACCACCACCCAACACTGCCACACTGAAGACCAAGCTCTGAATTCCTGAACCCTGGCGGACATCCTCAAACCGTATCCAAATCACAACACTTGCTTCCTGCATTTGTCAGTTGTTCCTTTGTGGAGTCTTTCATCCTTCTAATTCCCTTGTCTCTTCTTAGAACTAAATGTTTGATTCATTTTGGCATGTTTATTTATTTGTTTACTTTCATCGCAGATACTGTGAAAGTGATGTGCCTTGTGCATTGATTCCTGTCAAGATGGACTAATAGATCGGCGAGGGTGACACTAATCACAATGATCTACTGTTCTCACAGAGTTACACATTCCCACTGGAACCAGTGTGCATTCTGAGATTTTAAAATGTTTAATTTTTTGTCTTGAATATCTTTCTCTGTATAGTTTCTTTGGATGCAGGAGAAAGCTAGTCATATTTCTTTCTGTAACTGCCTACTTCCTGCTGTATAGAAATATCATATGATCATATACGTTAAAAATTAATATCCAAAAGAGTCTTCACTTTTATTAAATAAGTAATCTATGGCTATTATGTTCTATTTTTGTACTAAAAATGAGAATTTCATTCAATGTGTTATCTCTGTGAATTGTTTACATTCAGTGAAAGTGGGATTTTTAAATTTTATTTCGATTGAGTTGATGTATTTTTTCCTTTAAGTCACACTCCTAGTTATTTTGGACAACCTAGGAAGGAAGAGTGGGTGTAATTTTCTTCCCTTGTTCATTGCTGAAAAAAACAATTGGATTTGGTGTGCTAACTGGTGATTGTAATCCCCTGATGAAGAGATTAATTCCTGTGCCCTCTGACTGAACTCATGCAAGGTTAAGAGAAGAGTCAAGGAGTGCCAAAGCCTTGTAAACTCTCAGATCTATCATATTAACACTGATCGATCCCCTGAAGTGAACATAAATATTGCTTCATTCCCAAGAAGTATCTTCCAAATCACAAACTCAAGTGGGAGGTAAGTCGTGTCTGCACTCCGGAATGAGGGAACTGGTTGGTGCTGGTAGTCAGGGCAGAGTCCTTGACTATGCAATTCTATTCCTAGAGATGCTAGGGGTTTTTCATCTGACCAGCTCTGGACTCATCTTCTCTAAAATCTCTTCTGGCTAACTCCACCCAACCCCAAATTTCCTTCCCATCACCTTTTTACCTGCTTGTGACCTCCCAGTAGCACAGGTTTTGCTTATGAAGAGCCTGAACTTTTTCTCCCATCACAGGGCCATCTGTTCTGTGCTGCCTACTAGCAACCTTCTTGCCACCCCACCCGTTATTGGGCAGTTTTTGCATCAGAACATGGAACATGAGCTGTTAGGATTTGGGGCTTCAGTAGTATCAGAAATTCCCCTGTGCACCTGCTTTTGCTGATGACCTTTAGAAAGGTACTATTTTTCAGTGGGACTCTACAAGCATGTCATACAGAGTACAATGACGTTCATTTCATGACTCTTTTTTGAGCACTTGCTTTGTTTTGTGCTAGGCACTAAGCTCTTCGAAAGAAAGAAATATATAAATTGCATAGATTGGGTTCAACTTGTTGATTCACCGTATACTGGTATGGGGCAGCTATACAGGTACTGGTCACTGTCTGTCCTATCCCTTTAGTTGTCCCTGATAATCCTGTTTTACAGTACTGTGGACTTTACAATAAATGTTGACATATGTGGTTTGGAATTATTTATCTCTGGAAGCTTCAGTGAAACTTGTTCATGTTCCGAAACTATTGCAGTAGAAAATGAGGGCTCAACACAGAAAGAAATAAAGGAATTGGAGTGAGGGATCTCATGTATTATTTCCCCACGAGACTCAGCGCTGAGGCTTACATGGCAGAGACAGCTGGTGTTTTTGAACAAAGCCTTAATACGCTTCTACCTCTGTGGTACGTAGACACAGTGAAAACCAGCAGTACAAAAACCCTCTTCTTCCTGTTCCTGTCCTTGGCATCTTGCCATCACCACCCTCCACCGTCTGCAATACCTCGGAAATCTCCCTTCCCCAGTGCTGTTATTGTGGTTAAATGCTACAAAATTTGGAGGCACAAAGTTACTACAATCGCACAAATCAGCGAGTGAAAACACTGAGAACCTAAAAAATAAATGGGCAATGGACACAAGACGTTAATAATTGGTTAGCAAACTTGGAAAAATATTTTAATCTTCTCATAATAAAAGTCTAAATTAAGTATTAATAATCCATTTTGGGGGGACAGGTATTTAAGCAAATGTTTTTACTTAAAAAAGTGAGGCAACTAATGCTGGCAAGATGTTGATGGCAACATAAATTGTTATTTTTCACTTGAAACCACGCAGTTAATATTAAAAGAGTGAAAATATTTACAGTAGTTTGAGTAAATATTTCACTTTGGGGAATTTGCTGTGAGAAAATACTGTGCAAGTTTGAGTGTAAAGGGAGGTTTGTTATTCTCAGAGAGGAGGGAGACTCTTCTGTTTGGTTACTTACAAGTTACAAAAAGCAATATGGCAACGCTTATGCCCAGTTATCTTACGGTGAGGTACAGCTGAGGGGAGATGCATTAACCTCAACCATCTCAGTCAATGTTGTTGCACACACGCTCCTAGAAGCTGGCTGATGGAGTCAGTAAAAAAGATGGCTACTCTTGGGTTTCCCAGTGCCTTCAAAACTGCAAGTGTTTGGGGGCTGGGGATTTAGCTCAGC